>NC_057866.1:147384585-147704228 GCF_019393635.1 Dromiciops gliroides
CCAGTCAAAAGTCCCCAGATTAATCTTCCAGTAAGATTATCCCCACCCCCCAGTCAGATTAGGCCATAAATTAGTTTACAATACTTTTACATATGAATGGCATCCCAGATGGCACTTATGGCCCAATTATAATTTTTTCTAAAGTTATATTTTTTCATATAATTATAATTTTCCATATAGTCCACAGTTATATAATTTTTTTAGATAATAGTAGGTTAAGTTATTACTTTTTTTACATATTGATTGGCAAGCCATAAGGATTTTCTAACCTAATCTGGTAATTTTTTTTTTTAAAGGGCCACTAGGAAATTTTTTTTTTATATAGAAAAATAAAAAAATAATTTTCACCCAAATGCTTCCCTTAATTTTTTGAAAGCCTCTAGTAGGAAAAAGCCTTAGCATTTATACTGACACATGATTGAATATTTTTTTTACCTCTTGCTTTTTTTGTTGGGGTATTCTGGGACAACCTAATGTCTCATTTCAAACAAATGTCTTGCTCAGTATTTTCTTATAGCATTACAAGATTTTTTCCGCATCCGTACTATAAAATTTTTTTTGGAATGATGGGTTGAGTGAGTCTATTTTCCCCACTGATCCCATTGTTAATATTACTGGGGACATTTTGACTAATTTTGACCCTTATTATGCTAATATAATAATAGCTCTAGCAATTGTAATTTTTTCTCTCCATTACTAATATTATAGCATGGTATTTTCTTATACAACTCTGGAGAGAGAAAAAGAATTGTACCCATAGTGAGCCATGTGTTCAGAGGGATGCCAAAGCTCCCTCTTCTAGAAATGACCTCAGTTCACAAAAAGATGTTGATCAGTCTTTAAAAGCAGGTCAGCAGAAGCCCCCTATGCAGGATGCTGTTAAATATACTCAGAAGCATCCTAGCACCAGCTGTAGCAGAATTGAACCAGCCTGCTGATGTTCCTGTTCCTGTTCCTGCTTGGCCCCAGTTTGGTCCTCACCATCTCATTCTACCTGCACCATTTGTAGGCAAAAAACTTCTCCACAAAAAACATATGGCTCTAACTTCTAAAAAGGGTTATTGAACCCTATTATTTAATTTGTAAGATGATGAACACTGAGTCTCGCTGATATTTTAGTTTTTTGTTAAATTGTTTATCACTTCATGTCTCACTGATGTTTAAGTTTTTTGATAAATTGTTTATCATTTTAAGTATATGTTACTGCCATTGTACTAGAAAGAGAATTTTATGAGCAAAATGATGTGGCTTAATGAAGATTTTGTAATAATGTTTAATATTATCAGTCATTTATATTGATTTATCATTAATATGTCATTGTGACTATGTATATAGCTTTTATTTTCCTTAGTGAAAGAGTAATAATTTTGTTGTATTGGTCATTATACCACTTTCCCAAATGACTCTGGGTATGGTTTGGAATCATTGTATATATTGCAAGCATGTATTTAGTTATGCAGCATAACACACATTTTTAGCATCATATTGTCTTTGGTGAAATTAATATGAGATTTATGAATTATGGAAACTTATCATTTTAGAGGCTAATTGCTCTTACACTGAGCTTGATGGAGATGGTTCAATTCCATGATGCAGGTCTTGGAGAGAATATATGCACAACAGGAGGAGAGACAGGTACACATAAGATGCCCTAATAGAGGTTCAGAGAACAGCCATTCAGTAAAACCTAGAGGTGGGATTCCCTTAGTCCAAATACATTCAGTAAGTTCATAGTTTGCTGATAATAGCAGCTATATAGGGCTCATGTCTCACTCCAAAATTTAGTCTGGTGTCCTGGAAGCTCCAGCCCAAGCACCTGGTTTAACTTAATTTGGCTGTTTTATTCAGTCTGGTGGCATGGTTAGAATCCATCCACCTGAGGCCTAGCACAATTATTAGATGTCTATGCACCACATGATGTGGTATGGTAACCTTTCCATAACATTTTCAGGTGTCATCACGGACACAGTACTAATTTTGGCCTTGATCCAGACATGTAGTGGCAAAAAGTGTTAGTAATCTCATAACGGTCTAAATTTTGTCTTGTGTATGGATATGAATATCTTCCAAAGAGGGGACTCCAATATGTTGTATATGTATCCAGTTTAAATTTGATTTTTATATTTTGAGGAACTTTCACTTTTTTTGAAGGAGTTTCATTATTTAATTTGAACATTTTTGGACAATGTTATGCCAAAGACTAGTAAAAAATCCAACAGTTCCAGAGAAAGTTCTGCAGAATCCAGGGAAAACCAGAATTCAAAGACAATCAGCATTTCCAGAGACAGCCCACATCCAGAGACAACCAGATTCCAGAGACAGCCAGAATCCAGACCAGTGTCCAGTTCCCCTAATGACATCTCAACCCTCCTTCAAAGACAAGAGTTAAAAGGACTTTAAATGGATATTTTTGTTTCTTCCCACATACACCATCTGCAATGTGTATTTTCTGCAGAGGCCTTCCCTCTGTGGACATTGTCAAAATGCGAGTCCATGAGGGATTGCCCCTCTGAACAAAATTTTCTTTTCCTGTGTTGCTATTGGAATTGTATCCTAGCATAGGTTATGGTATTTTGTTCTGCTGCTTCATCAAAGAAACACATTGTGTTTCTTGTCAAAGAAAAGGGGGGACTGTGGAAATTTATTATTATTTGGGGACCCTGCCTTTGGGCTGAGATTAAAAAGCCTTAGGCC
Organism: Dromiciops gliroides; assembly: GCF_019393635.1. Lineage (NCBI taxonomy): Eukaryota > Metazoa > Chordata > Mammalia > Microbiotheria > Microbiotheriidae > Dromiciops > Dromiciops gliroides. The sequence continues at coordinate 147,387,280 of NC_057866.1, forward strand.
CTCAGGTGTTTTGTCTGTATAAGAGGGGCTAGCACCTCTCCCCCTCCACTTCAGCTGAGCCAAAAAGCCCTGTGGGCTTTATGGGATGCCAGGTCAGATGGTTGGGTGAAAAATCCCCAGCTCTCTCTGCCCTGAGGGAATCTATCCCAGAGATCCTGGGCTCTTAGCCCATGCAGAGGTCCCAGTCATGGAGCAGGGGGCATGGTACCCTGGAACCCTAGGTGTGGTATGCATGGGACACTCAAACGCCCACCCAGCTACAGCACTAGCACGGCCGGTGGATTAACTTGGTGTGTGCGGGTCACAGGGAGCCTGAGGTTTAAGGGGAGAGAAGGAATATATATACCAGGGGGTATTCAGCACAGAGAGGATGGAAAAAGCAAAGTGGGAGAAAGAAAGGTTGGCAGACAGAAGTGGGGCTGTTACAAAGATGCTAAGGAGACTGAGGCTATGTAAAGAGAGGGGCTGACAGAGACAGAGAAAAAGCTAAGAGTGAGGATAGAGAAGACATGGGGTGGGGGGCAGACAGACAGACGAAGGAGCCGTATGGAGTAAGGGTCTTTTCAGGGTTCAGCGGAAGTGCAGAGAGGGAAGTTAGATGGAAAGGGGAGATTCTAGAAGAAGGTCGGTTGGTACAGAGATGCTAAGAAAGTTGTGGGTGTGGCAAAGATTAAGCACAAGCAGCGGCAGCAGAGAGAAGCATTGGAAAGCACTTAGGTTGTACATTTTATGTTCCTATATTCTTACTTTTAATTTGTATCTCATTAATAAACACTCTGCTGTTAAATTGGTGTTAATCTTTTGCTTATCAATTTGGGAGCGAAGCAGTGTGGAGAAATATTTAAAAGACCCTAACAGATCAGCTCATATTAAATTAATAGCAGTCAGGTAGCCAGCCAGTCAAAAGTTCCCAGATTAGTCCTCCAGTAAAATTAGTCCCCCCAAATTAGGCTAGTTAGTTTAAAATATTCTTACATTTGAATGGTGACTGTGGCAGGACTTATGACCCAATTATAATTTTTCTAAGGTTATAATTTTCATATACTTATAATTTTTCATTTAACTCCAGTTATATAATTTTTCAGATTAGTAGATATAGTCCATTTTTTTTTTACATCCCAAGTCATCTCAATCAATGGAGCTGAATGATGCTGATAACCAATTAGTTTAGATCAATGTATGGTTACCCACCTCTACCAAAAAGAGGAAAAAATCCCTGGGCACACCAGGGTCACTTTCTTGGCTCTTCCTTAGACTCTCTTTTATTCTCCATGTACCCTCTCCTCTTGGCTCAATATGCTGGGTATAGACCTCTAAGTCTGTGACTTGTGGTGAAGTCAGGGAGACAACCGTCAATACTTTAATAATATGTGATAGAAAATAATAATAAATGCTTTCTGCCAAAACTGGTTTGATAGCCATAAAAATGTGATTTAATAATATTTTAGTAAACCCAGCCTACTCCCCCAATAATTTAAATAACACAATAGTCAAATATAATGACTTTATTGGTAGGTAATTTGTAACAACTGAGGGTGTTTGGAATTACATAAGTTGAGCTTTGTTTTAGGGATATTTATCTGACAACTAGGTGGAAAGGAGATGTTCCAAGGCTATACCCATCAGCTAGACCCTATCCCTCCAAATTCTGCTTAATCAAACTATTATTCACAAATAGTAAGTAGCAGTAAAAGCTATTTATACAAGCAAATAGCAAAACGACATCAGTGATTTTATCCAGATTAGGAGATACCCTAAAATATTCAGGATTGGGTAAACTCCTGAGATGTGAGTTGGAATTTTCATTAAACAAGATATCCCCATCTCACTAATGAACTTCTTCAAAGTATCTAGAGATACAAGCTGCAAATCAGGAACACATTGAGGACATGGCTTTTACTGTATATCTGCATTTGGTTTTGATTCCTTGGAGTCAGTTACAAAGAGAATCTGGACTTCTATGTGTCCATCTCAATGAAGGAATGAATAGTATTTCTTCTATCTAAATCTTCCCCTCAGACATGCACAATCTCAATCAATTAGGAGAGACTAGTGCAAAATTCTCCAGTCTAAGAAGGAAATCAGTTTTGCAATAACTTTGGACTGAAAACTTAAAATACTAAAATGAGCAATTCATTCATTAACTCCTTATTCCCATCTTGGCACATTTTCTAATTAAAAAGTTTGAATACTTTCAACTAAAAAGAGAAATAATTCATCTTGTTTAATCATTTGAAATTGTTTCCCTGCCTCAACTATTTGAACCACACTCTTAAGAGGGACAGTATCAAATGAGCTTTTTATTAAACTACAAATTGTGGAGCCCACAAAGTAAAAATTATGCATTCAGAGACTTGGAAGATCTGTCACTCAAAACACCACTGTATCTATAATTATACATTCAGAAGAAAAATAGAATCATTTCCCCTGCTAATGATGGAGCAGCAGAAACCATCTGCATTGGTGCAATGATGCTTACTTTGGGGTACTCAGTAAGGACATCAATGGTGGGAATAATGAGCATGATTTCCCAGGGAACATAAAAATTTCATAGAACTACATGCAGCATGCTTTTAGGCTCATAAAAGGATGCCAGGGTGGATTGATTTTTGGATGTCATCATTTTATTCTTTCCCAGGAGATACTACTATAAACCACTCAAAGATCCTCATTCAAGGTAATGCTCTTCAAATATCTCCTCATGCACTCTACGTAGCAGAGACAATTTATGTTCTCCAAAACCTTTTCTCATTTGTACTTAGCCAAGCACCAGTAGACACTGGCACTTAGTTATTAGGAAACTGATACTTGTGAGGACATTCTCAATAGATTTCTATATCTTGAGATTGTACAACCCCTAAAATGATTCAATGTGGCACAGAACATAGTTGTGAGTCACCACAGAGGACTATGATTATACTGTACTCTCCACCAAAAACATACCTTTAGGCATTACACTTTGAATAGATTAAAATAAAAAATCTCCTAGAACCAGAGTTACTACATAGGTGTTTCAAGGGAGAAGAGAGGACATAACTCCTGTCCTGCAAAGTATAATGGCTACTTTGAGTATTGGTAGCACAATCTGAATAAGAGTCAGAGTATTGGTTTCAGTGAATTTCCAAGAGTATACATCTTTTTTTGCGGCAAAAACAGCATCATAATTAGATTAGCAGGAACGTTTCAAGGTTAATCTCTCACAACTATGTAGGTGGGAAGTTCAGGAAGAATCAAAAAGCAATAATTTACTGTGTTTATGTTTATATAATCAATAAATAAAGAAGTCTGTGTCATGGATGAGGGCAGTAGCTGAACTCCAGGAGGGTCAGAAGTAGAAAAAAAGAGGGGAGGGATCTCAAATATACTTTTGCCATTCATACCAGACCAGTAAACAGGCCTAAGAAACTGAGGAAAAAGAGAAATAGGGATCTGGGATAAGATTAGACAATGAAACTGCCCAATCTATTTATGGAACTTAATTACACAGATTTTAAGGGAAGAAATGGTGGCTGGGAGCAGAGTAGCAATTTTTCTCTTGGAGAGAGATTTGTTTCACCTGGAAGTCAACATTAAGGAAGCTACAGACAGTGGCATTAAAGGTCTAAGAAATCTAAAATTTTTGGAAGTTTGCACATGAAAATGGCCTTTCTTTTAAGAAAAAAAACAAATGAGTCAAGCAGATCCTTCTTGTTTCTAACCCTGGCAACATCTTTGTATGGTGAATTAACCTATAATCAACAAACAGTATATGAAGGAGTAAATTAAATGGGGAAGCAGGTGCAGTCAATTTTAGGTATACATAAATAATTCTTTTTCCATTACCAGGTCCTTATTCTCATCTATTTATTTATTTGGTTATTTATTTATTTATCTAATCATTTATTTATTTATCCATCCACCTATCCATTTATTTATTTAGTCATTCATTCAGTAATACATTCATTTATTTTTTATTTACATGCTTGCTTATTTATTTGTTCATTTATTCATTCATTCATTTATTTTGTCATTCATTCATTAATTCATTCACTCATTCACCAATTTATTGATGTATATATTTATTTAATAATTTGTCTACCAATTTACTTCTTTATTTGTTCATTTTTATCTACTAATTTATTTGTTCATCTATCCACTTATTCATCTATTTATTAATTTGTTTGTTTATCCATTACTTAATTTGTCTATCCATTCATCTATTCATTCATTCATTCATTCATTTAGCTTTATATTTTCTTAACTATTCATTTATTTTTTGTTTATTTGTCTATCCATCTATCTGTCTATGTATCTATCTGCTTATTTTGCTTCAAAGGCACCCAGTCTCAGTTCACATTGTATTCTGCTCAATACACAATAACCAATTTTTTTCCTGCATTCCTCAAGAGCTCCTCTGCTTTTTGTAATATGCTATTACATCATTTTTTATATTTCTTATTGCTACCGTTTTTTTTGGGGGGGGGGGTGGGACAGTGGGGGTTAAGTGACTTGCCCGGGATCACACAGCTAGTAAGTGTTAAGTGTCTGAGGCTAGATTTGAACTCAGGTCCCCCTGAATCCAGGGCCTGTGCTTTATCCACTGCACCATCTAGCTGCCCCCAATTGCTACATTTTTTTAATTCAAGAATTTCTTTCCCTTTTTATTTGATTCCCTGCCTCTCTTCCATTTTTTTTTTTTTTGGTCACTTGAGCATTGTTTCACTATGTAGTGCATGGGGATTTGAAATATCTTGTTTTGTTTTCTTTGGATTTTGCCTTCTAGTGATAATCTGTGGATTCTTTGTTGATACCTTGACCCTGAAACTACATAGTTTTCGTAGGTAATATATTATACTATAGTATTCAATTTATTTTTCTTATTGTCCTATTATTCCAGGAGATTTATAATCCTTAAGTAATTTATCTGTCTCCAGTCTAAAGGGTCAGAAGATTTGGTTTATATAAAATATATGTAAGAAAAAAAGACATATATATTCACACACACCCCCATGTATATATACATATATATGGGTGTGTGTGTGTGTGTGTATACACATACATACATATACACACATTTTAATTGTCAGTTTTTGTTTTTCTAATTTTTTCTCAACAACATGTAAAAATTAACATTTTCAAAGTTTTTGATTTCCAAATTCTCTCACCCCTCTTTCCCTACCACCTTCCTTTAGAAGGCAAACAAGATGTTATGGATTATAAGTGTGTAGTTATCCAAAACATATTTCCATACAAGACCAAAACAAGAAGAAAAATTAATTTGGTTTACATTTACACTCCATCAAGTGTTTCCCCCTCTGAAGGTGGATAGCATTTTTCATTGTAAGTTATTCTGAATTTAACTTAGATCATTGTATTGCTGAGAAAAGTTAAATCATTCATAGTTGATTGTTGTAAAATATTGTTATTATGTACTATGTTCTCCTGGTTCTGCTCACTTCACTTTGAATGAATTTGTAGTTCTTTCCAGGTTTTTCTAAAATCTTCATTCACCATTTTTTATAACACAAAAGTGTTCCATCACAATTATATACCACAATTTGTTTAGTTATTCCCAACTGATGGGAATTTTTGCCATTTCAATTATTTGCCACCACAAAAAGAGTTGCTATAAATATGATTGTACATTTAGGTTTTTTTCCCTTTTTTCTCTTTTTAATTTCCTTGGGATACAGACCAGTAGTTCTGTTGCTAGGTGAAAAGGGTATGCACAGTTTTATAGCAATTTGGGAATAGATGAATTGCCGTACAGAATGCTTATATCAGTCTCAATTTTTCCACATTCCTTCTAACATTTTTTATTTTCCTTGTCTGTCATATTAGTCAATCTGATAAATATGAGATGGTAAATCAGAATTGTTTTAATTTGCATTTCTCTAATCAAAAGTGATTTACAGTATTTTCATATGACTATAGATAGTTTTGATTTCTTCTTCTGAAAATGACCTGTTCATATCCTTTGACCACTTACCAATTGGAGAATGACACATATTCTTCTTAATTTGACTCTGTTTTTCATATTTTTTCAGACAAGAGTACTTTATCAAATAAAATTGTAATCAGCCCCACCCCCCAGTTTCCTGCTTTCCTTCTTATCTTGGCTTCATTGGTTTTGTTTATGGAATTTAAAAATATAACATAATCAATTTTATTTATTTTACATTTTGTAATGCTCTCAGTCTCTTGTTTGGTCATAATTTTTTTTAAATTTTTTTTTTTTGTGGGGCAATGGGGGTTAAGTGACTTGCCCAGGGTCACACAGCTAGTAAGTGTCAAGTGTCTGAGGCCAGATTTGAACTCAGGTACTCCTGAATCCAGGGCCAGTGCTTTATCCACTTCGCCACCTAGCCGCCCCCCAGTTTGGTCATAATTTTACCTTATCCATATGTTTCCTCCTCCTCCTCCTCCTCCTCCTCCTCCTCCTCCTCCTCCTCCTCCTCCTCCTCCTCCTCCTCCTCCTCCTCCTCCTCCTTCTTCTTCTTCTTCTTCTTCTTCTTCTTCTTCTTCTTCTTCTTCTTCTTCTTCTTCTTCTTCTTCTTCTTCTTCTTCTTCTTCTTCTTCTTCTTCTTCTTCGTTTTTGTCTAATAGTGAGTTCTTTTCTCATAAACTTGTATATTTGGATTAATTTTATGGTAGATTACTTTGGTCATTTATTAATTTGTATTGCATATCTGGAACATTACACTGATCCACCACTCTTTTTCTTAGTCAGTACCAAATGGTTGTGATGAATATCACTTTTAAAAATAGCTTTAGATATGGTACTGTGAGGCTGCCTTTGTTAACATGTTCTTCTTTGTTTCCCTTTTAATTCTTGACCTTTTGTTTTTTCCTGATGAATTTTTTTATAGTTTTACTGAAACTCACATTTCCCATTCAGTTCAGGTCTTTTCATCATGAATACCAGAAAGTCCTCTTTTTCATTGAAGGCCCATTTTTTCCTCTGAAAGATTATACACAGTTTTGCTGGATATGTGATCCTTGGTTGTAATCACAATTTCTTAGCCCTCTGGAATCTCATACTCCATGCCCTCTGATCCTTTGATGTAGAAGCTGCTAGATTTTGTACTATCCTGACTGGATTCACAGTACTTGATTTTCTTTTTGACAGCTTGCCTGGGGTCACTCCACTAGGCATATCAGAAGCTGTATATGAACTCAAATCTCACTGATTTCAGGCCCTGACTTCTATCTACTGTGCTACCTAGATATAGAGTATAATACTTAATCTAATGAGTATACTGGCTAATGGGGATCCAGTCCTACAACCATGCATAGGAGATGCTGCCCCTTCTCTCCTCCCCACTGTGTGGGGTTTGATTTAGCAGAGTAAACCATTGTTTTATAGTCTTTTTTCCTTTCCTTTCCTTTCCTTTCCTTTCCTTTCCTTTCCTTTCCTTTCCTTTCCTTTCCTTTCCTTTCCTTTCCTTTCCTTTCCTTTCCTTTCCTTTCCTTTCCTTTCCTTTCCTTTCCTTTCCTTTCCTTTCCTTTCCTTTCCTTTCCTTTCCTTTCCTTTCCTTTCCTTTCCTTTCCTTTCCTTTCCTTTCCTTTCCTTTCCTTTCCTTTCCTTTCCTTTCCTTTCCTTTCCTTTCCTTTCCTTTCCTTTCCTTTCCCTCTCTTTCAAGAAAGTAATTCTACCCATATTTAAATTTATTCAAAATTATTAATGGATTTGAACTCAGGTCTTCCTGACTCTGTTCATCCCTCTACTTCGTTGTCAGAAAGAAGCAAAGGAAAGCCTTTGGTGTACTTACTAGTTCCTCTATTGAGACATTAGAGAAGCCTGAGATTAAAAAAAAAATCACAGGATGATGATCACAGGTTGTGATTTGCAGTGGTTAAGGAAATATGAGATCTCAGATCCTTCAAAGTATTGAAGCAGATCCAAAGAGCAATCTCATGGTCATCTTCCCCTTCAAATAATTCTCATGAACTTTGGCTAATTTTCAATTGTTCTAGGACTTTCCTCAGGGCATTTTTCATGTCCTTGTTGTGTAGACTGTAAATTAGAGGGTTTAAGAGGTGTACTGCATACACCAGTGTGACAATCTTTTACATCCCAGATGGATTCCCAGATGTTGGGCTTACATACATCACCATGAGGGTGCCATAGAATAGAGACACAACCTCCAGATGGGATCCACATGTGGAGAAGGCTTTACGCCAGCCAGCACCAGAGGGAACATGCAAAACATCTCTTAGGACCAGGGTGTAGGATCCAAGGATGGAGAGGAATGGTCCAACGATAATCATGGAGTTGAAGGTGTAGCAGATGAGTTTAATAAGAGGAGCAGGTACGCAGATGAGTGCAAATAATGGGCCTGGGTCACAGACAAAGTGATCAATGATGTTAGGGCCACAGAAGGGCAACTGGGATATAAGAGCAATGGGAACTGGGTAACAAAGGAATCCACTCACCCAACAGGCAGATATCAGGGTGGCACAGAACCTCCCTGTCATGATGGTGGGGTAGTGTAGTGGTCGGCAGATGGCTAGGTACCAACCATATGCCATGACTGATAGGAAGAAACACTCTGTAGTACCCAGGGAGAAAAAGAAGCAGAACTGGAAGAAACAGCCAGAGAAGGAGATGGTTTTGGTCTCAGATAGGAAGTTGGCCAACATGTTGGGAACAGTAGAAGATACATGCCATATTTCAAGGAAAGCAAAGTTCCCCAAGAGGATGTACATGGGTGTGTGGAGCGGCCTTTCCCACTTTACTGCACAGACAATGGCTCCATTCCCCAACAACATCAGGATCAAGGAGAAGAGGAGATTCTGCATTTCCCTGTGACCAGGAAAACCCAGGAGGACAAACTCAGTCACTGTGTGTGTGATTGAATGGTTAGGCTCCCAAACTGTGGAAAAGACAGACAAAAATGACACAAACTATCTTTTTTCCAAGTAAGCATCCTAAGAGGAAAGTTTAAATTTCATGGGGAAGCACACTGGCCCATTCTGAAACTAGATGTCTTGTCCTTAGCTCCTATGGGATGTGCACATCCCAGTGGAAGGATTAGTATCAGGATTAAGCGGATTTCTGCTAAATTTGAAGGCAAACTGGCATCATAAATTTACTCCAGAATAGTGCCAGCTGTAGCTGATTTCTCACACTCCTGGCTGCCTTTCCAGCAGAACACATTTAGTCTTTACAAAGGACATGAACTCAGCAACCCAAGACGATCAGAGTTCATAGAATAATACATTTACATCTACAAGGGATCTTTGAAGCTAATTTTTCAGCTAAGGAAACTGAGGCACAAGGGTGTTAAGTGACTTGTCCAAGGAAAGATGGGTAGTAAGTAGCATAGCCAGTATTCAAACCCATGTCTTCTGATTTCAAATCCAACAATCTTTCCATAGTCATGTTGCCTTAAGAGTTTTAACTGCCTCTTTATTTTGCATGGAAAAAATCTATCCTTACATAATGGTAGGGGCTATTCTCCACAACATGAGTCCTTTTATTGCTGCTTTTGCTGCTTAAATATTCTGGCTGAATGAAGCTTCAGTGAAGATGGAAATACTTGTGCCCTCATCTAGTGAAACAATTCTCCTTGCTTGCCTTTGTCTTGGAGGACTTACTACCCTTCCTATTCTACTGTGCTAACATTAGTTTGAAACAAAGCCTATTCCATTCTGAATAATTTGTTTGTCTACATCTTAAACAGATTTATTCTTTAACATCAATTTCCTTCATAAATGGATACAATGTGTCAAATTTTTCTTAGATTGAAGCAAGATAGATCTTGAAGTTAAAATCAGTTACTTTTGTTTCCTCTGATATTTGTAGGCAGTTACCTACATAGATCCCTTCCACTATCACCATCTCTGATTGTGAAGGAGGAACATACATGTTATCACCTTCACATTAACTGATATGTGATATTTTGTTAAAACTATAAGTAAACACGTTGCAATTCATCTTTCAGCCATGAAAACTAGTCACATATCTTTTAGTCTTTCTTCACAAGACTTATTAATTCCTCTTTTGTTGTTCATCCTTCATTTGCAAAGAGGACCATTGACATCATGGGGTGTTGTTTTGTCTTAAGTGTGATTTGGATTTAAGTGAGTCAGAATTGTGCAAAGTTGTGAGCCTCACTCTTCTAGAGTTATTGAAGTCCACTGGCAGGACAAGGTTAAGGTGACTGGTGATGGTCCAGGATGCAGGGAATGACCTTGGAATTTTTGATGTCTCACCAAGCTCTAAGCATTCCATAGTGCCTGTTTCAGTCTCCATTATGACTGTTGGAACAAATTGCTTTCATCCCTCCTATTTTGCCAGGGAAAGTCTTCACCTGCTTGAGGTAGACATTCCTCTAATTCATTGACAAGTTTGAGGCATGTCATTTACCTTCAATCAGGTTTAGCCCATCTGTCCAGATGGTTTACCTGAATGTGGATGCTGCACATGCTACAGTTTCTTGGTGCTACCGATGAGAGTTGGGTGAAGGTGGACACTTTCAAAAGGGTTTAGTTAGCTCTCAGACCAGAAGTTCTAGTCCTCCCTGAACACCCCATACATCTTCCTCCTCCTCCTATTTTACTTGAATAAGGAAACTAGAGAAATAAGATTTTTTGTTTGTTTGTTTAGCCCAGATAAGTTGGAAGCTTGGACATCTCAGAGTCTACATGATGTGATGAAATAATGGGATTTAGCAGATACTCAAAGACCCACCTGGAGATTAATCAATACTAATTAAATCAAGTGAGAGTGATTGACTGCTGATTAAGCCTACTTCAAGTTAATTGGATTGAATCAAGTTAATTGGATTGTGATCATACCTGGCTATCCCTTAAGAAGGTGTAATTCTCAGAAACTAGACTGTGAACTCAACTTGAGAACACCTTCAAAGACAATGGATTTGGATGATGCCAACCAATAACCTTGAAGCAGTGTGTAAGGACCGCCTCTGTTCCAGATCTATAAATAAGCTTCCAAAAACAGCTTGGGAAGGAGTAGCTTTTTTTTTTTACCGGTTTGGCGGGACTCCTGGCGGCGCGGCACAGATGGTCTGACTCACTCCAAAGGTGGCCTAAATCGGTTTGGTGAGTTTTTATAAGGAATATAGACTAAGCTTAGATTTAAGACGATTTGTACTGTATTTCTATTTTCCTATCCTTCTAATCAACAACACCTTGTATACAATAAAGGCTCTATCTAGAAAACCAGAAGCTTCTTCCATTTACTAGTCTGGGAGATAAATTAAGGGAAGGGTTAAGTAGGGGAGATTTATGATCTAATATCCAATTTTAAATCTCACAATGAATACACTCAACATCCACTTATCAAACATTTAATAAGCACCTTCATTGTGTGAAGCACTCTAGCATTGAGGGAAATGCATAGTTTAGCTAAGATTTTGTCCCTGTTTCCATGAAAGTTACAAAAATAGAATTTATCTGTACATGTGAAGAGTACAATAGAAAAATATCTGAAAAGATTTTCATTAGGTAATGTAAAGAAAGAAATTAGAACTCATGGAACAAAGTACATATTAACAACAAACCTGTTAAATGAGAGGTGTACAGTAATGAATGCATCACAGAATCACAAATTTGAGAATTGGAAGAGACTTCAGTATCTGTCAGTATAATCCATGTATAAAAGGAATCTCCACTATAACCCACCTAGCAAGTGATCATCCAAACTCTGCTTGAAGACATCCAAGGAGAGGGAAAGAAAAACTCTTGACATTTTATATGTTGAAATTAATTTATTGCAATGTAATCATAAAAGCAAGTTTTGCTGTTTTTGGCATTTAATCTTATTTATAACAAACCAATAACATGGGGCAAAAGAACAGCTTGTTTTGGATAACATGGTCACTTACCAAAATTCATCCTTTTGTCATCCATAATGTCTGTAGAGACGAGAGATCAATTACAAGGAGTTCTTTCTCAAGCATCCTAATCTGGAAATGGTTTGCTAGATGAAGAGGACAAGTGGGGCATAGAACCTCTATAAATGATTTGTATTTCATTTTACTTTTCCCATACCTGACAATCCTGGGAACCTGTTTGTTCTCTTCTAGTGATTTGAACTGAGTGTGTCTCTGATCCAATTTATGTTTCCTATCACCAATTATCATTGATTCCCAGGTTTCTGAGCTCCACAGCTTTGCTCTGTAGGGAAATAAGTATGTTATCTTCATTTTTGGTACATACTTTCTTCTTCTTCCTTCTCAATAACAGGCTGACTACATAATTGCTATCATTCCATTGACCTTCTTAATTTGATTTTTTTCAAAGTATAATGGATACCACCCACATGTAAGTCAAGAGTTTATTTTATTCCATTTTAACTTTGGTGAATATCTGTCTTCCCCAATTAGTAGTGGCATAGTAGTTAGAGCACTTGATCTGGAGCCAGGAAGAACTATTTTTGAATCCTGCCACTGATATTGGGCTTGATATATGACTATGGAAAATTCTCTAAAGTCAACCAGTAAGCCTTTACTAGTAAGTATTTAAATGTGCTGAGCATTATGGGGAGCTAGGCAATGGGAGTCTATTCTCACAGGAGGCGTGGGCAGTGTGCTCTGCCTGATGCCAAAGCACATGATGGATTTTGAGGAACCTACCTCTGGAATTGCAAGATAATGTTTAATGGAAAGGCCCTGATGCCCAATTCAGAGAAGGTTTCCAGGTCATTTTCTGGCTGCCTGTTTTTTTGTTGTTGTTGTGTTTTTTTTGATGTGACAATGAGGGTTAAGTGATTTGCCCAGGGTCACACAGCTAGTAAGTACCAAGTGTCTGAGGCTAGATTTGAACTCAGGTTCTACTGAATCTAGAGCCAGTACCTTATCCACTACACCACCTAGCTACCCCCTCTGGGTGCCTTTTGATTGGCTGTTGAGGAATGTATACAAAAGATCCTTCAGGGGTCATTTAGGTTCACTTTTTTCCTTTTCTCTTGTCCAGGTCAAGGTGTAATTGGGCCTCCTATTGGGGGACATGGAGCCAGCATGAAGCCATCAGGTTGCTGAAAGGTAGGAGCTGTGCCAGCAGCCTCTCAGATCCCACCCAGAAGCTGTGCTAAATTCTGGGCATAAAATCGGCAAGAAACATTCCCAAGATTCTATTCTAATGAGGTGGCTCTCTCTCTTTCTCTCTCCCCTATATTGTACATATTTATTATGTATGGATATTTATAATGTATGCCCTCATAGTAATCACATAGTTTTAAGCTTTAATAGCTTAACTAGTAACATATGGTCCAATTACATATACTATTTAAATGTATATTCTTATATATATAAGTATATAAGTACATATAAGTATAAGTACTTATATAAGTAAGTTTATATATAAGTGAGTTTATACTTATATATACTTATATGAACTTATATGTACTTATATGTACTTATATATACTTATATGTACTTATATATACTTAAATGTACTTAAATGCACTTAAATGCACTTATATGTACTTATATATACTTATATATAAGGATATATGATATATACTTATATATAAGTAAACTTATATACTTATATATTTCTATATAAGCACTTATATAAATACTAATATACTTATATGTAAGTATTTATATATACTTAAATGCACTTCTATGTACTTCTATGTACTTCTATATACTTCTATGTACTTCTATGTACTTATATATACTTATGTGTACTTATGTATACTTATATGTACTTAAATGTACTTATATGTACTTATATATACTTATATGTATTTGTATATACTTAAATGTTCTTATATGTACTTATATATACTTAAATGTACTTATATATACTTATATGCACTTATATGTACTTATATATACTTATATGTACTTGGACCAGACCTTGGAGTTCTGGAATTTGGCTATAATATTCCTGGGAGTTTTCCTTTGGGGATCTCTTTCAGGAGGTGATAGGTGGACTCTCAATTTCTATGTTACCTTCTGCTTTTAGAACAACAGGGCAATTTTCCCTCACAATTTCCTGGAAGATGGTGTCTAAGCTCTACCCTTGATCATGATTTTCAGGTATTCCAATAATTTTCACACTGTCTCTTCTGAATCTATTTTCCAGAACTGCTGTTTTTCTGAGGAAATATTTCTTATTGCCCTCTATTTTTTTATTCATTTGGATTTGTATTATTGTATCTTAGGTTCTCATAAAGTCATTAGCTTCTATTTGTTCAATCCTAATTTTTAAGGATGATTTTCTTCACAGAGTTTTTCTACCTCCTTTTCCATTTGGCCAATTTGACTTTTTGTCATGATCCTCCTGCATCACTCTCATTTCTCTTTCCATTTTTTCATTTACCTCTCCTATTTTATCTTCAAGGTACTTTTGAAGTGCCTCTATGGCATGAAACCAATTTGTATTTTTCTTGGAAGCTTTGGCTGTAGGAACCTTGATGTGGCTATCCTCTTCTAAGAGTGCATGTCAATCTTCCTTAGCACTAAAGAAACTTTCTATGTTCAACACCTTTCTCTTTCTGCTCATCTTATGTGTCTTTTACTTGACTTTTAGCTCCTTAAAGTGGGACACTGTTTCCAAGCTGCACTGTCCCAAGCTTCAGGGGTCCCATGTGGTTAGATTTAAGGAGGGGCAGGTTCTTCACTCACTGGCCTGTTTCCTGGTCCATAGATAACTTCTGGTCAATTTGATAATCAATCAGACAGCAAAACTTTGTGTGCTGTGGTTGGTAGCTTCGGCAAGCCTGTGTCCCAACCACACCTGGGCCAGGGCTACTCAAGCCTCCTTCCTGGTTCCCAGCAGGGGTGAAAAACCCAAGTTCAGCCTCAGCACCAGCAGAGACACCTGCAATCTCCCCCCCTGCCAACTGTTTTGCCCTCTCACCAGACTGTGAGCTTAGTCCAAGAAGACATTGGCACTGCAGCTGATTCAGAGGCTCTGGGAGTAAGTTTCCCTGGGTGGCCTGCCTAGAACTGGATCTATGTTAGTGTGACTGTGGGGTTGGGTTCCACTCTTGCCCTGGCACAGCAGCCCCCTCCTTCTGACCTTCTAAGCTTTCTTTGGTTGGAAAATGATTTCAGGACTTTTTTTGTGGATTTTCTTGCTCCAAGAATTGTCCTATGGAATTATTTGGATATTTTTTGGAGCAATTGTGTCATGAGTTTGAGAGCTTATTGCCTTTCTTCCTATAGTTTTTCTTCTATAAATTTTCCTCCACTTCATTATTTTTTGTGAACCAAATCTCTTCATAAGTCTTTCAAAAATTATTTAACAGGGGTTTACTATGTGTCAGGTACTGTGTTAACTGCTGGAATACAAATACAAAAAATAAAGGCTGAATGAATGAATGAATATATAAACAAATGAAGATAGAAAGATACATACATATATACATGTTAGATAGATAGATACATATATACTTACATAGATACATATATAGATACATTGATACATATGTAGATGCATAGATACATATAGATAATATCCCAGTGTTCAAGGATCTTGCATTTTAATGGGAGAAGATTGCACAAAAGGGGAAATTTAAAGGAATAAAGGTGGAGAAAAAGAGAAGGTGACTGTATGAGAGTGTGGTAGAGAAATTCAGAATGCAGCCTAATGCAGAGGAAGACATGGATGACCTGGATGCTTTCTTAAACGGGGGTTCTTGAAGAAGCCATTCAACCAGAGAGAGAGAGGACATAAATCATTTCAAGGGGGAACTTCCAGGGTTGGAGTGAGCTTCTATTTATATGAAGAGATTCTGGGGCATAAAACAGAATACCTAGGGGCAGCTAGATGGCGCAGTGGTTAAAGCACCGGCCCTGGACTCAGGAGTACCTGAGTTCAAATCCGGCCTCAGACACTTGACATTTACTAGCTGTGTGACCGTGGGCAAGTCACTTAACCCCCGTTGCCTAAAAAAAAAAAAAAAAAAAAAGACAAAAAAAAAAAAAAAAACAGAATACCTGAGTCCAGTCATATGAGAATTGAAGACTTTTCTTTATAGATATTCCCCAATGTGAACTCAATTACTGAAAATCTATTTAGTTTTTAATTGCATTGAGTACATTAAATTTTGCTGTATTGATCGACCATACCAATTCCTCTTTTGGAATATTCTGGTCTATTCTTTTTTTCTTTATCTTTTTTTTTTCTGTGATACCTTGATGGTCCACAGGATTCTCCAATTCATTTGGTAAGGGAATTCTATATTTAATAAGAAAGTTTTGTATTCTCTTTGAATACTTTTTTACATTTTCCTTTTGGTTTTAGGATCCTTATATATTTGTACCATGCTTTTATTGTGTTTATTTTTAATTTAATTTATTTTTGTCTGTATATATATGTATATATATATTTGTATATATGTTTGTGTGCTTACATATTTATTGTTTGTTTATCTTCCCTGGCTACTAATTTTTTCTTGCTATATTTTTGTTTTTAGATGGATTGCCAAGATGGATAAACTTCTGAGACTTAAATGCAAGGATCCATCAACCTCATGCTGCACTGGGGGATATAGTTCTCAACACTGGTACTACTACTACTGCTGCTGCTGCTACTATTCTTACTACTATCTAGTCTTTTTAAAGTTTGCAGAATGTTTTACAAACTTTTTCTCATTTGATCTTCAAAACAAGTGTATAACATTTTATAGATGAGTAAACTGAGGCTGGAGGCCATTAAGTGACTTAATCAGGGTCACAAAAATAATTTTAGTGAAAGTTTCCAACTTGGGTCTTCCTGAAGCCAGTTCCAGGACTCTATTCACTAAATCCTCAACCTACATGTAGTAGAGGCTAAGTCTTTGCTCTTTGTAATCTGTGGAACCTGGGCTAGGACGCATCAGCTAGGCTTCAGTTGCTTTTTTATAGGCCTAGAAGAGTGATCCACACATACCAATCACTCCCTATTATCTATCCTCTGTAAAGCTTATTAGAAATAGTGAATTATAAGGGTTTCTAGGCAGCAACTATGCAGCCTAATAGATATAAAACCTACACTCAAAGTATACTATGCTCAAAAGTATTTTTTCTATCCATCCAATTCCACCTCAGTTTCAGATTCTAATGGATGAACAGAATTGGAATGTTTCTTATTACAGGGATATGGAGGGAAGCATGTTCTGAAAAAAATATCTGAAGTACTGAGCAAGTCCTGGATGGCTCACTGTATAAATCTATAAATTAACTTGTTCACCTACCCTGGACATGTGAAACTATTAAGAGTAGCAATACTCAGTGAGCTTGTTACATATTACAATTCTTTATAGTTTGTGCATAAGGGTTTAACTTTGTTCTGTACTTCTCCAATGTTGTTAAGTCAACTTATGGTTTATAATTCTTTCTGTTTATGGAGTGGGTAGTACTGGAGATTTGAAGTGTTTTGGTGACAATTATATTTTTGTTTCCATGTGACCCAGAAGTCTAAGATACTAAACTTTCATAGGATTATTTATTCCTTTCTGGCAAGGAAAAAAGTGAGATGGTAAATAGACTTAACTGGTGCATCAGTCTAGAGAGAGATCTTCAGAAGCATGCCATTTGAACATCTCTGTTCAAGCATTATTTGCTAACTGAATAAAGACAGAGATGATATATTTGTCAAATTTCTAAATTAATAATAGATGAGAAAAGCAATTAATATGTTATATAAAAACAATAAGGATTGCCAAAAAAATCAACAAAAAACCCCTTTAAATTTTTAAACAATTGGTTTAAAATCATGTGGCCCAATTTTAATAGAAAAAAATGCAAATCTTTGACCTTGGCCTCCAGAAATTTACTACATATTTAGAGGAGGAGAGATACCTAGCTTAACAGCAAATTTAGCTAAAAGTATTACCTTGATCATTACAATTTCTTTCTCTGGGTCTAAACTTTTTCATCTATAAAATTCTGAGGGGTTTTAAAGTGATTAAAGTGATCTCCTCCATCTTTAACATTTTATAAACCTATTAGGGAAAAATATTCTATGAAAGCTGAAAATAACAAAAAAGTTAATATACTTACAAAAACAAAACAAAAATAATAACAATCTAGCTTTCAGGAAGAGAAAAACTATCTCTGGAAACATTTCCCTACAGTAGTTCCATTGCTATTCAGATACATTAAAATGAATATCCTCCCTCTCCATCCAACCCATCCACTCTGCCCAAGTAAAATGAAACTTCTTGAGAATGGGGCTAATTTATTTTAGTCTCAATTTGTGGTTTCATTACCTCAGAGTGCTCTCCATTAAAGAAGCTCCCCTTACCAATGCAGACCACCAACTGCTATGAAATACTTAGTCTTAGAAAGTTATTGTATTGTTGGCTAATAAACGTTAAGTAACTTACACAGAGTGACCCAACCAAAAAGGTTTCAAAGGCAGGAATCACAAGGGAAAGGGCAATATGATATGGGAGAAGAGCACTTGATTTAGAAACAAAAGGCCTGAGGTTGAATCACAACTTTGATCAAAGATATCTTCATTATCCTAAATTCAATCCCAAAATATTTTGGGGCTTTAGATTTTGCATGTATAAAATGAAGAGATCTTAAAATCTTATAGATTTAATTTTATTAGAACTTACTTCATTTTTAAATACTTATCAATATACTATAATAAGATACATTATTAGGAAGAAATTTTTTCTTCAAAGGAAAGAAATGATGATTCCTTGTAACTTATCCATCAAAAAAAGTTCAAGCATAAACTGGATGATTATTTTTCAAGAATATAAAATGATACTTTTCTTGACTTGGATATTAAACAGTAAGAAATC
This sequence comes from Dromiciops gliroides, assembly GCF_019393635.1. Taxonomy (NCBI): domain Eukaryota; kingdom Metazoa; phylum Chordata; class Mammalia; order Microbiotheria; family Microbiotheriidae; genus Dromiciops; species Dromiciops gliroides. The sequence continues at coordinate 147,405,980 of NC_057866.1, forward strand.
TTTAGTTTATTTTTTTACTGTAGAATTCCCTTAATCAATGATATTTTTAAATTACCAGGGCATCTCAGCTCACCTTTTTAATAAAGATTTAATGAGATTGTAGTGCATCCTAGACTATGTGATTCAATCAGTTGGTCCTTAGAATAATTCATAAAATGTGCAGAATAAAGATATTTAACCATTCATCTTGTTAGCCTTGTTGCCAATTTTACAGGAATGAAGTGCCTGGTTGCAGTGAGCATATATAGACAAGAAAATAACACACTAGTTATGTAAGTGACCTTTTCAATATTTTTTTCTGAAAAATTTACTTGTTCATATTCCAAAGTGGACACATGATAATTTGCTTCAGTAGCCTGGATGAGTACTTTAATTCAGTAATAACATATCTAAGTAAGGAAAACCCATTACAGTTACTATATAGTTGGGAAGCTGACTTGTAAACCCAGAAGATTCCTTATTAAACTTAAAAAAAAAAGAAAAGGAAAAGACTATACTTTTTTGAAGATACTACAGCATTCTTTTTTCTTTCCCTTGTTGGAATTCTCTGCAATATATGTGAGGAAGTGCACATTTTATGCATTAACAATAGACATTAATAGATACCTACTGTTATACTAGTTTTTTCATCAAATCAAGAACAAAGTAGGGCAAATTCCATTGCTGAGTTGCATGGATATGAAATCAGCAACATTTTTTCTCATTTTTAGCTTTTTCCATCCTTTGATCAATGTGCTGTAAGTGCTTTTCTTTACTTACTATAGGCACTAGACATTTTAAGAATGATAGAAAATGCTGAATATCATGGTGTGAATAGCTTTTACTCTAAGGTATGACACAAAAAATTGATTTTCACTTGTCTTCAACAATCTAAAAATTGTATCATACTTTTATAAGGCAAAAGAAGTATCAGTAGCTTGAAAATCCTGAAACAAAGTGCATTAGCACTACCAGCATGTATGCTTTAGGTGATTCATTCGAAGCTTTCAAATCACTTTTTTTTTTTTCGGAGTAACAATTCTACCATGGAATCAGGAATTGTACATACATAATGGGTATTCAACACCATAAAGATATTTTTTCCAGTTCTTCATCCAGTTTCTCTCTAGCCTTTTAACAATTAAATGATTTCTTCTTTATAGTTTACTTATTCAGAAACATGCATTCCCATTATTTAGTGGAAACATTGACACATGAAGTATGCTAATTTATAAGCAATGGTTTTTCACAGGAAGTTATTGCTGTGGTGGTAGAGGTTTGAGTTGCCAAGCTTTCTGACCCTAATTCCCTAGGCTCAAGTTTCTGAACCATTAAACTCTCATACTGCGACTGTTTCAGAATATACAAATGGATATAAGGGGGAGACCAAGACAAATTTACAATTTTCCTTTTTTTTAAATCTATCATCTTTTTTGCTATTATTTAGGCTCTCCTCACAAGCTAAGAAAAGCTTGTATAGTTTGTTTATTTCCTCTTAGAGCATATATTGAGAATTTCGTGACTTCCATGGACTTACATAATGTACACAGTTGTTATGAATCAGGTTGAACCACAGTTTTCTTTGATTTACATTTTTCTATAACTTAAAACAAGCATTTTTAACCTGTATCTATGCTCATCCTCTTTTCATAATCCACATAGTGCTTGAGAATATAGACTAATAGAAGCAACAATGTGCCAAGAAGGAGAAATGGAAGAAGTAACATGTGCCAGACAAGTCAAAGTGCTACCATGTCCTCTCATCATCCTAATAGGGATAGCTCATGATTGAGCCCAAGAATCTTGGAAAAAGCAGCATCCTACAAGATTCCAATCCCATGAATAGCAAAATATTTGTAGCAATATATATTTTTTTAATTTTGAGAACTGCAAGTAAAAGGATGTCCATTAATTTAGAAATGACTACATAAGACATATGTAAATGTAATTGAATACTATTGTTATAAAATAAATATTGATTACAACAAATACTCAGAATCAAGAGGATACATGTGCACAACTGCAAAGTGAAGTCATCAGAAAAATAATACATATTACTCTAATTATGTTACTAAAATAACAAAAAAATCAAAATCAAAATCCTTGAAAGCTTAATGGCCAAATGTCATCAAAAAGTGGAATTTTGAGAAGATATTTCAAACCATTTCTTTGTAGAAATTGCAGATTTTAGATGAGAGACAGTACATATAGTTTCAGAATTTTTCAATTTGGTCAGTTTGGCTGAACTTGTTGATTTCTCTTATTCTTTAGATAAGGATGTATTTCTGGGAGGACTGGAATGAAGAAGATTAGAAATGGGGTTGATTGGGGCCCTGGATTCAGGAAGACCTGAGTTCAAATGTGGACTCAGACACTTAACACTTATTAGCTGTGTGACCCTGGGCAAGTCACTTAAACCCAATTGCCTCACCAAAAAAAAAAAAAAGAAAGAAAGAAAGAAAAGAAAGAAAGAAAGGAAGAAAGAAAAGAAATGGGGTTGATTTTTAAGAAGATCAAAAATAATTTAAAACATAAGTTTAACATAAATATGTTACCTGTGACATTTAAAATCTAATGTGTTTCAACACCAGTGTGGGGGGAGAATTTGCTATGGTTTACTTATAAGCTAGAAACACCAGCACCGGTTTTTGGCATTAAGTGTGTATTAAAATATATTATAGGTTAATATATATATATATATATATATATATATATATATGAAAACATAATCAAAAAGCATTCTTGTTTTCAAATGAATATTGCCAGAGGCTCATAATACATAATCAATAATTAATTACAAGTAAGTAGACCTATAAAATACTAGTTATTTCCACTAAACACATATGAAGAAGCTAGCTAAATGATTCAAAAAATGAAAAAGGTAAATTTGTTTTTAAAATAATGTATTGCAATTAACATTCAGTTTTCCTAAAGACTCTAACAATATTTAAACTCCACAATCATAAAATAACTTTCTTTAGGTGATCTAATTTTCTGCATGGTTCAGATTTGTGGCTGTATTCAACTATAGTTCTTTTCCATGATTCTTTTCAAGTGTAAACTTTCTATAATTTTCTACCATTGAAAAGCACATTGTTGTTGCTCTTGTTGCTGCTTCTGTTACTGTTGCTGATGCTGTTGCTGTTGCTGTTTTTAGGTTAAGAGTTTAAGGAATCAAATTGTGCAAGTTTAATTGCATGAAACTTATGAGTCCTCCCCTTTTTTAAAAAAAAGCACATTATGTTTACGTGCATGGTCAAAATCATTGGAATAATTTTTTCTTTTTAAAATGTAGTGGATTTTTTTTGTTCACATATCTAAAAATATTGTATCTAACTATGTATGGGAGTCATCAACAATGGAAATTTTAAAAAAGGAATTCTTCTTAAATAAGAACCTGAAGCATTATATTACTACACTTTTCTCAAGTAACACTATAACTCAAAGTACTGCTGCTCAAATCACTAAAGTTCCCTAGTGTACCTATAGGCTAATCTGTTAACCATGTCTGAGAAAATTATATGGAAGATTTTGTGATGCTATTCATGTTATGTCCCACCCTATGTAGTTTAAACTCCCAAAGGCACATAAACTAATTGTATAGAGTACATTTATAGATTTTTATCATAAGAATAAAAATGCAATTGCCAAAAAGATGTCAACATATCAATAATTTGAGCCATATATCAGAATTTAGGCAGAGATTTTATCAAAAAGGCTTATTTTTTGGTCCTCTTATTTTCATTAGTAAAATTATCAGAGGCAGTCTATCACAGTACATACAATATATGTATAAAGAAAAGACATGGGTTCAAATAGTTCTATAAAATGAAAAAAAAATAACATGAATCTTTACCAACCTGCATTACCATGGATTAATAAATGTGAACACCCAAAAGTTAACTTAGAAGACCCCAGTAATATAAAGCATATTCAACAATTCAAACATTGAAGAATAATTTGGAAATCCTGTCTGTGTGTCTCTGTTTCCTTTCCCCTCTCTCGCGTTTTACACCCATACACACAGACATACGTGCATGTGAATTGACACTTAATTTGAAGTCAACAGTTTATATTAGAATTATTTATAACTATTTTATTCTAATTCATTAGGTGCTGAGATAGTATATCATGTATTTATTGAGAACCAGCCAGAGATAGGACAATGTGAGTTCGAGCTTGACCCTGACACAAACTGACTCTGCAATCACTAAAATGCCACTTAACTTATTTGGACCCCAAGGAAACACTCTAAGATAATGTCACTGACTAGTTGTGGATTTGTATTGGTGTAAGTACTTTCCATACAAATATTATGATACAATGATGAAACTGTAATGATTGGAATGATGCCACCTGCTGGCAACTTACTGTAGGAAAGCTCTACCATGAGGAGAAGGCACCTGAGGGCAAGCCATGTGGCTTTTCTTGGGTGTCAGGAAGTGACGTTTGCTTGTGGGAGGAAGAAGGGGCAAGGCTGGCTCTCTCTTGCTCTTTTTTGTCAGGATTCTGGTAGAGAGTGGAGTGAGAAATGTGCTCTCCCTTTAATAGATAGATACCAAATTCTTATTCTCCTTAATAAATACTTAAAAGTCTAACTCTTACTAAAGCTTATAATTGAATGGTGACCACTCCTTAGATATTTTAGACAGAGTAGCTAGAATTTTAGCCCCTTACAGATGGCTGACCACTAAGAGACAAGCTGAAACCTCCATCTTCTGATATTCTGGTTGGGTAAGATATTTCCCCTACCCTGTCCCTTTAAATCTGAAGTACTGCTAAGTACCGGGTGTTTTCTATTTAAATTTTGAAATGGGCTTTTTTAACTCCTCAAGTCCACCGTTGCTGATTTTAGTCTGTTTAACCAGACAAATGGGGGATAAGACCATGTTAGTGCTTTGTTTTTGTGGATTTTCTATTTTTATTTTTATTTTTGTTAGAAGAGCAAGTAAGGTACTCACCATGCCCACCATCCCAACCATGCCTTTTCAGAGAAACCTCGGAGCCCTGCAGGTTTTCCACATTCTAATACTAATTGTTGCTCTAATTTTGCATGCCCAGAGGCAATGACTCAGCATCTAAAAGCCTTTAATGCCCTAGATGCTGGGGAAGGAGAACCCAGGCTTGAGTTCAAAATCAAACCTGATTCAAATTGCTCTTTCCCTCCTCTAGGGACCCCACCTCCTCCCCCTCCTCTGGCGCCACCTCCTACTCCTCCACCCTCCTCAGATCCTAAGTTTGAGCATGTGCAGCATTCTCTACTTACATTTGCAGCTTCTACTCAGTTACCAGAGCAGTGAGGGTCATCCCTTCACCAGCCTGGCTCTGATTCTGACTTTACATGCTGTGGTTCTCTGAAACCAACCTTGGAAAACCCTTTAAATCCCAAATATGCTTGTTTTGTTTATAATTTTGTTAATCTGCTTTCGTCTTTAATTAGTAACCTTACAAAGCTTTTATATTATGAAAGGACTGACAGAGAAAATAGAGGGGTTAAAGAAGACAAATGTAAGCTGAATAAAAATGACAATCATCATCATATTTCAAGAAGACATATTTTGCAGTAATGTAGAAGTAAGCAGCAATGTATTAATATGAGTATTGGGCATTTTAGATATCAGAATCAAAAATGTTCTAAATTCACTCAGAGCAATAATGTCAGTTCACAGGTTTTATAAAGATTTCTATGCTATTACATCTACATTTTGAAATTAATGGTATGGGTTTATTTTCATAGACATTTTCATGCTTTTGAGATTGTGTTTTATACTTAGCTTAAAAAGGGTAATATTTCTAGAAGCCTTTTATAGTCATGTGATCGTTTATATTTTGTAATAATTTTATTAACTTTAAGTTCATGTTCATTTAGATTTCCCTAGTTTGAATTTCATTGTCTTTCATTCTTCCATGTGTATTTTGTTGTATTTGTTTATCTCTATTTTAAAATAATGCAAGATGGTTTTGACTTCACAATACATTAATTCTAGGAGTATTGTGCTCCCATTTTCTGAGGGATTTTTTTTGTTGTTGTTATTTTTTTCTCTCAATTGATTATTTCATCAAACTCTATAAAGCATTTCCCTGGCAAATTGATTGCCATGACAAGTATAAATTGATTCTAGAAGTATTATTTATGATAAGCATATTCAAAAAAAGAGGGGATCATTTATAGAAGTTTTCTTTTTTCAAAAAAAAGTTTTCTTTAAGATTGTGTTGTGTTTCAACTTTTATTTAAATATGTTCTGATTTTTCACAAAAGTAACTGTATACTTAGTAATAGTAGTTATATGTGCAACTGCATTGTAGCCTCTCACTAAGTTCATATCCCTGTGAAATATAATTTAATTCATCAATTCAATTCAATAATATTATTCAGTGCTTATCTTTAAATAACTGTACTTGGTACTGGGAATAAAAAGACAAAAATAGAGCAAGCCCTGCCCTCAAGGTCATTATATCCTCCTGATAGTATAGCATACATACTCAAGTTAATATGGAACCCATAAAAAATGTTTTCTATATGGTAAGAGGTCCGGAAAAAAAAAAACTTATTTAATAGGTGGCAGCAGAGCTATTCTTTGAAAAAATTCTCACTCTCAAATGGGACAGGATGTCATCTTACATATGAAAACCCACTTATGCAAAAGTTTAAAGGTGAAGATGGAATTTTACATACAAATAGAAGCTAGTGGTGCATTAGGCTGGAATAAATCACAGGAAATATAATTAATATGGAATAACTTTGGAAAGTTAAGTGCAAGCCAGACTATGTGTGTGGTTTTAAAAGAAGGCTTAATAATTTTATAATTTATTTAGGCACAGTGGGGAATCACTGATGACTTTTGAGGAAGTATTTTACATGGTCATATACATTTCTGGAATATAAATATGGCAGGTACAAGTAGCATTAACTAAACAAGTACAAAGGCATGACTATTTCTTCATCACATAATGTTATTTTCACTTGGGAATAGTTTGGCAAAATATAGAGAACATATATATTTATTTGTCTTTGTTGTTTTTTTTTTTGACTTTTTTAAAGAGGATCAAATTTCAAAAGAGGATGAGGGGGAAAAATCAAATGATTGATTTGACCCCTCATAATAATTTGAACATACACACATATCTATCTATATTACAGGCACTAAAATAAATGCTGTTGATACACATTCAAGCCAACAAAGCAGTCTTTGATATCATACCTTACATTCTAGTAGGTTAATACAATATATAAATTAAAGCTAAGTAGAAATGGGGAGAGAAGATACCTATGGCAACTGATTTTGGAAAAGTGATGTGGAGGATTGGATCCTGGAAAAATAATGTGAGAAATTACCTATCAGGGTCCTGTGTCTCAGGAGAAGAATCCATTTTTCAGTTGGAAAGCTATGAGTTAGTTGACAATAGTGAAATAAAGAAATATACAAGTGGACAAATACTCAAATAAAATGGTGCAGAAATAATTTCCAAGGACTTGAAAAGATGGATTTCATTTACTCTTTAATCTGAAATGAAAAATAGAAAAAAGGACAATGGCTAAATGAATGAAAGAAAAATAATTTTGTTACTTTACTGGTGGTGAGAAGGGGAATGTGATGGAACTATGATTTGATTATTATAGTAAATTCCTTATGTGAAAGCTCTCCACATCAAATTGTATGGACAACTTTCCGAATTTCTAGTCTAATAAAGTCTTAAATAATTGACTGGTAAAGTAAGAAGGTAAATTAAATAAGAAGGTAAATTACTTTCTATTGTATACTAGATATGTTAAATGACTTGTTCCTGCTAATATATTAGAAGTCAGACTTACCTTGGCTTTCTAATTTCAAAACTATCTATCTTCAAGGACTTGATTTCTGTTTTTAAACAGATACTAAACAAGTTGTTGCATATAATTGTAATACAATACTACTGTGCTGTAAGGAAATCATGAGCAAATTTATTTTACAAAAAAAATGTAAAGACTATCATGAAGAAATGAAGAGTGTATTGAACAAATCCAAGAGAATATTATAACAGCAATGCTGTTTTAACAATAAACTGTGAAAAATTGTTATTTTGAATATTATAAATACTTAAATCCACTACAAAGTACCTATGAAGGAAGATAAATGTACAGTATGGTTGGAGAGAGAGAGAAATATATATATATATATATATATATATATATATATATATATATATATATAATATTCTTCCTCCTTAGCAAACATTGAAGGAGTTAGAATTCTTCATAGCCAAGAATAAGTCAGAGCAGAGGAAGTAGCTGAGCTCTCCCAACATTTCCCTCCAAAAAACATTAAAATCACATCTCAAATCAAATTCTAGAATGGCAGAAACAACAAAATATTAGGGTGAGATATTTTTGAGCCCAATACAACTTAGGACATCAGAAACAGAGGTCTTTGAAATGGGTGTTGGCTGGTCCTGAGTCCATATAGCAGCACAACCAGTTGTGAACCTCAGAGGCAAGGGCAGCATCATCTGTAATGTTTGTAGTCACAAAGGATCAAGGGTGATGAGGAACCATATCATCAACTTTTCCAAGGATGCAGGTGACCTAAGAAGCAATAGTTATTGTGTTCCCAATGAATCTTTGACCTTGAAGATAAGTACTCCTTAAAGTTAAAAGAATTTAGGAGTCTTTCCTGGGAATGCAAAAGAGTATAGATCTAACTGGATCACACCACCTTGGAAGCATAAAACAATCCCAATCACTCAGAACTATTTCTGAAAATAGAGGTACAAAGAAGCAACCCCTGTATCCCTTGGAAATAGAGCCCAACTTTAACATGAAGTTTTAAGTCAAGAAATTGGATTGGAAAAATGAATAACAAATAAAAGAAGGAATCTGACTATAAAAAGTGATGACAGGGAAGGTCAGGAAACAAACTCAGAAAAAGACAATGAAGTAAAAACAAAACAAAACAAAACAAACAACCAAAAAAAAAACTACCAGCAAAACGCTAAAGGGTGTGTGTGTGTGTGTGTGTGTGTGTGTGTGTGTGTGTGTGTGTGTGTGTGTGTGTGCAGGACAGAAGCCGAACAAGAATTCCTGGAGAAAATAAAATTTATTTGTAAAATTAAAGGTAGAGGCAGCTATGTGGTGCAGTGTCTAAAGTGCCAGTCCTGGATTCAGGAGGACCTGAGTTCAAATCTGACCTCAGACACTTGACACTTACTAGCTATGTGACCTTGGGTAAGTCACTTAACCCATATTGCCCTGCCCCCCCCAAATAAATACAGAATCCTCAAATTACCTCCTAAAAGAAACGCTCAAATGAAATCTCCCAGAAATAGTATTGACCAATTCCAGAGATACCAGGTCAAGGAGAATATACTGCAATAAGTCAGAAAGAAACAATTGAGAAACTATAGTCTTAGTCAGGATTACACAGGATTTAGTGCCAACTGATATAAAGATGTATACATATTGGAAAATTATTTCAGGGAAGACAAAGGAATTAGAATAATAACTGATATCAACCTACCCAGCAAAACTGATTATAAACATCCAGGGTGGGAAAATGTGCATTTAATGAAAGGACTTTCAAGCATTTCTCGTTAAAAGATATGCAATGAATGGAAATTTTACTTTCAAATACAAAACTCAAGAAAAGCCTAAAAAGTAAACAAGGAAGAACAATCATAAGTTACTCAATAAGTTTAAATTGCTTATATTTTTATATCGAAGCATGATACATTTAACTCACAAGAACCTTATTGTTATTAAGGTAATTAGAAGGACTCTAAGGAGATGGCATAGCAGTGAATCAATTATGAGAGTAAATGGATAGGGGAGAAAGAAGGATGCAATAGGAATGGTGGGAAGAGAGAGAAAGAATGGGAAAATTATTTTACAGAGAAGAGGTGTACAAGGAAGAACCTTTAAAGTGAGGGGAAAATAGTGGGAAAAACAAGTAGCACTAGAACCTGAGACTCATCTAGTTCAAAGAAAAAAAAAAGATACATATGATTCATTGGGTAAAGAAATAAATCTTGGCTAAAAGGAAAGTAGAAGTTGAAAAGGATAAAAGAAATGAGGAGAGTGAAAAAAGGAAGAGTGGGTAAAGGATAGTAATAGTGAGAAAAACAGACTCTTGAGGAGGGAGGAGGGGAGGAAGAGAGAGCGAAGGATAAACAGAAGAAAATAGAATCTAGGGAATGCACAGTCAGTAATAACTGTGAATTTGAATGGCATATATTCATCCATTAAACAGAAGTGGATAGTAAAATGAATTAGAAAGCATAATCTAGGGCAGCTAGGTGGCACAGTGGATAAAGAACCGGCCCTGGAGTCAGGAGGACCTGAGTTCAAATCCGGCCTCAGACACTTAACACTTACAACTGTGTGACCCTGGGCAAGTCACTTAACCCCAATTGCCTCACTTAAAAAAAAAAAGCATAATCTAATAACATCTTTTTTACAACAAACACATTTGAAACAGGGAGACAGAATTAAAATAAGAACTTATTATGCTTCAGCCTAGGACACAAAGGCAGGTGTAACAATCATAATTTCAGATAGAGTAATAGCAAAAATAGACCTAATTAGCATGATGGTTTGAGAAAAACCTGGGAAAAAAAGCTTATATGAACAGATGCAAAGTATAGTGAGTAAGGCCAGAACATTATACACAGAAACATCAATATTGTAATGATAATTAACTGTGAAATACTTAACTACTCTGTTCAAGACAATGATCCATTTCAGTTTCAAAGGATGAAAAATTTCCTTCCATTGCAGAAAGAACTGATGAAATTTAAGTGTAGATTGAAACATACTTTTTCTTTTGGTTCCTTTATGATCCTTGCTTTTTATTTTTTTTCCCCAACATGGCTAATATTGATATTTTTTTGTCTGACTTCACAATGTATAATTAATATCCTACTGATTACCATCTCAAAGATTGGGGGAGAGGCTGGAGGAATAAAGCTAACTTGGAAATCAAAATTAAAAGAAATATATATTCAAAAGTTTAAAAGTAATAATAAAATAAATGGAAGTACTGGTTGATATTCCCCATATTATTACTTATTTGTCACTAATCTTGGGGAAAGTATCCAGTAATTGATGAAAGGCTACTCCTCGGTGACACTGACATAGCCATGATTTACCTTCGTGGAATATGAAGAGTTAAAAGGACTTAAACTAACACTCTCTCATTGGATGTAAGAAATAAGCCTTCTCAAAGTTTTATGCCTACTGATGTGCCCTGGAAAGATTATTTTCCCCCTTTTTCCCCCTAGTGAAATATGCTATCAGTTTCTTTAACTCTATGCAGCATTAGTCATTCCTATTACAATCAGCTATCTATTCATACTTTCTGTGCCTTTTTATCATGCTAACGTAAGTATGCTATATTTTATAATGATGAATATTTCGATGATAAAGATTGGTTGTCTTGGACAGTGTCATTGAAAAGATGAATAACTGTGGCTTACTTAGATCCTTACATGAATCAGGAAAACTGAGCAAAATCATAAATTTATAAAACTTTATGTTCAGAATGTAAATGACCTCATATTTGAAACCAGAAATATACTGAACACATTTCTCTTTCAACTCAGGGGTGTGTATGTGTGGTGAGTTGTTACCTAAGAAGATTCCTAAAAGATCACTGGGGTATATGATATTTTTTAAAAAATAGAATGAAATGAGGGGGCAGCTAGGTGGCATAGTGAATAAAACACCAACCCTGGATTCAGGAGGACCTGAGTTCAAATCTGGCCTCAGACACTTGACACTAGCTGTTTGACCCTGGGCAAATCACGTAAACCACATTGCCCCACAAAAAAATGAAGAAACAAAAGATCTTTTTTGGTTGACTCCTACATCTTAATATTTTATGTTCTGAACACTTTTTTTTGCTAAATGAAAATAATTCAAGCCCAGTAAACGTCTGTAATATGTATGGGGTGATTTTTTCAATTTAAACATATGTACAGTGTTGGTATAGTTCATGGGTTTATGCATTTGAGTAGCTGAGATTAAACTTTGTTTTCATGATTAGGCTTTTTATATTTGAAAGCAGAAAGTTCAGTTTAACACCTGAGACAATTTGTCTTATATTTCTGAAAGTCATCATATCAAAGCCTTTTTCATTTGATCATTTTTTTCCTATAAAAAATAAAATGGAAGACAAGTAATTGTTGATGTCAAGCAGTATATACTCAATAATTGCAATAATATGGCCTTCCATTTTTACCTGATCTTGCTCCCTTCCAGTTTTTTCACACTCAGTATGCTTGTGTGTGTACACATATACATATATGTGTATACACATACCAATATATGTTTTTGAATCTCAACATTCTTAATAAAAGTGCAATAACATTATTTGGGCATTAGTTTTGGAAGCATTATGAACAATATATACAAAAAAGAAAGGCAGATGATCAGAGAAAAAGGAAAGATGTGAACCAGTAGTGAGTTTTCTTTACAAACAGTAATTGACAATTGTATTGTTTAAAATCTTTTCTTTGTCCTTTTAAAGGTAATATAAGGTCAGCTAGGTGGCACAGTGGATAAAGCACTAGCCCTGGATTCAGGAGGACCTGAGTTCAAATCCAGCTTCAGACACTGGACACTAGCTGTGTGACCCTGGGCAAGTCACTTAACCCTCATTGCCCTACAAAAAAAACAAAAATAAAGGTAATGTGAAATAAATATAGTAAAGAAATTTAATATATGGGAAAGCTATCTTAGCCTTGATTTTAATGAATTTATGCTACCTAATTTGTTTTTATTTATCTTTCGTTACCCTTATCTCTTAACAGCAAAAAAAAAATACATTGTTTTGTTCATTAAAAAAAATTCCTTCACTTAGTAAAATGCCTTGCAAATATGTCAAATGTCTAGTCAAACTGTGATTAATGCATTGTAGGTATGCCTTTCATTGATGCACATTATAAGCTATCTCTGCCAATTTTGTGAGACTATTGCCAACAATTTCCCAGAGTTTTTCCATAAGGAGATAGCTCAACATTTCCGAAGTCTTTCTTAAGGTTCAACTATTGTGGGTGTCATTGGAACTCTGTGGTGTTTATTGGTCATTATTCACCTTGTCTATATAAATGAACCATACTTTCTCCAGTGCATATATTTATTAGAAAACATTTTAAAATACTTCATTGTAATTCCTGAATTATTCATAATTCACTGGAGATGGTCATTCAAATATGTGCCTACTGTTATTTGAATTTTCGTTAACTTGAATCCTTCAAAGACTATAATGTTTTATCAATAAATCCTTATTTCTTTGAATTGAATTACATTTATAAATCCATTCAGATTATTCATTTATACCTTCTATGGAAAGAAATATTTGTAGGATAAATATTCCCAAAAGGATTTTTTCGAGAAGAGAAAAATAATCCTTTGAATTATTTTTTCTTCCAAGACCTAATTTCTTTCTTTTCTCTCTGGGAATGGGAAAGTGACAGTATAGACTTCAGTTCTTGTAGAAGGAAATCCAAAATAATAGAAAAATATTTTAAAAGTTATATTGCTTTAATTTTACTACTTGCTTTCTCATTAATTCCACTTTTCACTCCTATCTATTACTCTAGAAGCATGTCTTTATTATACCCCATTTTTCAATTATCCATTCCATGCTTGTCTGAAATGGTTCCCCTATCTTTTTTTTTAACATGGATCTGTATAATAGAAGCCAACAAACAAATTTGGCACATTTATGCATGAAACAAATACAAAAGCAAAGTGACTAGCAAAAACAATTTTTGACGAGTTTAAAGTTGATGTAGGGAGTTTGGCCAATCAAGGAGAGAGAATGAGCATGGGTAGGAATAAAAGAGACAGACAAAGAGAAAGAGACAGAGACAGAAAGACAGAGAGAGACAGAGACAGACAGAAAGAGATACAGGGAGACAGAAACAGACAGACTGACAGACACACATAGAGACACAGACATACAGACAGAGAGAGAGAGAAAGAGAGAGAGAGAGAGAGAGAGAGAGAGAGAGAGAGAGAGAGAGAGAGAGAGAGAGAGAGACTGTTGTCATATTACCATCTTGTCTGAACATTATTATCAGGTTGGAAAATTAAACACATTTTTTAAACAATTTCTTGAAATGTTAAAATTGTGTAGATGATATTAAGTACTTTTGAAAAGTGTATTTTATTTTTAATTAATGTTATAAAACAAGAATTTCCATAACATAGTATAATAAAATGATGATTTCACTTGAAACTGCAAATCTATTAAATACAACTTTCTATTCCTTTTAAATATAACAGTTATCCTGTAATTTTCTTTTCTTTTTCTTTTTTTCTCCCCCATCCTAGAGATGACTACTATTAGACACAAATATATGTAAAATTATTTTATTTGGGTATTTATAATAGTTGAAATGACTTAGTCACTTATAGTCATTTAAAAAAAAAATGCTGTTACTGTAGACAATGTTCTCTTGCTCCTGATCATTTTGGTCTTCACTATTTCATATGAATCTTTCCATGTTTTTTTCTTTTCTTTTTTTCTTTTTTGGCAGGGCAATGAGGGTTAAGTGACTTGCTAAGGGTCACACAGCTAATAAGTATCAAGTGTCTGAGGCCAGATTCCTCCTGTATCCAGGGCTGGTGTTTTATCCACTGTGCCACCTAGCTGCCCCCATGTTTGTTTTTTTCTAAGACCATTGTTCTCATCATAACTTAGGGAATTCTATCACAGAATCCACAACTTGTCTAACCATTCCCCAATTGATGGGCATCCTTGAAATTTCCAGTTCTTTGCTATCGCAAAAAGAGGTTGTATAAAATGTTTAGAACATATTGTATATTTTCCTTTTTTCCCTTCTTTTCTTTTCTCATGTGGGACTTTTAGAAACAAGTGATGAAACACATTTCAATTCTTAAAAGCAGGAAAATATGTTGAATGTAGGAATCTAACCTAACAGGATAAAACAGAAGGTACAAGAGATACCTACTGTAGCAGTTAACACCTCTAATATCAAAATAAAGACAACCATAGTGAAAGATCTTGTACTACCAAGGTAGGGAATATTTATCCAGTAAATTTACTTTTCCTTAGTGTGTCAATTATAACCAGTCTACTTGGCAAGAGTCCAAGTACTAGGACCATTCAAAAATCAACTGAAAAACAAATGTATTTAGAAAGGGGGTTAGTATGAAGATAAATTACAAGTTAACTTAAAATAAGCAGAATAAATAAAACAATGTGTTCATTAAATAGAATATATGATGATTTCACATAAATAACAGTTATCTTATTGCTTGCCTTCTCAGTGGGTGGAAAAGGGGCTGTAGAGAGGAAGATAATTTGAAACTCAAAACATAAAAATTTATTCAAAGTTATATGTATATGTATACATACACACATATTTATATATATATGTATATATATACACATACATACACATATACCCATGTACATATGCATACCAAGAAGTACATGTGTATTACTGAACTTAAGCAATTCTTAAAAAAAAAAAAAAACCAAAAACAAAGCTAAATTGCTATCTTTTGTTTTTAGCAAAGATATTAGAGTGTTTTGGTATTTCCTTCTCCATCAACCTAGAACAAACAGAGTTTAAGTGAATTATCCAAAGTTACAGAACTAGTAATCATTTGAGGGAATATTTAAATTCAGGTCCTCTAATCTCTAGACACAGTGCTCCATACACTGAGCAATCTTGCTTCCTCCATACTCAAATTGTTTTATTTTATCTTAGGTTTTATTTTATCAAAACATTTCTCTCCTGATTATATCAAGTTAGAATTGTAAGTATAATCCAGGCATAGCCTTAAATTTTGAAAGGCCCCAAATAATTTTCCAAATTATTACTTGATGGTCACATTTTAACATATTCAATTGTCAGCCTCTTTTTAGAATAAATGTACATTTTTAGACATCACTTATATATAAATGTAGTTTTCTTCAAGTTGTATTCTATATAAAGAATGAATGTCAAATCACACTTTCTGTATTTTTGAGGGGAAATATATAGTTAAAATCCAGAGAGAATAATATTGAATACAGGTCTGGCATTTACCAGATATGTGACAATGAGAAAATCACTTTATATCTCTCAACCATAGTTTTTTCAAAGGTAAAATAGTGATAATATTTCTAATATCACCCTTACCTGGCTGCTTCAAGGCTCAAATGAGATAATGTGCTGAAAACACTTTGAAAACTTTTTATTTAAAATGTTCTATCAATCAAACTTGACACATAATCATTTTATCCAAGACTTTTTTTAGCATGAACTTTCATTTAGATATATCTCTGTCTAAGAATTTTGAAACTTAGCAAAAGTCATGCAAGGATACATTCTCACTGTCCATCTACTTTTAATTGCATTCTCACTATTATTTGTCTTTCTGAATGTTGAATAGATTTTTTTTTCAAAGTTTGAACCAGAATTTGATTTTTTTTAAAGTCTGGAGTTAATCTAAACAGCCCTACTTCTACTGCATTATTTCATTATATATGAGATCATATAACAAACTTGTAAAAATTAGAAAATTAAATGTTTTTGTTATTTTTTATTTTAATGAGCTTCCTCTTTGTTTGATTTCCTACTGTGTCTGTGGGAGGCAGTGAACTTGCAAATTAGAACTTATGAATTATCAATATCAAAGGAAAAGGGATGTTTGAGGGGAAGAAGGAGAAAGCATTCAATAAGTGATTGTGGAGGAAGGTCTTGATTTTTAGGTTTATCTGTACTTTGACAGGGAAATGAAGGATTGAGTCAATTATCCATATAATTCAAACAAAAACGAAGCAAACATTTTCATCAAATAACTCTATGTATCAGAACACTACATTCTTTAGCTTGCTTGATTCCCCCCCCCCGCGGGGCAATGGGGGTTAAGTGACTTGCCCAGGGTCACACAGCTAGTAAGTGTCAAGTGTCTGAGGCCAGATTTGAACTCAGGTACTCCTGCATCCAGGGCCAGTGCTCTATCTGCTGTGTCCCAGTTTGATTGATCTTGATGATGACTATATCTCTATTTGATTGTACTAGCCCATAACATCATACACTCAAAAAATTATTAAAAAACTCATATTGTATGATAACTTTTGCAAATGCATACATAATGTTAGCATAGTATAGTAGAAAGTACACTGGATAGGGAGACAAAGTGCCTAGATGTTAAATCTTTCTGTTACTAGTACTATCATATATGACAGTCTCACTGGACCTCAATTATACATATATGAAATAAGAGGACTAGACCAGTCCATTCTGGATGGATTTTCCAGTCTCTGGCATCTTTAAATCTATGACACTTTGATCCAATGAATGAATATCACCATTGGGAGTGATAACAACCTAGTTCATAGAGTAGATAGTTTGAATGATTTATCTTCTTGAGCAATCATTTGATTCAGCAGCTTCAGAAGACACTGTTTGCTACAGACCTCAGATCATTAAGATAAAGGAATTAATTATGGCTCATTGAAGCCAATGAAAGGGGACAGCTAGATGGCACAGTGGATAGAGCCCCAGGAACATGCATCTCTGTGGAGCATGTAAAGCTTGGTCAGACATCAAAGAACCCAAGTTTATCCACTACACTTTGGGTTATCTCCAGTCGTCTTGACTTTTTGACTTGCCACTGGAGTTCAATGACTCTGGGAGAGTAAAACAGAAGACTTTATGCAATTTTGCCTCACTTAAATCCAATTCACACACAAGTCAAGATATCACCTTGTGGTGTCATTGATTTCCTTTGAAAAAAAAAATGACAAACAATAACAAAATAATGTAAATCAGCAAGTATATGGAAAATATGAGTCCTAATAGGAGTGTTGTGTATAAATAACATTCAAAGCCAACCATAAATAAGGTTCTTCCTTTTTTATTTATTCACTCAAGAATCTCTGACTCCTTCAATTTAGATCTTGAATGGAGATTATGAAGATCATACTTAAAAAGATGCATCCTTCAGGTATGAAATCACAACTGAAGAAATAGATAGACTTTTTGTACTAAGTGATAATAGAGCCTGAGTTGAGCTTCATGGTGTCACAGAGGTGTTTTTGTTTGTTTGCTTTTTTGTTTTTTCCTAGACCCTCCTCTCTTTGTCCTCTATACTGATTTTATTAACTCCAGTGAATCCAATTATCATCTCTATGCTAATGAATCTCAAATTATCAGTCCTAACTTCTCTGCTTAGCTCCAGTGTCTCATCTTCAACTGGCTATTGGACATCTCAAACTAGATGTTCTATAGACATTCTAAACTCAGCATGCACCAAACTGAACATAACTTTCTCTCCACCTTTCTTAGCTTTCCTAATACTGTCAAGTGCACCACCATCTTTACAGTTAACTAGGCTGAAAAATTAAATGGTATCTTTTATTGCTCACTCTCACACTCCAAAGCCAATCTGTTTTCAAAGCATGCTGATTTTACCTTCATGACATCTCTTCTCTCCTTTGAAATTGCTACCACCCTGCTGCAGGCCTGTAGCACGTTAAGAATAGAGACTTTCAATAGACTGCTGAGTGGTATGCTTGCCAGAGGGCTCCTCACAACAATCTATCCTCCACTCAGGTGTCAAAGTGATCTTCTAAAAATTCCACAATAAATCCCAGTGGCTCTTATGGCATGAAAACATTTCATAATTTCTTCCCCCACATATTTCAGGCTTCTAATACCTTATTCATTACCCCTCCCACCTATAATGCATTTCTATCCACTGTCACTGGATTCCTTGCTATAATTCTCCAAATAAGTCATTCCATCTGCCAATTCCATCAATTTTCAGCAACCACCCCCTACTAATTTAATGCCTTCCCTCTTCCTGGTTGCTTCCTAGCTTCCATGACTTCTTCCAAGTCTTAGCTATCATGTATTCGATGTGCCAGCCACCATTCTAAGACTGGGGATGCAAAAAGAGGCAACAAAAGAGAGACCCTGACATCAAGAAGTATCAATATAATGGGGGGGGCAATATACAAACAAATATATGCAAAACAAGGTACATACACTTCAAATAGGAAGTAATAGAAAGAAGGCAGAATTACAAGGGTCTAAGGAGATGTTTGAGTAGAAGATGGGATTTTATTTGGGATTTAAAGATTTCTAAAGAGTTCAGTAGTCTGAGGGGAGGAGGGATAGCCAGAGAAAATGCCTGTAGTCAAGAGATGGAGTATCTTCTTTGTGGAACATCAAGGAAGTCAGTGACTCTGGATGTATAAAAAGTAGAAGATTATGTATTTGATCCTAAAGGCAATGGAGAACCAAAGGAATTTATTGAGTAGAGAGATGAGAGGGAGAGAGAGAGAGAGAGAGAGAGAGAGAGAGAGAGAGAGAGAGAGAGAGAAAATAATTAAAAGATTGGGGATAACATATCATCCAGTCTATTGGAGAAGACAGAATAGCAGAAATGAATGGAATTAGGGGGCAGCTAGGTAGTGCAGTGGATAAAGCACTAACCCTGGATTCAGGAGGACCTGAGTTCAAATCCGGCCTCAGACACTTGACACTTACTAGCTGTGTGACCCTGGGCAAGTCACTTAACCCTCATTGCCCCACCAAAACCCCCCAAAAAAAAAAAAAAGAAATGAATGGAATTGCTTAAACAATGGATTGGCTTTAAAAAGGAAGAAGGTTCTTTTTTTGTATATGAAAGAGGTGAAGAAACAAGTAATGGAAGGCATTTCAGAGATATGAAATGAGGAAGAAGGGAAAGAGGTGTCTCATAGCAAACCCCCTCCATTTTGATCTAAAATTCCAACTTCTACAGGAAGGCTTTCTTAATTTTAGGCCTCCTCTCTATTCCAATGTATGCTCTATATAGCTTGTTTGCACCTAGTTTATTTGTTTATTTGGTTTGGTTTTTTTTTTGAATATTGTCTACTCCATTAAACTGAGCTCCTTGAGAACAGAGACAGTCTTTTAGATTCATTTATATCTCTAGAGCTTAACACTGTGTCTGGCACTTAATGGGTACTTAATAAATATATATTGGATGACTGACTGCCTGAAACAAATAAAAAAGCAGGGAGACCTTAAGTAAATACATATCATCACAGACAGGATTGGCCATGTATGGATATCTATTTCCTTGTGACTAATACTGAAGAAAAATGAACCTGGGGGAGTAATGTATTTATTTCTGTGCTGGCATTGAGGAGGGTACATTTTTTTTTCCTGCTTTATACACTTGGGAAATGGGAGGAGCTGATTATCGTACCCACATTGGAGAAAGTTGAGTATGATGGTTGCTCCCCCTAGTGCTATGCAATAGCCTCTTGACAGCCCAAAACACTAGTCTGGGAAAATAAATTGGTGGGTAAAGGCAATTAACCTAATAATTTAAGGAGTTTGGATTATCTGGAGGATTGTTTCAATTATCTAGAATAGCAAAAGCTTCCATTTTACTCTTCCTCTGCCAATGTGGACATATTTTAAACTTTTTTATTATAAAATCATTTTCCTTTTTTTTTTACATGAACAATCTTCTTAGGTGGGCTCATTTTCCTACATTTAATGGCAGATAAAATCATTTCCAATAATAAAAATAAACTTGCATATAGTCTGTTTATCATAATAATCACCAAGAAAAATACTTCATTACCAACCCCATGAATCAGAAGGGTGAGAAGAATAGGTGCACACTACATAGGACAATGAGGGTTGTGGGGAAGCTGGCTCAGTAGATTTCCCCCAAATCCTGACGTCTTTCATTGAATATCAGGATTTCTGTCATAACTAATTTATCTCATTGTTGTGAGTATAATGATATATATTTTTTTGCTTTTGCTTTTTCAAAGAACCAAGAGAAAGCAGTATCTTAAAATCTCAGAAAGGCAGAGTACCTAAGATGAAATGGTTGTCAACAGTAACAAATGCTCCAGACAGGCCAAGGAAATCAGGATTAGGAAGAAAAGGGTTGGGGGAGGCATTGCATAAAGAAATTAGGAGATCATTGGCAACTGGGGGTAAACAGTTGCAGTTGAGTGATAAGTTTAGACCAATATTTTTTTGTTTTGTTTTGTGCAATGAGGGCAATGAAGGTTAAGTGACTTGCCCAGGGTCACACAGCTAGTAAGTATTGTGTCTGAAGCTAAATTTGAACTCAGGTCCTCCTGAATCCAGGGCTGGTGCTTTATCCACTGCACCACCTAGCTGCCCCAGTTTAGACAAATATTAAAAAGCATTTAGAAAAGACTAAGAAGAGAAGAAGTAGAGGCAAAGAATCCAGACAGATATATTTATATTTATATTTTTGGGAGTTTAATTCTGAAGATGAGCAGAGGCTAAGAACAATATCTTGGGGACATAATAGGGTACAGCATGCATGTTAAAATAACAACTGAAAGTTATAGGAATGCTAGGGTAAATTATGAAGATATAAAAATAAAGATATCAACAAAAACACATTAAAGAGAGAATGAAGGGGATATATGTGTGTATGTATATATACATATATATATACACATATTAATGTACATATATTATGTTTTCATAAATAAACATGTAAGCCTACACATGTGTGCATGTATATATACACACATACATATACACATAATAGACATACATGCATGTATATTATGTATATATATATATATACAGTTGTAGGCTTACATAATTTATTTATAAAAACATACTACATGTACAAAAAGATATATATATACACATACATGCACACACACATATATATATATACATATGCACTTCATTCTCTTTTTTAATGGAACTTTTTGTTCATATATATATGTATATATATATATAGAGAGAGAGATACACTTCAATGAAAATGCCACATTGAACTTCATAACTTTGTGAATTATATCTGCATGAAGGTGGAAGAAAATGTAAAACTGAATCTATCTCACTATTGGAGAGGGGACAATCATTATTTTAACAATGATTTTTTTTTTTTTTTTAGTGAGGCAATTGGGGTTAAGTGACTTGCCCAGGGTCACACAGCTAGTAAGTGTTAAGTGTCTGAGGCCGGATTTTGAACTCAGGTATTCCTGACTCCAGGGCCGGTGCTCTATCCACTGCGCCACCTAGCTGCCCCGACAATCATTATTTTAAAGAAATACCAGATATTATTTAGGACAATATAAATTTACTTGATTACAAAGTAAAATATAAAATATAAAAATGAATATGGTTGTTATAAATATGGCATGTGAATACATAAGTATATTTGTATATCTTAGCTCATGACAAATAAATGGTCACAAAATATGTAAATTCAATTTTCAAAAGAAGAAATACATTATATTAGTTATCTCTTAAATGGAATGAAAATTAAAAGAACTAAAATGAATGAGTCAATACTGAGGAGAGCAGAGGTACACTTTAGAAAAACACATATATTAGTTCATTAAGGACATACTGTGTTTTTTTTTTTTAAAAACCAACCAGTATGAAATGAAATATATATATATATATATATATATATATATATATTTCCTGGTCCAAACTATTTCAATATTTAGATTAGATATTAGATATTATAACAAAAAAGGACACAGCTACTCATTCGTACTCTTTCATAGTGGCATTATTCATATTTGGAAAAAAATAACTTTTAGATTGGATGAAAAATCTTCTATTGGACCTAAATATCCAATTAGGGGAAAATAATTTATAATGCAATGTAACAATTATTGGAAAATATATGAGAAATAAAAGAAATTTGTAAATATCTTTATGAAATAATTCAAAATTATAAATATATTCTTAAAACAGAGTATAAGCTACTCAAAATGTATAAGGGGAACATGAATACCATTTAATGTATAAACTATAACTATAAAGTCTGAAAATTTATATTTTATATATTTTAATTCCATATTTACATAATATTTTAATCTAAGCTTAGCTATATTGACATTTAATAATACATTTATAAATTGTCATTTTTACATAAATTAGAATACAACCCATGCACAAGCATACATCTGGTTCTTGATCATTGTGTAAAGTAGGACAAAAGGTTTGTTCCCATATAAGTAATAAGGGAACAACTCCATAAAACAAACAACACTGTCTTTTACCATACACATTCCTCTTCTGCCACAATAGCTGGACACAAGACACATCTGGCTTTTGGCATCTTTGAAAATGGACTTTTTAATTTCAGATCAGACATTCTTTGTTCTCACAAAATATTTGATATGTTTCCAGTAAAGCATTATGATTAGGAAAAAAACAGATCTAGCAATCATTTAATGAGTTAGAAAAACAAGTTAAATTAAATTATCTTTTAGATACAATCTGTCATCCAGGATTCTTTAAAAAGTGTAGAGATGCTCACAATGGTGAGAATCTATCACTTAGTATCATCTCCCACCATATATCCTACTTTGGTGGCATACATTCTTTTCAATTAGAAAAAGACTACAGAGATTTGTTATCAGCTTTTACACTGATGGTGTTATTACTCCTCCTGGAATTTGATAACTTCAATTTGGAGCCAAAGCACAGTTTCTGAATTCCAACAAGGGAGGCCTTGGGAATGAATGGTCTGCAGTTACAGGGTAAAAAATTTTATTGCTTCCTCTGAAGAATCATACAACACTTCTTCTAAGTGAGATCCATGAAATGAAAATCGGTCAGCACAGCTGTCTTTTGCTTAACATTATCTTGACAACCAATTGGCTTTATTAACTACTATAATGAAATCTTGCATTTATACAAGACTCTAAGACTAGTGAAGTGCTTTCTGTATATCATTTCCATCTGGTCCTCACAACAACCTTGTGGAATAAGTATTGAAATTATTCTTATCCCTTTCTATAGAGTAGAAAACAGGCATACAAAGGTTAATTCAAACACAACTAGTAGTAATTGCTATTTGTCCTTTGTTTTCACAGAGGAACATGACATTGGGGTTATGTCATGATTTACAGTGAATTTGATTTAAGTGAGGGAGGGCTGTGCAAAATCATTGACCTCACTCTCTCTTCCAGAGCCATCTGGGTCCAGTGGCAAGATATAGATCAGGATGACTTGAAATGGTCCCAGATCTTTTAAGACAATTGTAGTTAAGTGACTTGCCCAGGGTCACACAGCCACTAAGTGTCTGATGTGAGGAACTCAGGTCCTCCCACCTTCAGTCAGGATTTCAGGCCTGTAATCTATCCACTGTGTCACCTAGATGCCCACACACAGCTAGCAAGAATTAGAATGTAGGCTATGCATTTTTCTTTAATTCAGGGGAGACGCATTCCTTATTTCATTTTGATCTGGTTAGGAAGATGTCAACTTTTAGACTTCTTTCTAAGGGCTACATTGTAAATTAATATAAATAATTTTGATGACTCTCATGTATTGGTTAATAAGTACTTTAATAAAAGTTTTGTCAGTGAATAATTAGTAAGGATCCAAAATACGTGTCATTTTTTTTAATGGGGAGAGAAAATAAATGACTTGCAATCTAAACACAACTATAGACTTTCCTTTGTGTCAAGGTCTATCTTTAATAACTACTGCTTATTTAATTGAAATAAATTCAGCTCTCTAAATGATTGGCAGCTCAGAGTCTGCCAGACCCAAATGCTGTTATCCTTCCAAAGTGAGTGAAGGCTAACAGTCTTACACTTTGTAGTCCATAAACATTATAACTCACCCCCAAAAGAATGTTTAATATTTTGTAGATAAGATAGGCATATATCACATATGTATGTATATATATATACATATATATATATACATACATATACATATATACAGACATAACAGGCTAACAGTCTGACACTTTGTAGTCCATAAACATTATAACTCACCCCCAAAAGAATGTTTAATATTTTGTAGATAAGATAGGCATATATCACATATGTATATATATATATACATACATAGGTATATATAGCATATTTCATATAATATAATATATAATATAATATATTTTATATAAGGTATATGAGAGAGAAGAGAAGTGAGAGAAATTTCAAAGTACCAGTTATCAATATATAGAAATACATATATATATACACACATGCATATATATATATATATATATATATATATATATATATATATATATATATATACATGTAAATACATATTCTTTTTAAATTTTCAGCAGGTAACTGTGAGACATATTTTCTGAAAATCTGACCATGTATTATATCAGTAATTTAACTGAAGGAACTGGACTTACCCTTCCTCACTTTAATTTGATTAAACAGCAAAAAGCAAAGAGAATGATGAGTAAATAAAACTAGAGAAAAAAGATTTATTTCATTGATGCCTGCAACAGCAATTCAACACATTTTGATCTGCACTTTGTAGAAAACATAGTGAAGATAACTTAAGTAAGATATAATTTGAATAAAATATTCAGCATTATCCCCATCCCCCCCCTCACCATCTCAGATCTCAAATATTCCAAAGTATCTGAGACTTTGTTGATTTTGAAGTTCCTGACAATGATGCATGGCATATCTTTTCTTGACCCTCTTATGGTGCTGATGTGCATATCTCTTGCAACAATTTTATTATACATGTTCCCAAGGCCTTTCTTAAGATTTTTGTTGCCATTGTTTCTTAAGATTAGAAAGATAATAATGAAGCATTAAGACTATTTGCCTGAAAACCCTCAGAGTCGCTATATGATCAGCCTATTTTTTTCCTTCCTATCATAAGAATTAAACAACTGAGTAAATGTAAAAAAAAAGAATTAAACAACTCAGAGCCAACAAAAGGAAGATGGGGTGGTGTATTTTTCTGTGACAAGACAAAATAAGACCTACTTTGCAAGATTGTTTCAGAAAAATATGGGAAGACATATGAACTGATGCCAAGTGAAGAGTACAGAACCAAGAGAATATTATATATAGTAATAGCAATATCATAATGACAATCAACACTGAAATGCATAGAAATGTTAGCTTTAGCAATCCAAGAAGAAAAGGAATTAAAGAAATAGAATAGACAAGGAGAAAACAAAACCATCACTCTTTGCAGATGATATGATGGTATATTTAGAGAATCTTAGAGAATCGACTAAAAAATTACCTGAAACAATTAACAACTTTAGCAAAGTAGCAGGATATAAAATAAATCCACATAAATCATCAACATTTCTATACATGACCAACAAAGTCCAGCAGCAAGATATAGAAAGAGAAATTCCATTTAAAGTAATGGTAGATAATATAAAATACTTGGGAGTCTACTTGCCAAGACAAACCCAGGAACTCTATGAACACAATTACAAAACACTTTTCACACAAATCAAATCAGATATAATTAATTGGAACAATATCAATTGCTCCTGGATAGGCTGAGCTAATATAATAAAATGACAATTCTACCCAAATTAATTTACATATTCAGTGCCATACCAATCAGACTATCTATAGAGCTAGAAAAATAATAACAAAATTCATCTGGAAGAATAAAGGGTCAAGAATATCAAGGGAACAAATAAAAAATGCACAGGAAGGTAGGCTAGCTGTACCAAATCTGGAGCTTTACTGTAAAGTGGCAGTCATCAAAACTATTTGGTATTGGCTAAGAAATACAGTGGTGGATCAATGGAATAGGTTAAGCACAGAAGACACTGTAACAAATGACTATAATAATCTACTGTTTGATAAACCCCAAAACTCCAGTTTCTGGAATAAGAACTCAGTATTTGACAAAAAAATGCTGGGAAAACTGGGAGAAATTAAGGAAGAAACTAGGTATCAACCAACATCTTACACATTACACTAAAATAAGGTTAAAATGGGTACATGATTTAGAGATAAAAGGTGATACAATAGGTAAATTAGGAGAAGGAATAGTTTACCTCTCAGATCTTTGGAAAGAACATTTTATGACCAAACAAAAGATAGAGAATACTATGAAATGCAAAATGGATGATTTTGATTACATTCAATTAAAAAGTGCTTTTTGTACAAAAAGAAGCAATGCATCCAATAATAATTAGAAAGCTGGGAAACAATTTTTATAGCCAGTACTTCTGATAAAGGCCTCATTTCTGAAATATATCGGGAACTAAAACAATTTTATAACAATCTAAGTCATTCCCCAATTGAGAAATGGTTAAAGGATATGAATAGGAAGTTTTCTGATGAAGAAATCAAGGGATATATTACCATATTGAAAAATGCTCTAAATCACTATTGATTACAAAATGCAAATTTAAAAATCTCTGAGGTACCCCCTGGCACCTATGAGATAGGCAAATATGACAAAAGGGAAAATAATAAATATTGGAGAAGTTGTGGAAAAATTGGAACACTAATGAATTTTTGGTGCAACTGTGAACTGATCTAGCTATTCTGGAGAGCAGTTTGGAACTATGCCCAAAGGGCTATAAAGCTTTGCATACACTTTGATCCAGCAATTAGGTCTTTCTCCCACAGAGATCATAAAAGACAGAAAAGCACACACATGTACAAAAATATTCATAGCTTCTCTTTTTGTGGTTCCAAGGAAATGGAAATTGAGGGGCTGCTCATCAATCGGGGAATGGCTGAACAAGTTGTGATATATGAATGTAATGGAATACAATTGTGCTATAAGAAACAATGAGAAGGTGGTTTTCAGAGAAACCTGGAAGGACTTTCATGAACTGATGCTGATTGAAGTGAGCAGAACCAGGAGAACATTGTACAAAGTATAAACAGCATTGTGTGTTGATCAACTGTGATGTACTTGACTCTTCTCAGAGTTATCCATATAGTAGCTCCATAATGTCAGTTTTTTTTTTCTTGATGCATGTAATACTTTTTCCTTGACCTGGTAGCTTTGAAACTTGGTTATGATGCTGTCTAAATTTTCTTCCTGGGCCCAAATGGATGTACAAGTGAATTTTAGCAAATATTAAAAAAACAATTAATTCAATACTATGTAAATTATTTTGAAAAAAAAATTTTGAAGTTCTACCAAATTTCTTTTAAGACACAGACATGACACTTATACCTAACTCAGGCAGAGCCAAAACAAAGAGAGAAAATTATAGATCAATTTGACTAATTAATGTTGATTAAAAATCTTAAATAAATATTAACAAGGAGATTATAGCAATTTATCACCACGGTAATACATTATGACCAAATGGGATTTATACCTGGAATGCAGGGCTGATTCAACATTAACTATTAACATATTTGACCACATCAATAACAATACTGACCAAAATCATATGATTATCTCAATAGATAAAGAAAAGGCTTTTAACAATAATAACACTCATTCCTATTAAAAACACTAGAAAGCATTGGAATAAATGGAGCTTTCCTAAAAATGGTAAGCAGTATGTACCTAAAGCCATCAGCAAACATTACATGTAATGGGAATAAGGTAGAGGCATTCACTATAATATCAGGGATGAAACTAGGATGTCCATTATTACTGCTATTATTTAATATTGTACTAGAAATTTTAGCTTTAGCAATAACAGAACAAAAAAGAATTGAAGGAATTAGAAAAGGCAATGAGAAAACAAAACTATCACTCTTTGCAATTGATATGATGGTATACTTAGAGAATTCTACAGAATCAACTAAAGATACTACGTGAAACAATTAGCAACTTTGGCAAATTTGCAGGCTATAAAATTAATACACAAATAAATCATCAGCATTTCTATACATGACCTACAAAGCTCAGAAGTAAGAGATAAAAAGAGAAATTACATTTAAAGTAACCGTAGATGGGGGTAGCTAGGTGGTACAGTGAATAAAGCACTGACCCTGGATTCAGGAGGACCTGAGTTCAAATCTGGCTTCAGACACTTGACACTTAACAGCTGTGTGACCCTGGGCAAGTCACTTAACCCTTATTGCCCTGAAAACAAACAAACAAAAAATAAAGTAATCATAGAAAATATAAAATATTTGGGAGTCTACCTGCCAAGACAAACCCAGGAACTTTATGAACAGAATAAGAAAACACTTTTCATACAAATAAAATGTAAAGAATTAATTGTTATTTGAGGTTTTTATGCCTCGGTGTGCACTGGCCTAGGGCTCCGTAAACCTCACGGTGCTCCACCCACTAGTTGTAGCCATTACCAGGGCTCTGGCACCTCATGTCATCACCACTCGCGGATGCCTACATGGGCCTGGCAAAATTATAATGATTGGAAGCCTAGTGAGGGCAGTCGTGTGACTGTCAGAGTGGCCCTCCCATTGGCTGGGACTGTGTGGGGTGTTTCTAGGTTTGGGGGAGGAGAATTGGGCATTCGAGGTGGAAGCTGAAAAGCGACAGGTGTTCTGTTGCATATTTTCAGTTGATTCCTGAGTGGTGGTATTTTTTCAGGTATTACAATTTCTCTTTCCCCATTTTATTTCCTTTCCCTTGATCCTACTGATCCTGTTTGTGTGTGTGTGTGTGTTTTTTTTTTTTTTTTAGTGAGGCAATTGGGGTTAAGTGACTTGCCCAGGGTCACACAGCTAGTAAGTGTTAAGTGTCTGAGGCCGGATTTGAACTCAGGTCCTCCTGACTCCAGGGCCGGTGCTCTATCCACTGCGCTACCTAGCTGCCCTGTGTGTGTGTTTTTTTAAAGTTCATTCTTGTTAAAATAAATCTTGTTCTATTTTGAGGGAGGCTGCCAGTCTCCTTCCTTGCCCCAATATTGCGGTGAGCTGCTTAGCTAGCACTCCCTAATTAAAAATTGGTCCCCAGAAAAATCAGACCTAAATAATTGGAAAAATATCAAATGCTCATGGATAGACCAAGCTAATATAATAAAAATTATAATTCTTTTTTTTTTTTTAGTGAGGTAATTGGGGTTAAGTGACTTGCCCAAGGTCACACAGCTAGTTAAATGTTAAGTATCTGAGGCCGCATTTGAACTCAGGTACTCCTGATTCCAGAGCCCATGCTCTATCTACTGCAACACCTAGCGGCCCCTAAAAATGATAATTCTACCTAAATTAATTTACTTCTTCAGTGCCATACCAATCAGACTAACTAAAATTATTTTATAGAGCTAGATAAAATAATAACAAAATTCATCTGAAAGAATAAAAGGTCAAGAATATTGTGGGAATTTATTGTAATTTGGGGATCCTGCCTTTTGGCTGAGAATAAAAAGACTTAGGTCCTCAGGGTTTTTTTCTGTGTAAGAGGACCTGGGGCCCCTTCCCCTCTGCTTCAGCCAAGCAGAGAAGCCCATTAACCTTAGGGGATGCCTGCTGGGGAAGCCCCAGCTCCCTAAACCTTAAGGGGAACTGCCTTGGAGATCCTGGGCTTGTCCTGCCAAGGCCTTACCACAGCCCATGCAGAGGTCCCAGGCTCACAGCAGGGGGCACGGGCCCCTTGAGCCCTGGGTGTCGGGTGCATGGCACACTCAAGCCAACCCCCCTTCCCCCGGCCAAAGCCCTAGCACAGCCAGTGGATTAGCTTAGCATGAGCAGGAGTGCAGGGAACCTGAGCTTTGAGGGAGAGAAGGAAGATTATATACCAGGGAGTTAGACAGTGAGTGGGAGACGGAGAAAAAGCTAAACGCAAGGAAGGGGGATGGACAGAAAGGGGACTGATGGAGTGGACAGACAGAAAAAGAATGGTATGGAGAAAAAGGTTTTTTAGTGAGTTAGACAGGAGGACACCAGAGGACTGAGAGAATGCAAGGTCTGTAGGAGAGAGACGCACAGAAAGCAGTCAGGTCTTGTATAACTTTGCATTTCTAATGTCTTACATTAACTTTTATAAATAAACCCTGCTTTGATTATTTAGTTAAGAGGCATCTTAATCATTTGCTTATCAATCAGAGCAGAGCAGTGTGGAGAAATTTTTAAAAGGCCTTAACAGATGGTCTTAGGAAATGTAACGATTGGAATAACGCCACCTGCTGGATACTTACTGTAGAAGAGTTCTGCCCATGAAGGGAAGGTCTTTGAGGGCAAGACCAGGAGTCAGGAAGTGACGCGGGCTAGTGGGAGGAGGAAGGAAGAGACTGGCGCTCAGTCTCGGGCTCTTTCCTGAGGACGCTGGCGGAGAAGGGAGCTAGAAATGTGCTCTCCCTTTAATAGATAGGAATCTAGGCCTTTCTCTCTTTACCAAATTCTTATTCTCCTTAATAAATGCTTAAAAGTCTAACTCTTGCTAAAGCTTGTAATTGATTGGCGACCACTCATTAGATATTTTAGACAGACTAGCTAGAATTTTAACCCTTAACAGATGGCTGACCACGAAGAGGAAAGCTAACCCTCAGTCTTCTTCTGATCTTCTGGTTGGGTAAGAAATTTCCCCTCCCTCTCCCTTTAACTGCTGAGTACTGGCATACTGGCTGTGTTTTCCCTTTGAATTTTTTCGAATGGACCTTTTAAACTCCCTAATTACCCTATTTTTTATTTTAGTCTGTTTAACCAGACAAATGGGAGATAAGATCATGTTAATGCTTTGTTTTTCTGGATTTTCTATTTTTCTTTTTATTTTTGTTAGAAGAGCCAGCAACGTACTCACACAAGGAAATATCTCCCCCTCTCCCAACCATGCTTTTTCAGAGAAACCAGAAGAGATTCCCACAGCTTTTCCCAGTTCTAACACTAATTGTTGCTCTAATTTTGCATGCCTGGAGGCAATGACCCACCCTCTAGAAGCTTTTAATCCCCTAGCTCCTGGAGGCAAAGTGGGGGAAGAGGAACCCAGGCCTGAGTTCAAAATCAAGTCTGATTCAAATTGCGTTGGTCCCTCCCCTCCTCTCCAGACCCCACCCTCTACTCCTCCTATGGCCAAGCCCATAGCTTCCCCTGCCTGGGAAGTCCAGAGATCTGATGTGCATGCTCAACTTTTTCTACCTGCATTTGCAGCTTCAGGCTCAGCCCTTCCCCGGCCTGGCTGTGCTTTTGAGACAATCTTAGAAAACTCTTTAAATTCCAGATATGCTCGTTTTGTTCATAATTTTGCTAACCTGCTTTTGTCTTTAATTAGTAATCTTATAAAGCATTTGTATGGTGAAAAGCCCGACAGACAATATAGAGGGGTTAAAGAAGAAAAACTTAAGCTGAATAAGAATGACAATCAACATAGTTCAAGACTCTGCTTCTTTTGCCATGGAAGGGTATATATTTTACAGAAATGTAGAAGTAAGCAGCAAGGTATTGATATGAGTATTGGGGATTTTAGATACCGGAATCAAAAGTGTTCTGAATTCACTCAGAGTAATAGTATCAGTTCAGAGGTTACATAGGATTTCTATGCTATTATATATACATTTTGAAATTAATGGTATGGGTTTATTTTCATAGAGATTTTCATGCTTTTGAGATTGTGTCTTATACTTAGTTTCTAAAACAAGGAGAATATTTGTAAAAGCTTTTTATAGTCATGTGATCAAGTTTATATTTTATAATACTCTTATTGATATTAAGTTCATATTCATTTAGATTTCCTTAGTTTGAATTTCACTGTATTTTATTGTTCCATGTGTATTTTCTTCTATTCGTTTATCTATCTAATTTTGAAAAATTGCAAGATGGTTTTGATTTCATAATACAATGTTAATTCTAGGAGTATTGTGCTCCCACATTCTGAGTTGTTTGTTTTTGTTATTTTTTTTTTCCTCAACTGATTATTTGATCAAACTCTTTAAAGCATTTCCCTGGCAAATTGTTTGCCATGGCAAGTGTAAATTGATTCTAGAAGTATTATTTTTGATAAGCATATTCCAAAAAAAAAAAAAAGAGGGGAACATTTGTAAAAGTTTTCTTTTTTCAAAAAAAAAGTTTTCTTTGAGATTCTGTTGTGCTTTAACTTATATTTAAATATGTTCTGATTTTTCAAAAAAGTAATTGTATACTAAGTTAAAAAAAAGGGGTATTATTTGAAATTGTTGCATAATTATATATTGTGTTCTGAGTCAAGATGTATTCACATTTTTTGCAATCATTTATTATCCTCAATTTTTAAATCCATATGAGACTTGGATTATGGGAACTTATCATTTAAGACATTAATTGCCTTTATTCTGAGTTATCAGATGCCAGTTGGCCAAGATGCCATCCAATCACAAGAGGAATACATTCAAGAGCAGACACTGAACTGTCACATGAGGGGAGACATGCATGAAGTCAAGGTATGGCCGAGAGAATGGCTTTTGACAAATGTTGAGGTTGGATTCTCTTGGTTTAATATTTTATTTTATTTTTCCCCACAATATTGTACAGATGGCTGGAAGTATTCATCCCACCCATCTCACTTCTACACCTGGCTTCTATGCTCCCTCCTATATGCCTGATGCCATGGACATCTCAATCCCATGCATCTGATTAAGTCTGACTCAGTTTCCTCCAATATGTTCGGTGGCATGGACATATATTCCATCCACCTATTTTAAGCCTGGCATACTGCATGGACAGTACATATTGCTCGAGTGGGAATGCTCATATCCCATCATTTCTCTGTTCTTTTATGGTAACCCCCATAATTATCTCAGGTGTCATGATAAATACAGTGTTGAATTTGGCCTTGACACCTATTACCAATTATATTAGATTTTTTAATTTCTCATAATGGCATGAGGATAATTAGGCAGATGATGCGAAAAGTGATAAAACAAAGATAAAAATTATTTTTAATAATATCGCAGCAATTGTCTTCCCAATTACCCTCCATAAGGGGGGACTATAGTAATATTATAATTTTAAAGAATGGTTCAATTTTTGTTTTATTATATGTTTCATGTGTAACAACTAAGATTATGAATTCCCTTAGACATGTTTTTGAGAACTTTCATTGTTTGATTTGATTATTGACAAAGCTATTTTAAAGTTGTGTTAAGCTCAATTTTGTAGGAAATTTTCCTGGCTGATTACCAGCATCCACACATCAACCCCTGAAAAGACTTCCATTCCACGACTACACCTAGAGGACATCCGAGAAAAGACTTTCAGAGACTTTAAATGAACAGTTTTGATTTGTTGTTTTTGTTGTTTTTTTTTCTCTTTATGTTATAATATACACCATCTGTAACATGTATTCTCTGCAGAGGCCCTCCCTTTGCAAGATTAATGTCAAAGCGTCGGTTCATGAGGACAAAAAAAAAAATCGCCCCTCTGGACAAAACTTTCCTCTCTTCCTTTTCCATATTGTTGTTCACATATTATTAGTTAGCAATAGTTATTATATTCTTTTTACTGTTCCATCAAGGAAACATTTTGTTTCTTGAGGAACAACAGGGGGGACTGTAACGATTGGAATAACGCCACCTGCTGGATACTTACTGTAGAAGAGTTCTGCCCATGAAGGGAAGGTCTTTGAGGGCAAGACCAGGACTCAGGAAGTGACGCGGGCTAGTGGGAGGAGGAAGGAAGAGACTGGCGCTCAGTCTCGGGCTCTTTCCTGAGGACGCTGGCGGAGAAGGGAGCTAGAAATGTGCTCTCCCTTTAATAGATAGGAATCTAGGCCTTTCTCTCTTTACCAAATTCTTATTCTCCTTAATAAATGCTTAAAAGTCTAACTCTTGCTAAAGCTTGTAATTGATTGGCGACCACTCATTAGATATTTTAGACAGACTAGCTAGAATTTTAACCCTTAACAGAAATTAATAGCAGTCAGATAGTCAGCAAGTCAAACATCCACAAATTAGGCCCTCCAGTCAGATTATGTCCCCCAAGTTAATACAATATTTTTACATTTGAATGGTAACCAAGAAGGGACTTACTGCCCACTTATAATTTTTCTTAAAGTTATAATTTTTCACATAGCCCACAGTTATAAAATTTACAGATAAGTTAATTTTTTTTTTACAATATCAAGGGAAATAATGAAAAAAATATGAACAGGAAGGTGGGCTAGCTGTACCAAATCTGAAGTTTTACAATAAAGTGGCAGTCATCAAAACTATTTGGTATTGGCTAAGAAATACAGTGGTGGATCAATGGAATAGGTTAAGCACAGAAGACACTGTAATGAATGACTATAATAATCTACTTTTTGATAAACCCCCAAACTCCAGTTTCTTGAATAAGAACTCAGTATTTGACAAAAACTGCTAGGAAAACCGGAAGATATTAAGGCAGAAACTAGGCATAGATCAACATCTCATACTGTAAAGCAAAACAAGGTCAAAATGGGTACATTGTTTACACAAAAATAGTAATCCCAAAAGTTAATTAGGAGAGAAAGAAATAGTTTACCTCTCAGACCTATGGCTAGGAGAAGAATTTATGACCAAACAAAAGATAGAGAATATTACTAAATGCAAAATGAATCATTTTGATTGAATTAAATTAAAACATTTTTGTACAAATAGAAGCAATGCATTAGATTAGAGGGAAACCAGAAAGCTTGGAAACAATTTTTACATCCAGTGTTTCTGCTAAAGGCCTCATTTCTTAAATACACAGGAAACTAAACCAAAGTCATAAGAATGCAAGTCATTCCCCAATTGAGAAATGTTTAAAAGATATGAACAGGTAATTTTCAGATGAAGAAATCAAAGCTATTTATTGCCATATTAAAAAATACTCTAAATCACTGTTGATCAAAGAAATGCAAATTAAAACAACTGTGTGGTACCACCTCACACCTATCAGTTTGGCTAATACAACAAAAAAGGAAAATAAGGAATTTTGGAGAAGCTGTGTAAAAATTGGAACACTAATGGATTTTTTGTGAAGTTGTGAACTGATCCAACCATTCTGGAGAGCAATTTGGAACTATTCCCAAAAGGCTACTGGTTTGTGCATACCCTTTGACCTAGTAATCCAATTACTAGGTCTTTATCCCAAAGAGATCATAATAAAGGGAAAAAGACCCATATGTAAAAAAACATATATATAGCAGCTCCTTTTGTGGTGGCAAAGCATTGGAAATTGAGGGGATGCTCATCAATTGGTAAATGGCTGAACAAATTGTTGGGATGTGGTAAAACTGGGATGCTAATTCACTCTCTGTGGAGTTCTGAATAGATTTAACCTTTCTGAAAAGCAACTTGGAACTATGTCTAAGGGTTATGTCCAGAGGGCTATTGAACTGTGCACACCGAGCAAAACTACTGCTAGGTTTATATCCCAAAGATATCCCAAAAAGAGAAGAAGACTTGCTTGTACAAAAATATTTATAACAGTTCTTTTTGTAGTGGCTAAGAATTGCAAATAAAAAGAATGTCCATAAATTGGGGAGTGGCTCAACAAACTGTGTTATATCATGGCGATGAAATATTATTGTGCTGTAAGAAATGACAAACAGAATGATTTCAAAAAAGTCTGGAAAGTCTTCTATGAACCATGAGAATATTGTGCATAGTGACAGCAATATGGTTTGATGAGGACCTATGGATGACAACTATTCCCAGAAAGATTATCCAAGATAATCCCAAAAGATTAATGATGAAGCATACTATCAACATCCAAAGAAAGAACTCATAATGATCAAACACGGAATGAAGAATGCTATTTTTCACTTTATTTCTTTCCTTTCTTTCTTTTATTCAAGTTTTCTTATACAAAATGACTAATATGGCAATGTTTTACATGATTGCACATGTATAACCTATATCTGATTGCTTGCCACCTCAGTTTGGGGACAGGGGAGTGAGGGAAGGAGGAATCAAATTAGGAATTCAAAACTTTAAAAAAAGTTTATTATTGAAAAAGATATCATGCCATCATATTCAACTCAGACCTATGTACTATGGTTATATTTACTCCTTCTAAATACCCTAATAGTAAGAACGTTTTATGCATTACAGACATCATTTACCCATGTAGGATTGTAAATAGTTTAACTATATTGAATCCCTTATGATTTCCTTTTCCTGTTTAGTACTCTTTTGGCCTGTGCTGTGCCCTGAAAAAAACATAAGCACTCTTTTCTGTCCAGGAAGTATGACCAGGGTCCTTGCTCCACTGTGGCTGCAAGCTCTGCTATGCTATTGCTCCTCCTTGCCTTTGGACTACTAACCAACACTGTCCCTCTGGACAAAACTTTCCTCTCTTCCTTTCCTATATTGTTGTTTACATATTATTAGTTAGCAATAGTTATTATATTCTGTTATTTTTTACTGTTCTTTCAAGGAAACATTTTGTTTCTTGAGGAATCAAAGGGGGGAATGTGGTAAAAAGTTTTTAACAGTCAGTTAGTGAATACGGAAAGACACCAGTTTTTAAAGGACCACCCTTTCAGGGAGGAGACCAACGGCTGTGCATGGGCTATGCATGCCAGTCCGGCCGCTAGGCACTCCACTTCCGGGGTGCGAGCTTAAAAGGCAAGGAGAGAACAGAAGTAGGATCTCTCTTTTCGGCTCTCCTTGTTCTCTGGCTGCGCTGCACACACAGAGGCTGACCGAGGTTGGACTCGGCCCAGCTCGCCGTAACAGCACATGCTTGACGCGGCTCTCCCCTCTCAAAGGTGGCCTTGGGTTTTTGGTGAGTTTTATATGGAATATAGACTAAGCTTAGACTTAAGACTATTTGTTTTGTATTTCTACCTTACTATTCCTCTAATCAA
This sequence comes from Dromiciops gliroides, assembly GCF_019393635.1. NCBI lineage: Eukaryota > Metazoa > Chordata > Mammalia > Microbiotheria > Microbiotheriidae > Dromiciops > Dromiciops gliroides. The sequence continues at coordinate 147,443,336 of NC_057866.1, forward strand.
CATCACCTTGTAATTTCCAAACAATAAAAGCTCTAACTAGAGATCAGAAGCTTCTTCCATTTACTAGTCTGGGAGATAAATAAGGGAAACAGTTTAAAAGGGGAGGTTAATGCTCTAGTATCAAATTTTAAATCTCACATCTGAGCATGTAGAATGCACCAGACAGCATACACAGATTAGAGCTCTTCTCCATGTGTGAAAATTTTGTTGCCAACTTGCAGGAAAAGCTGAGTCAATATAAGGTTGGTAACACTTGAGCAGGTATCTAGCAATGCAATTATTCATCTGGGTCAAAACATTCACAAACATAAGGATTGGTTTGGTGGAAATGAAAGAGAAATTCAGAAGCTATTATAATGAGAAAGGACAACTCCATAGACAGCATTTAAATCCATCAAAAGAAAAGTACAAGTAAAGTTTAGTGAGATGTCAAATTCTTGGATGAATAAGAATGCAGATAAAATTCAGTTTTATTCTGATAGTAACCATCTATAAGCATTTCTATGATGACCTGAAGGCTATTTATGTGGCAAATACCTAGTATGCATTTCAGCTATTCCGTACAGATGGAGTCACACTGCTCATTGGTAAGGATGATCCTAGAGAGGGGGGATGAATGCTTTCATATTGGTTTCAATAGACAATCATCAACCAATTCTTCAGTCATTGATCATAACTCAGGCTGAAGTCAATCGCACACTAGCCAGACTTTCAATTGAGGTAGTTTTGAATGCCAGTAGGCTCCTCTCATGTGGCAATGTGATTAAATGAAATGGTACTGATTCCATTACAGGAAAGATTTATAAGGCAGTTGTTCCTCTGCTCATACAGAAGCTCATTGAAATCTTATGAATTATAAGGCAAGAGGAGGTTTTTCCCTTGGAGATCAAAGATGACTGTATTGTCTATCTCTATAAAGGAAAAGGAAATAGATTGTGCATGGCAATCATGGAATGGGGGAGAAGTGTCCTCTCTCTTTATCACTGCTATCAAGATTCTTGCCAAAGTCCTCCTTTGTTTGCTGATCATTCACCCAGAAGATAAGTCATATACCTGAGAGGCAGTGTGGCTTCAGAAAGAGCTGAGGAATAGTCAATATAGGGTTTGTTAACTAACAAATCCAGAGGACACATCAGAAATAGAACAAAGATTGATACACGATTTTTGTCAATCTGACTAAGGCCTTGGATACTGTCAGTTTGTGGACACTTGTGGGAAATCATGGTGTAATGTGATTTCTCAGAAAAATTCATGAATATTGTATGATAATTTCATGATGACAGGTTTAGACTATATCTACTAAATGGAAAATGCTCCCACACCTTGGGATATGTTTGTTCCCATGATTAATAGAATTATATTTTCAGACTCTTTTAATAAGAATGAAAATGCCATCAAGATCAACTACTACATTGATGATAAAGCAATTAACTTAAAAAGACTACAAGTCAAAACTAAAGGGGAGAAAGAGAGAGAGAGAGGGGTTGAGAAATTTCTTTTTGTTTTCTGGTGATTGTGCTTTCAAGGCAGTCTCTGAGGATTAGGTGCAACAAAGTTTGGACCAATTCTCTGACACTTGTGTTGTTTTTGACCTGACAATTAATACCAAGAAAACAGAGGTCCTCCATTAGCCATCAGCTCATTATTCATATGTGGAACCATAGGTTGGTTATAGCAAATGAAGAAATATTGAATGCTATGGATAAGTTCCCTTACCTTGGTAGTATACTTTCCAGTATATACATAAATGATGACATTAGAGCACACATTGTCAGAACTTGTTCAGTATTTGAGGGTCCAAAAGAAAGTCTAAGGCAAAGGCAAAAGAGATAGTAGGTTACCTATCAAACTGAAGGTCTACAGAACGATTGTTGTTTTTGTTTGTTTGTTTGTTTGTTTTTATATTTTGTTTCATTTTGTTTTTGTGGGGCAATGAGAGTTAAGTGACTTATTCACACAGCTAATAAGTGTCAAATATCTGAGGCTGGATTTGAACTCTGGTCCTCCTGAATGCAGGGCTGGTGCTTTATCTACTGCACCACCTAGCTTACCCCTCTACAGAACTATTGTGATGATTTCATTGTTTTATACCTCTGAAACCTGAGAAGTCTACCAGTGCCATGCCATAAAATGGAATCACTTCCATTTGAATTGTCTTAGGAAGATTCTGAAGATCACCTGACAGCATAAGATAACAAAAAAACAGGTTATTAGTTGGGCTGAACTGACTTGTATTCATGCTCTACTGAAGAGATCATAACTCTGACTGGTCATGCCATTTAAATGACAATGTACATTTTCTAAGAAACTAATTTACAGAGAATTCACAAAAAAGCAAGCATTAACATGAAGGTCTGAAGAGATACAAGGAGCTTCTCAAAGTCTCTTTGAAGAACATTGGGATCAATAGTGAGACATGGATGTTTCAGACATAGGACCATCCAGTATTGCATGCCCATATCATTGAATACATTGTGCTCTATGAGCAAATGAGAATTTCAGTAGCCCAAAAGAAACATGAGATGTGCAAATTTAAAGATATCACCTTCCCAAATTTTCATATGAACTATTTATGCCCAACCTGTGGTAGAGCCTTCAAAGCTTATATAGGTTTCATCAGTCACAGTCAACCTGTACATTGACCCTAACGTTGTGATGTAATTTTGGTCCCCATCAATTTAATAAATAGATAAAGTAATGAATAAGTGAATGAATGAATGAATAAGCAAAGGAATAAAGGAATAAATAAGAAACTTATAGTTAAAGACATAAACAAGTTAACAAGTGAATGAACAAATAAATGAATAAATAACTAGAAGACAAAGATATACATAAATGAATGAATGGATAAATTAATGAATGTCTATTAATGAATCTGGAATACTGATGGTGGAGAAACTTTCCAACTCAAGACATTATGTTAATGGATAAGGATTAGGTCAACCTTAGAATTTGCTTTGCTCTTGACTCTGGTTGCAAAAGCTAATGTGGAAGTTGAATAAAAATATGTTGGTACAACTGGATACTGGAAATGGGGGAGAAAAAATGATTGACACAATCTCACTCTTTTTCTCCAGCAAACCAAAGTAATCATTAAAAAAATAATGTCACCTAAAGACAAATGGGAAATAAAATGGGGAAATGCTCAATCTTCTAGGACAATCATAAATCAAAGTCTTTTCTCATCTGTAAGCCAAGACCTGCTATTTCTTTTATAGTTTATATTCACTCTCATCTCTATTTATCCTCATTGTCATTTTTTCTGTCCTCTTCCTTATGAACTTTTTAAACATGTGAAATAAACTACTGCTATATTCTGAATTAGTAAATAGTCCACTTAACATTTTATTAATATTTTTTCATTTATTTTTACTTTTATTAATCTCATAGCTATTTAAAATCTGTAGGAAAATCTTTCTGAAATATGGAGAAATAGTTATGAGATGAAAAAAGAGTAAGGAATCTCTGTCATCTCCCAAATATCTTTGAGTATGATTCAGTTTCTTTATATTTCTATTATTTTCTAATTTTTATAAGGGGTCATCCCTCCCATTATTTTTGCTATGAAGCATGTCTGTGGGTTATGAATTAGATAGTAAGCACCAGACAGCCTGACTCCAGAGAAGCAGAAAGCTTTTATGCAAAAATTCCATTTAGTGCATAATATTAGTAGAGTCAGAAAAATGTACTCAGCAAGAAAAACAACCATTGTATGATGTTAGTGACATTTAACATTGGGTGTACTTAGATTATTGTTCCTATGGATAATGATTGTGATCTCATCAATATCTCACTACAACTGAGTATCGCAATGGGGAAGAAATGTGTGGCTTAGCTCTGTGTAATGGCTAGACAACTGGTCAGAAAAATGGACAAGTAATAGCCTTACATCTTCAAACAATGAAGAATAATTGCAAACCATAGACAAGGGAGCATTGACTGTGATATTTGGAAGTGCAACTCAAAAGCAACTAATCAGATCTCAAGTACCATGTAAAAAGCAAGTATTTCAAAAGATCAGAAGATCAATAGAGTCTTATTTTTCTATGAATTTCAGAACCAAAGCAAAATATACCAAAGCAAAACTATTGGTTTCAAGGGGGAACAAATGAGCTCTATTCATTTTGCCCATTTATTCCCACAAACATATATAAACAACATGACAGAATGAGTAAAATGTGAAGAGGCTGCCTCATGTTTAAGTCTTGTTCAAGATCCTAACTAACCATGGAGAAAGAAGCCACTCCAATTCTCATTTTCACATGCAACTCTCCAAAACTGGGAGCTGCAGACATATTGCCAGTATTCATCCCTGAGGGAATTGCCACACAGAAAGTCACATACAGAGATAAAATAATGTGTCCTGAAGAAATAATTCACAAAGTACTGGGGGATTAAGAGATTTCTCTAAATTCAAATACTGCAAGTGATGGCATTCCCTTAATTCTCTCAGAAAAATAACCAATGGAACTCCAAATATGAAAGTACTTCTCTTAAACTCAGTCCAAATGTTTCTTGTTAAATTATATGCCATTATATCTAATTATACCCACTGTGTGCTACCCTAAATAGTGCCTCCCTCTACTTTTCTCTTTCCTTTCATCTCTGTTATTCAATTGTTACCTTTTCAGTTTTTTTTTTCCTTTCAGACTCTTGGGATTACACAAAGATACTAAAAATTTGAAATGCAAGTGCAAATAACTTACATTTTAGTGTAACTCAGGAGCACAGTTTTGCTATAACTATTACTTCAAGAAAATGCTAGACCTGCACCAGGAAAGTTAAATCCAGTGACAAAAAATGGAAAGATACATACAATCATTTGTACAATCATTTAACCAATGATCAATACATGCCTGATAATAAATCTATATTGTTGTAATCTCAATTATGAATTTCAAAGAACCATCTCATTAGGATTCTTTTCCTGGAATCAATATTTAGGCCTTTCTTCGTGAGGGCTGATTTATGCTTTGATACCATTTGCATGCAAGGACTTCCATTTCTCTAAGTGTGGCTAAGGAGGCGAGTTATCATCCATCAACACATTGCTAACATGAAGAAATATTGTAATTACATATATCAAGCTGTTAGGTTAGAGATGACAATGTCTTTATTGGAATTTTAGCTAGTATAATTTAAATGAAGCTTATTATCTTGGAAGAGTGACTATTTTCAAGCGTATATATAATATGTTTTCTTGCTTCAAAAACATATTTATACAGAATAAAAAAGATTTTCTGAAGGGAAAGTAGTTAGTATTGAAATGTCAAATATCAATAAAATGTTCTTAATGAGGTCTCTATGAGTGGTACTTGTTGAAAATTGATCAATTTCCCTGATGCTTATCAAGTTTTAATTGATGCATTTTATTGTGGTATGCGTATATGTGCATGTACTTCCTATGACTATAGTCAAGATGTTTAATATGAATTTTTTTCCATGTACACACTTAAGAAAATGAAGAAAATTATCCATTTTTACAAAATTGTAAAGGTGGAGCTTCTCCCCAAAGATGCCAAAGTGATTTTACTTAAACTCATATCTGACAAGGTCATTCACTTAATCAACTAAAACAACTTTCTACTGCATAGTCTAGAGAAACAATTATCAATATCTGTTTAGCTTTTGATGCCCTTAAAAATCAAACCCAAGACAAATTTCTAGGTTCAGGGAATATGACTCACCCTTCTGTACTCTGCCCAAGCCAGGCTTGCCTTTTCTCTATTTCTCACACTGAACACTTCATTTTCCATCTCTCTGCCTCTGTACTGGTCATCTCATATGTCAAAGAGACATTCATTTCTCTGTCTCAAAGGAAAAACAAATACTCTTCCTTCACACAAGTATGTACATATACACACATGCATTATATACAAATATATAATCTCACTCAGATTATACACACATAAATAAACATATAAACATGTATGTATATTTCCTTGCATAATTCCATTGGTAAAAAATGGAAAGATATAGATTGAAATAGACATCCTCACATGCCCACATACATATGTGTATGTATATACATTTTAAAGTTATAATATATGCACATAGTATAGACATGTTTCACATATATTTATTATGTAGATAATATATAATTAATATAGCTGGTTATATTGTGTGTGTATGTGTGTGTATAATAGTGAGAAAGAGGCTGAGAGAGAATGCACTTCTAGTATCATTTTGGATGCACTATTCTGATGTCTCTTTATGGGTTAGAAATATTCCAGGGTTCTTATCTATTTCAAAAGATGATGAATCGTGACAGATCCAATCAAGGTTTTAAGGGCTTTAAGTATGGAATAAGTCATAAAGGGTTTCAGAAAGGGATCCAGAGTCAAATAGTGAAGGAGAAGGAAAAGGAGGAGGAGAAGGAGGAGGAGGAGGAAGAAGAGGAGGAGAAGGAGAAGAACAAGAACATGAAAAAGAAACAAACAGAACAAAAACAAGATAAATGAGGTTTTTGCAGTGTTTCAGGTTTTTTTCAAAACCTTTTTATATTTCATTTAATCCTTAAAATTATCATGTGAAATTTAAAATAGTATTATCTGAGGGGTAACTAGGTGGTGCAGTGGACAGAGCACTGGCCCTGGATTAAGGAGGACCCAAGTTCAAATTGGACCTCAGACACTTGACACTTACTAGCTGTGTGACCCTGGGTAAGTCACTTAACCCTTATTGCCCTGCCCCCCAAAATAGTATTATCTTCAATTTGCAAATGAGGAAACTGAAGTTTAGAGAGTTTAAATGACATTTTCAGGGTCACATAACTAGTAAATTTCTGAGATAGGATTTCTACTAAGGTAACATTCATTTTTTAAAATTATGATTTCCATTTTTTCCTTCCATCTATCCCCTGCCCCCTCTTTGAGAAGGCAATGAAGTCAATCAATGTCGATGATATATGTGCAGTCACGTGAAACATTTCCTCATTAGCCATCTTCCAAAACCTCTGTGCCCCCCCAAAAAATACAAATACATAGACCAAAAGGAAACAAGAAAAATAAAGTTTAAAAATATGCTCCATGAAAAAAATGGGGCAGCTAGGTGGCGCAGTGGATAAAGCATCAGCCCTGGATTCAGGCGGACCTGATTTCAAATCTGACCTCAGACACTTGCCACTTACTAGCTGTGTGACCCTGGGAAAGTCACTTAACCCCCATTGCCCCACAAAAATAAAAAAATAAAAAAAAATTTAAATACTCCAATCTGCGTTGAGAATCTATCAGTTCTTCCAGGAGGTAGATAGCATTTTTCATTATTATTTCCTTGGGATGGTCTTAGATCTTTGTATTGCTTAAAAACTAAATCATTAAGTCAATTGTTAAATATTGCTAATACTGGGTACAGTGATTTCTTTCTTCTTTTCATTTTAATTTTCATTTATTCACATATTCTTCCCAGGATATTCATCATTTCTTATAGCACAATAGAATTCCATCACAATCACATACCACTTGTTCAGCCATTCTCCATTTAATGGGTATCTCTTCAATTTCTTATTCTTTGCCACCACAAAAAATGCTCCTATAAATATTTTGTATATATAGGGCCTTGTACTTTTTCTTCAATCTCTTTGGGATACAGACCTAATAATTATATTGCTGGGTCAACATTTATGCACAATTTTTGAGCCTTTTGGGAATACTTAAAAATTACTCTCCGGAATGGTTGAGTCAGTTCCCAATTGCACTAGCAGTGCATTAGTGTCTCTATTTTTCTATACCCCCTCAAACATTTCTCATTTTATTTTTGTCATAGCCAATCTGATAGGTGTGAGATAGAGTTAATTTAATTTGCATTTATCTAATTTATAGTGATTTGGAATATTATATATGGCTTTATATAGCTTTGATTTATTCTTCTCTTTATATCCTTTGACTATCAATTAGGGAATAAAGAATATCCTTCTATATTTAACTCAGTTCTCTCTATATTTGGGAAATATAGCTTTAATTACAGAAAGTTACTGTATTTTTCCTAGTTTCCTGATTTCCTTTTTATTTTAGTTGCATTGGTATTCTTTTGCAAAACTTTTTTTTTCACTTAATGTAGACAAATATCTATTTAACATCTTTTAATCTCCCTCTTGTTTTGTCATAATTTCTTCCCTTATCCATAGATCTTACAGGTTAAATTTTCCATGGTACCTTAATTTCCTTATAACATAACCTTTATGTCTAAATCATGAACCAATATTGACCTTCCCTTGGAATACAGTGTGAAATGTTTCTCTGTACATAGTATTTTCTTTTCTTTCTTCCTTTGTTCCTTTCTCTTTCTTTCTTCCTTTCTTCCTTTCTTCCTTTCTTTCTTTTGTTCTTTCTTCCTTCCTTCCTTTCTTTCTTTCTTCCTTCCTTCCTTTCTTTCTTTTTCTTTCTTTCTTTCTTTCTTTCTTTCTTTCTTTCTTTCTTTCTTTCTTTCTTTCTTTCTTTCTTTCTTTCTTCCTTCCTTCCTTCCTTCCTTCCTTCCTTCCTTCCTTCCTTCCTTCCTTCCTTCCTTCCTTCCTTCCTTCTTTCTTTCCTTCCTTCCTTCCTTTCTTTCTTTCTTGCTTTATTTTTTAATGCAGAGCAATGAGGGTTAAATGACTTGCCCAGGGTTACATAGCTACTAAGTGTCAAGTGACTGAGGACAGGTTGAACTCAGGTCCTTCTGAATCCAGGGCCAGTGCTTTATCCACTGCCCCATCTAGCTGCCCTGTACCTACTATTTTCACACTGACATAGGAGCGATGAATTTGACTATAATATTCCTGGGTGTTTAAATTTTGGGATCTCTTAAATGAGATGATTGTTGGATTCTTTTAATTTCTGTTTTATCCCTTGGATTTAAAATACTGGGCCTATTTTCCTCAATTATTTATTGATATTTAATGTCTAGGCTTTTATTTTTATCATTGTTTTCAACTAGTTTAATAATTCTTAAATTTTCTCTGATCAATTTCCAAGGTCAATTATTTTTCAATGAAACATTTCAAATTTTCTTCTTTCTTTTGACTTTGTTTTACTTTGTTTCTCGATGTTTTGTAAAGTCATCAGCTTTTATTCACCCAATTCTAATTTTTAAGGAATAATTTTCCTCAGTGAGCTTTCATATCTATTTTTGGCCATTTAAGTGAAAAGGACAAATTTGTACAAAAATATAAATTGTTCAGATTAACAAAAGGACACAAATAAATGCTTCAAAAACTGTGTCTTAGGAAAAATAATTGAACAAGGAGGTCAATGATATCCTTAAGAAAAAAATCCTCAGAACCAGATGTATTCACAAGTAAATTCCATAAAACACTTAAAGAACAATTAAGTCTAATATTATGTAACTCTTTCAAAAACTAGGAAAAGAAAGACTACTAGCAAATTATTTTTTTCCATAAAAGTATTTTATTATTTTCCAGTTACATGTAGAGATAGATTTTGACATTTGTTTTAATAAGATTTCTAGTTTCAAATTTTCTCCCTTCGTCACCTCCCTGCCTCCTCCCAAAGACAGCAACTAATCTTATATAGGTTACATATATACAATCACATTAAACATATTTCTGCAATAGTTATTCTGTGAAAGAAGAACCAGAGTGAAAAGGAAACATCTCAAAAAGGAAAAACAACAACAAAAACAATAAAAATAGTATGGTTCAATCTGCATCTAGAATCCACAGTTTTGTTTTTTTGTTTTTTTCTGGATTTGGAGAGTATTTTCAATAATGAGTCCTTTGGACCTACCTTGGACCATTGTATTACTGAGAAGAATCAAGTCTATCTATCACAGTTGATCAACACACAATGGTGCTGACACGATGTAAAATCTTCTCCTGGTTCTGCTCATCTCACTCATCATCTGTTCATGCAAGTCTTTTCAGGTTTCTCTGAAATCCACCTACACATCATCCCTTATAGAACAATAGCATTCCATTATATTCATATACCACAATTTGTTTAGCCATTCCCCAATTGATGGGCAACCCCTCAATTTCCAATTCCTTGCCACTACAAAAAGAACAGTTATAAATATTTTTGTACACATGGGTCCTTTTCCCTTTAAGCAAATTCTCTTTATGGCAAAATATGTTGCTAAAGTAGGAAGAAAAAAAAACAAAGAAAATTATATACCAATTTTACTAATGAATATTAATGCAGAAAATAAAACACTAGCAAGGCAATCATGGCAATATATCACAATGATCATAGAGTATAACCAAGGGGGATTTATGCCAGAAATGTTAAGTTCATTCTATATTAGGAAAACTATCAGCATAATTAACCATGTTCATAACAAAAACAGCAAAATACATATGATCATCCAAATAAATTAAAAAATCTTTTGACAAAATGCCACACTCATTCCTATTAAAAAAAAACTAGAAATCAAATAACTAAATGAAACTTTCCTTAAAATTATAATTACTATTTATCTAAAACCATCAGAAAGCATTGTCTATAATGAGGATAAACCAGAAAATTTCCCAATAAGATCAGAGGTGAAGCAAGGACACTCATTAGCACATGCATTAGTCATTATTGTACTAGAAATAATAGTTTTAACAATGAGGAGAAAAAAGAAATTGGAAGTATTGGGAGAGGCAATAATGAAACACAAGTGTCACTCTTTGCAGATGCTATGATGGCATACTTATAGAATTAACTAAAAAATACTGAAAATAATTAACAACTTCAGAAAAGTTTAATGATATAAAAATAAACTCACATAATCAGCATTTCTTTATATCACTAACAAAACCCATCAGAAAGAGATAGAAAGAGAAATCCCAATTACCAATTACTACAAACAATATAAAGTATTACTGTCCTTCTTCCACAAGTGCTAGTATTTCTTTTTATCTTACAAATTAGACCAAGGACCCACTTCCCTTATGTTTTATTTTGTTTGGTTGGTTTTTTTGGTGAGGCAATTGTTGGTTAAGCAACTTGCCCAGGGTCACATAGCTTGTAAGTGTCAAGTGTCTGAGGCCAGACTTGAACTCAGGTCCTCCTTAATCCAGGGTCAGTGCTTTATTCACTGCACCAACTAGCTGCCTTCCCCTCTTCCCTTATGAGCAAACACAAACACTCTTCTCTACCATGGAACTATGGCCAGAAACCCTTTTCCTTGTTGCTTCAGTGATTAGTAATTTTTTCACCCTGGGACAGTGACCAAAAACTATGTATGTGCAAAAGAAAAGTTTCCCAAACCAAGTCCCAAGGAAAAGTCCCCTGTAACCTCTGAACAGTTGTCCAATCCCCTTACAGTCTGTGGGTTTAGAATTCCTAAAGCTGTTGGTGATGCTGATGAAGCCACTTCCAAGGTCTACTCCTCACACCACAGCACAATGTGCTCTGTGCTCTAGTCCAAGTGCCACTCCAGTGAGACAGAACTTTCTTGCCAATCTCCTTAGTTGTCCTGGCCTCAAAAATTATTTCACTCAACCTCTTTGTTCTTCCTGTTGCTTCAGAATTCAATTTCCGGAATTATTGTCAACTTGTTTGGATGGGGATTTGGGACAATTCAGATTAGTTTTTATTCTTACCTCAGCATTCTTGACTCCACCCTCCTGAGGTAGTCTTGATTCCATGTCTATTACTCTATTCATTGTACTCCTAGTTGCCTCTCATAGAAAGTTTAATGACAATATGAGGAGCAACCAGAATAAATTTAGAGAGTCATTCCTAGCTTGATTACAACTCTAAAAGACCTAAAGAATTTAAAAACTTCTTTGGTTAAGGAAGTACTCATACTGATACTGACTAAATCATAAAATCTTGAAGTGTTACAGTATTTATTTAGCTATTAATTATATTGAATAATGCTAATGCCTGTCCTAAAAATGTTTACAAGTGGAGGTGTAGCCAAGATGGCAGAGAGAAGCCAGGACATTTCCTGAGCTCTCCCACGTTTCCCTCAAAAACAACATCAAACCAAGCTTCTGTGAGAATTGGAATGACACCCCCTGCTGGGAGGGACATTTTGAGCTTTGGCCTGAAAAGAAAGCATGTGAGTTAATGCCCAGAAGTGACCTTTCTGGGGGTTTTGAAGGTCAGATCATCTTCAGGAAGTGAAGTCTGCCACCTGTGGGTATTGTCAATCAATGTTACCAGCCAATTAGCTTGTAGCTGTGTGTGGGGATGGCCCTGTTTCTGGTTTCACGGGCGGATTCTGGGAGAAGCAGCTGAGGAGCAGGGGTCTTTTCAGTACTGGACCTCAGCTTGGTGGGAGGACAGATGCTGGGCTCTCTTAGTTAGATGAAGTTTGCTTTTTACCTCTCTCTCTCTCTTCGCTAACTTCTAATGCACTTTAATAAATCCTAAAAAGTCTGTACTCCTGATAAAGCTTCTAATTTAAGGCAACCACTCATTAAATTTTAGACATCACAGCTAGAATTTTAGGCCCTTACACCTCTAAACAGATTATGGTACTACAAAACCTACAAAGCAACAGAGAGAAACATTCTTCCAACTTGAGATAATTTAGAAGACTTCAGGAAAAGTCAGGCTCACTTGGGCAAAACGTGAACATAGCACAACTAAGAGCATCACAGAGGGGGTCTGACTAAGTCAGCAGGAGGCTCCAGGCTACAACACAGATGATCACCTGAGGCCCATTGGTCCTGGCTCAGAAGGCTGGTGGTATAGCAGGACAGGTGTAAGACCCACCAGCCTTGACTAAAAAGGCAAATGGCAAGCTAGAGAACCACCCACAGGACAGGCACTACAAGGCGAAGCCATCCCAGTACAGAGAGCAAGCCCAGGGTGGTGAGAAATCCACAAGTCACAGAGGCCTCAGAGCAGAGGGTCAGGAAGTAGGACCATATCTCCCAGAATAAGAATGTTGCAATGGTAGCCCCTGAATCCCAAGAGCACAGTTCAGCTTTGTAAAACAAACAAAAAAAAAAGCTACAACATGAGTAAGAAACAGAAAAGGGTCTTTACCATTGAAAGCTTCTATGGCGACAGGGAAGACCAAAACACAAACTCAGATGAGGATAACATTGTCAAAATGCCTACATGTGAAGGCTCAAGAGAGAAGATGATTTGGTCTCAAGACAAAAAAACCTTCTTGGAAGAGCTCAAAAAGGATTTTAAAAATCAGGGCAGCTAGGTGACACAGTGGATAAAGCCCTGGCCCTGGATTCAGGAGGACCTGAGTTCAAATCCAGCTTCAGATAGTTGTGTGACCCTGGGCAAGTCACTTAACCCTCATTGCCCCACAAAAAAAAATCAAATGAGAGGGGTAGAAGAAAAAATTGGGATAAAAAAATTTTAGAAAAAAAATTTTAGAAAAAAAAAATAGAATCAACAACTTGGAAAAGGAAGCACAAAAATTGACTGAAGAAAACAATTCCTTAAAAAATAGAATTGACCAAATGGGGGAAAATTGAGCAAATGGATAAGCGAGGAACAAAAGCTTACCAAAGAAAATAATGCCTTAAAAATTAGAATTAGGCAAATGGAAGCTAATGACTTTGTCAGACACTAAACATCAGTCAAACAGAATCGAAAGAATGAAAAAATAATAGAAGAAAATGTGAAATACCTCATCAGAAAGAGAGTGAATTGGAAAATAGATCCAGGGGAAATAATTTAAGAATTATTGGACTACCTAAAAGCCATGATCAAAAAAGTGTCTCGACACCGTATTCCAAGAAATTATCAAGGGAAACTTCCCTGATGCTGTTGAATCAAAGGATAAAACAGTTATTGAAGGAATCCACTGATCACCTCGTAAAAGAGACCTCAAAAGGAAAACTCAAAGAAATATTGTAGCCAAATTCCAGAATTATTAGGTAAAGGAGAAAATACTGCAAAAAGCCAACATCAAACAATTTAAACATAATGTAGCCAGTCAGGATTGCGTAGGACTTGCAGCTTCAATATTAAAGGATCGAAAGATATGAATATGATATTCTAGAAGGCAAAGGAGCATGGATGGCAACCAAGAATCAACTACCCAGCAAAATTGAACATTATCTTTCAGAGGAAAAGATGGACATTCAATAAAACTGGGGACTTTCACAGTTTCCTGAAGAAAAGACCTGAACTGAAGAGAAAATTTGACCTTCAAATACAAGACTCAAGAGAAGTATAAAAATATAAAAAGGAGGTAAATAAACTATTCAGTAAGGATGAATGGTTTACATCCCTACAGGGGAAGATAACACTTGTAACTCTTGAGATCTGTATCTCAGTTTGGACATATAGAAGGAGTATATGTAGAGGGTATAAGTACAAATTGACTTTGATGTGATGATATAAAGAAAATTAAGGGATGAAAAAATGAATATATGGGGAGAATAGGAAAGGGGAGGTGGAATGGTGTGAATTACAACATATGAAGAGGTGCAAAAAAACCTATTAAAATAGAGGGAAAATAGGGAGGGGTCAGCATTGTTTCAATTTTACTCTCATCAGATTTTGTTCAGAGAGAAAAACATACACTCATTTGGATAAAGAAATTTAGCTTAATCTTTATGGAAGTAAAATGGTGAGGGGAAAAGCAGGGGACAGTAAAAGAAAGGAATATAGAAGCAAAGGAGGAAAAGGGAAAGAAAAGGAAGAGGGGCTGATAAAAGGGAAGGCAGATTGGGGGAAGCAGGGGTCAGAAGCAAAATGCTGTTGAGGAGGAATAGGGTGAAATAAGAAAAAAAAGTACAAAGGGAGAAATAGGATGGAGGGAAATAGCAACCATAACTGGGAATATGAATGGGATCAACTCTCCAATAAAGCTGAAGTGAATAGCAGAGTGGATTAAAAATGAGAATGCTAAAATATGCTGTTAACAAGAAACGCATTTGAAGCAGAGTAATACACACAGAGTAAAGGTAAAAGGTTGGAGCACAATAGATTATGTTTCAGCTGAAGTCAAAAAAGCAGGAGTAACCATCCTTATCTCAGACAAAGCAAAAGAAAAGTAGATCTAATTAAAATATATAAGGAAGGAAACTACATCTTGCTAAAAGATACCATAGAAAGTGAAGTAAAATCAATACTAAACATATATGCACCATTTGGTATAGTATCCAAATTCTTTTGTAGTAAAGAAGTTAATTGAGTTAGAAGAGGAAATAGACAGCAAAACTGTACTAGTTGGGAGCTTAAGCTTCTGCTCTCAAAACCAAAGCTAGAGATGACAGACATCAGAAAAAACTGAATAGGGATAGAAAGGAATATACTTTTTCCCAGTGGTATATGGCAAATACACAAAAATTGACCATGAATTAGGGCACAAAAAACTCACAATCAAATGTAGAAAGGCAGAAATAGTAAATGCATCCTTTTCAGATCATGATGCAATAAAAATTATATCACTGAAAATAAATTGAAACTAAATAACCTCATCCTAAAGTATGAGTGGGTCAAACAACAAATCATAGAAACAATCAATAACTTCATCCAAGAGAATGACAATAATGAGACAAGATACCAAAATTTATGTGATGCTGCCAAAAACGTTCTTAGCAGAAATTTTGCACATCTAAATGCTTTCATGAATAAAATAGAGAAAGAGGAGATCCATGAATAGGACTTGCAATTTAAATATCTGGACAAAGAACAAACTAAAAATCTCCAGTTAAATACTAAATTAGAAATTCTGAAAATCAAAGGAGAGATTAATAATGTTTAAAGTAAAAAAAACTATAGAATTAATAAATAAAACCAATAGCTGGTTTTATGAAAAAAATAAATAAAATAGATAAGCCTTTGGTTAATTTGATTGAAAAAAGAAAGAAGAAACCAAATTACTGGTATCAAAATGAAAGGGGTGAATTCATCAATAATGAAATGGAATTTAAAATAATAATTAGGAGCTAATTTGCTCAATTGTATGCCAATGGATTTGACAAAGTAATGAAATGGATGATTATTTACAAAAATATAAAATGCCAAGATTAACAGAAAAGGAAATAAAATCCTTAAGTAAGTCTATTTTAGAAAAAATAATTTAAACAAGCTCTCAATGTACTTCCTAATAAAAAATTCCCAAGCTCAGATGGGTTTAGAAGTAAATTCTACCAAACATTTCAAGAACAATTAATTCCAGTATTATACAGATTTTTTGGAAGAAGTTTTATCAAATTCCTTTTATGTCGCAAATATGGTTTTGATACCTAAACTAGACAGATCCAAAACAGAGAAAGAAAATTATAGGCAAATTCCCCTAATAAATATCAATGCAAAAATCTTAAATATGGTACAGCTAGGTGACACAGTGGATAAAGCAGTGGCCTTGTATTCAGGAGGACCTGAGTTCAAATCTTACATCGGACACTTGACACTAGCTGTGTGATCCTGGGCAAGTCACTTAACCCCCATTGCTCTGCAAAAATAAATAAATGAATGAATGAATGAATAAAAATCTTAAATCCAACATTACCAAGGAGATTATAGTATTTAATCACCAGGATAATACTCCATGACCTGGTGGGATTTACATCATGCATGCAGGGCTCATTCAACATTAGGAAAACTATTAACATAATCAACCACATCAATAACAAAACTAATCAAAATCATGATTATCTCAATAGATACAGAGACTCTGAAATCAACATATACGCAAAAAAAGTAAAGGACTTTGACTTTATTACTCTTATCAATTTTGCTTGCATTTCCCTAAAGGAATAGAAGCTAAGTACAGAAATGAATTTCTCTCTTCTTTTTTTTTTCCTGAAATTTAAGATATTTCATTTCCCTTAATAATTATTTTGCATTTATGTATGTTTTTCCATCAGGACTACATTTTTTTATCATGAAAATTTGTTGTTGGTAACCTTTTTATATATTCAGCTAGAGGGCCAAAAGTTACTATTACCTAAAGACACTAAACTAAAAGCCTTCACTGAATCCTCAACATGCCTTCAACATAAAAAAATGATACTAATAAATTAAAGGGTTCAATCCTGCTTCCATTTTATAAAAATGTTATTTCCCTATCTGTCTTCTCTCTCTTTCCATTATTCAAATCATTGATATGAGAAGATAAACCATTCCATTTAAATCTAGAAAATTGGAAACAGAATATTTTCCATTGGTATTTTTTGTCTTCATTATTATTATTATTTTATTGTTGTTATTGTGTGCCCAGCAGGTCCATAGTACTAAAGATAGCTTTATAGTAATACATTTGAAAAAGTGCTTTTGGGGATGTTGCAGAAAGATTTAAATATTTATACCTATAATCCTATGCATCCTAAATTTGGGCTAACCAAAATTTGGAAACTAGGTACTACAATCCCTGCCAGTCTGATGTCAAAGAATATCTACTTTTCTGACTGATGTTTTCTCTATTTATGGCATAGTGAACCACAGATTTTGAGAAATAGAGGTATTAAGTTGTTTTCTTAATAAGGTATTTATTATATGTCATTACTTCAAACTAAGAATGTCTTCTGGCTTACTAGTAAAATTAAATAAATTGATGGGTCCTCATGGACTTGAGTTTGGAAAGGATACTATTTCAAAAAGTTCCTAAGTTATGAGTTAACATTAGTTCATAAGCCAAGGGGCTCTAGAGTATTTTCATTCCTTTTACCTATTTCCACAGAAATATCTGGTGATTCATTGGAACAAAAATAACAATAGCAGGATGAATATTTTATATTTTATATTTCTCATGTGTCATTTTACCTTACATTCTATTAATTTGTCTTTATATAACACACACTATACATATGGTTATATATATGTATTTTTTATTAAAGACAAACTCTTTGAGAGAACCCTAACTTATTTTCCTCTCTCTCCAGCACTGAACATAGTGAATTGCACATATTATAATGATCACAGTTCATGGTTTTCTGACATCAAAATGTCATATGATTTGAGAAAGAATGCTGATTTTGTAAAGGCTTATTAAAGCACATTTTTCCTTAAAAATTACATTGTTGGGGGCAGAGACAAGGTGGGTGAGAAAAGGCAGGAAGTCACCTGACCTTTCCCCAAAACCCTGTCAACCAACTTTAAACAATGATTCAAATAAAAAATCTGAAGTAGCAAAACACACAAATGGAAAGGGTGAAATAATTTTCCAGATCAGGATAATTTAGAAGTTGGCAGAAAAGATCTGTTGAATCAAAATGAGAGTAGAGTGGAATCCAGTGCAGGCTGCACCCCTGTAAATGAACAGAAGAACTTGGAGGGCTATTGAATCTGTAATGACAGTGACTGTTTATGGACCTCTCAACCCAAAGATAGTAAGGGAGTCAGATAAGTGGTCAGAAGGAGATCACACTGGAGGCAGGACTTTGTTGCATTACTTATACATGGATCTGGATTTTAGTCATGGGTCTCAGTCCCAGAAAAAGGAAAACTACTAGCACATAAGACCATGCTGTGACAGGAAAGCTAGGTTCCTGGACATAGTTACAGGGTGAAGAAAGAGTGTATCTGATCACTAATATAGACTTGAGTATAGATAAGCAGAGTAGAAAACATACTTCTCTGTAAATCATACTATGTTGGAAGAACCAAAAGCTTACAAGTCCCTAGAAATACCTAATAAAATAGATGCACAAAAAATTTGAAGCTAGAGACTTTGTCCCCTCTACTCTGGAAGCAGAACCCCATTTTAGCACAGAGTTTAACATTGAGAAATATGATGGAAAATGTATGCTTAAAAAAATAAGCAAACAGGAGAAAAAATATCCTGACTATAGATACTACGGTGACAGGGAAGATCAAAATACAAACTCAGAAGAAGGCCACACAGTAAAAACTCCTAATCCAAAGTTTCAAATCAAAATACAATTTGACCTCAGAGCAATGAAGAGTTGAAAAAGAATTTTAAAAGTCTAGAAAGAGAGATAGAGAAAAAATTGGAAAGAGAAATGAGTGTGATGTAAGAAAATCGTGAAAAAAAGTCAACAGCTTAGTTAAGGAGGCATAAAAAGTACCCAAGAAAGCTGCCTAAAAACAATATAGGCCAAATGGCAAAAGAGGCACAAGAATTGAATGCACTGAAATGTAAAATTGAACAAATGAAAAAGAAAGTACAAAAGTTCACTGGAGAAAATAATTCTTTGAAAAAGAAAATGAGCAAGTGGAAATTAATGACTCCATGAGACATCAAGGGAAAAAAAAAAAAAAAAAAGAAGGTTTTAAAAAAAAGACAATGTGAATGTTATGGGCCTGGGTAGCTCATTTGAATGGCCCTGGGTACCCCAGAAGTTTTTTTGGGTAAATCAAAATTACCTTCTCCTTGAGAAACTAAACCAAAGACAGACACACTTAAAGAGATAAGCAACACTGCATTGGGACTGAGTTAGCTACAGGACCACCACCCTTCATTCCAGTCTCCCCCACCCCTCAGATAGATAAGATTAGGTGTGGCTGCTGCCTTTGTGGCACACAAGGGAGAGAGGTGGCTTGAGAGATACACAGTCAACCCTCACCCAACTCCCCCAGTGACCACCAGTGGAGGATGGTCCTCCCCAAATAAGGGAACTTTCCACAATCAGAGGACTACCTCATCGATCCAACATCAGGCCTCTGTTAACGTATCTGCCTGTCTTCTGCTTGTGGAGATAGGTATCTCAGAGCCATGCTTTGTGCCACACTTTCTCTCCATGAGAAGTCCAAGGATTTCTCTCTTGGTTTCCTTTCCCTAGCCCCTAAATAAACTAGTATTTTATTCTAATTGGATTTGTGTACAAGAGGGTGTAATTCTTTAAAGAGGAATTCCTAAGAACTCCAATCCCAAACCCCTATTCCAAACTCCCCACCAGTTTCTCCATAACAGGGAGGTAATTTAAGAATTGCTTAACTACCTCAAAACCATGATCAAAAAAGGAACCTAGATATCATATTTTAAGAAATTGTCAGGGAAAACTGCCCTCATATTCTAGAAACATAGGGAAAAAGACAAATTTTTAAGAAATCTACCAATTACTTCTTGAAAAACATCCCAAAATGAAAACTTCCAGGAATATTATAGCCACATTCCAGAGGTCCCAGATCAAGGAGAAAATATTGCAAGCAGCAGAAACAATTCAAATATCATGGGTCCACAGCCAGGATAAAACAAGTTTTCTGAATTTCTACATTAAAGATTAGAGGGCTTGAAATAATGATATTCTGGAATACAAAAGAGCTGGGATTACAACCAAGAATAACCTATGAAACAAAATTGAGTCTAATCCTTCATGAAAAAGATGGATATTCATTGAAACAGAGTTCTTTCAAATATTTCAAATGAAAAGATCAGAACTGAAAAGAAAATTTGTCTTTCAAACAGAAGACTGAAAAGAAGCATAAAAAGGTAAACAGGAAACAAAAATCATAAGATATTTAGTATGGTTATATTGTTTGCATTCCTCCATGGGTAAATGATACTTGTAACTGCTGAAATCTTTCTCATTATTTGGGATTTAGAAGGAGTATACATGGAGGGCTGAGGTGTGAGTTAAATGTAATGAGATGATTGTCTAGGAATTAAAATTAAAGGGTGAGAATGAAGAATGCACTGGTTGAAGAGGGAAGGAAGAGATAGGATGGCATAGTGTCTGGCATAAGACTAGCAAAAGAGCTTTTATAGTGAAGGTGAAGATGGATGAAGTAGAGTGAAGCACTTGAACCTTACCTTACTCTCATTGAAATTGGTTCAAAGTAATTATATACAAATTCACTTGGGTGTATAAATCTATCTTACCATACAGTAAAGGAGTAGGGAAGTGTGTAAAAGAAGTGGATAAGAAAAGGGGGTTGCTGAAAGAAACAAGGGTGGATAAAGGAAGCTAAAAGTCAGAAGCAAAAATTATTTTGAGAATGGACGGGGAAAAAGGATGGAGGGAAATAGAAAGTAAATAGTCATAACTGTGGAAAAAATTACAGCAATTTTTAAATCTTTTTTTCTATCACATGACACATGGAAATCTGTTTTGCATGACTGCACATGTGTCACCTATATAAATTGATTGCCTTCTCAATCAGGAGAGGGAACATTTGGAGGAAGGGAGAAAATTTGGTTCTCAAATTTTGAAAAAAAATTTAAATTGATTTTATGAGTTATTGAGGGAAATTAAATATTAAATTTGTGAGAAAATAATTATTAATTCCTTGAGGACACACAGATCCCTTCTCTCCCCCTCACTCCAGAAAGTTCAATTCTTGAGGAAGTTCTAATCTTGTTTTGGACAAGTGTACAAGAGAGATGGAGATTGATTCTTTTGTTTAGCTAATTGACCTGATGGGATTATACTACACCTGGACCTCACCTTTGCCCTTTCCAGCTAGAGTCTTTTGCACACTTTCCCCTTATGTCATAGGTAGAGCTCATTTTAATTTGGACCATCCTCAGGTCATGTCCACCAATGGAATTGAATGATGCCAACAAATTAGCCTTGATCAATGTATAATGCCTCTATCAAAGAAGGATAAAAGTCTTGACCACACTAGGATCACCATCTTGGCTCAATCTTGGCTTACACTGTGCCTTACTTGGCTCAGAATGTGGTCTTTTGGTGTGCACTCTTCTTTTGGGACAAGTGTAGGTAATGTACGTCTTCTGAACATGAGTCTTCTGGGGTTTTTCTCCTGTTTCTGATAATTACCATGTAGTTAATTATTTAGTGATATTTAATATTCATTAATAATAAATGCTTATTGCCAAAACAGGTGCAAAAGCTATTAATATATAAGTAGTAATTAATTTAGAAAACACAGTTTAGCACAAATAATTTTAGAAAATACAAATTAAATATTTTATTTTCCTAGATCATTCAGGTCATTTTGCCACTATATACATTTCATATATGACACAAAGAGAATAATATTTGATTGTAGACTTTTAGTTTAATTTGTATAGGGAACTATGCATATGAAAAACACTTCCACCAATGATTATTGGTATCATCTCTGTGACTTAGAGTATTAGAAAGTTGACTGGGAAACTGAGGATTTGAGTGACTTGACCATGGTCACAAAATTTGCCTGCGGTAACACCTGAACACATTTTTTTTCTTGATCTAAGTCTAGAACTTTATCTTCTATGCTACATTACATCTCTTTTAATAAATTTCTGTTTAGTGAAGGAAGACTGGGCATTAGTGAGCAATTAGAAATTGCTGAGTTAGTCACTTAATTATAGATGAATTTGGGTTGATCCACTCCTCAAAGTTTAGTATAATGCTAGGTATATGCCACAATAGACATATGATATAATGAAATCTCACACCCCTCCCTCCTTCCAGTTGGTCACAACCAGTAGTGAGAGTGGATTGAATACTCAAACAATATGTACATGTTCACATCCTGATACTTTTATATTACCCATTCCTGAAATGAACCAGACCATAGCTTCACCACAGTACAGGCATTTCCTCAAGGAGTTGACAATATGTTTTAATAAAAAAAAGGGACATGGAAAGGACCAAGTGAAACATTTAAAATAAGATAAATGGCTTGTGTTAACAGTAGAATGTAAGAGCTACAGACTATTTAAGAATTAGTGAGTACTTTCAATTGGATGAAGGTATAAATTAAGAAGTTTTCTGGATAATTAATGCCAATTGAAGTTTTGTGAGTTGCTGATTACCTTAGAGTGAGGAATGTTGTAGCAAATCCCCAGGTGAGAGAGTGTATGATCCCATTAGCAACAGGTGGTATCTAGCCTCATTATTTGGAAAACAGGATTGGAAGATGTCTTACAATTCTCTTTATCCCTTGAAGTCCTCAGTGTAAATATCCCACAGATATTTCTTGGGCAACTGATGTTTTAGAAAGATTATGCTGTCAGAGGAGTGGGATGGAATGAAGCAAGCGGACCAACTAGGAGGCTCTTGCAGGGAGAATTAGGATGTTGTTATGGAGAGAACAGTTGAATTATTATTAGAATATTTTGATTCAAATACTATCACCTCACTAGTACAATGATGCTCCAAAGGAAGATTTAAAGTTGATATAAGGAAAAATAATCTAACAATTAGAGCTTTCCAAAATTGAATGTACTGCTATAGGAGGCAGTGGATTCACCTCATAAGAAGATCTTAAGTAGATGCTCAGTGGTCAGTTGTGAGTATATCATAGAGAGGATTCTTATTCCAGTAAAGATTGGTCTTTGTAACTTCAAAGATCCCTTCCCCTTCCAAGTATCCATCATTTAGTCAAGTCTGTAAAGC
This sequence comes from Dromiciops gliroides, assembly GCF_019393635.1. Taxonomy (NCBI): domain Eukaryota; kingdom Metazoa; phylum Chordata; class Mammalia; order Microbiotheria; family Microbiotheriidae; genus Dromiciops; species Dromiciops gliroides. The sequence goes on from NC_057866.1 coordinate 147,466,440, forward strand.
CACATGGCTTCAAGAAACACAAACAATTAATGCTTAATGTAAGACTATATTATATTATTTCTAAGTATTAAAATATTCTAACTAATTATTCAATTGTGGACAGGGGAAATAATATAGCCAAGTAGAATAAGAAGATAAATAAATATGAATATGAAGAACCTGTTCTAGTTCCAAGGGTGAATTTTGGCAAGGCAAGAGAGGTGACCAGTCTTTCCTTACCATTCTACACCCTTTTACAGTGACTAATCACTAAATGGTTGATTACTTGTTGAGCCTACATGCATGGCAGAGAATTGAAAAGACAGTCATTATTATCTTGATATTTGTCTCTGAACTTGTCACAGATACCCTTGTAGGAGAGAAAGACATGGTCATTTTGATCACTGATCTAATTCCAATTCTATTCCCCAGAGAAGCCCAATCACCTTTTCAGTATCTTCATTAGTTAAGGCAAAAAATGTTGGTATACTCAGAGTGGCAGTTACACTGATAGCTGGAGAGAAAAAAAAAAGAGTCAAAAAAAGTTTCCAGTCATTTTAACAAGGAAATCAGCCTTTCAAAGGATCCTTGGTGGGAATGTATAAAGCTAAGAAAAGCCCAGTTCTTAAGCTAAAGTCTTTTTTCAATGATTCAAAATATGATAAATTAAAAGTTAAAGAACAACTTACTTTGATCAATTAAATTCAAGAAGCATTTATGAATCTTCTATTTCCTGTCCTGTACCATGTCATGCCTCTCTTCTTTGATATCTATAGTAGTAGAAGACTTCCACCAGTGGCGGACGACCATGGATCAGCGCCTTGAAGAGCCACAGGCCACAGTGTGGCTGTGCAGTCCAATAGGGGAGCCACAGATCATGCCACAATGAGGACATCAGAAAACTGCGCTCTCCATTGCCCATAGGTTCCTGCATCTCATTTGTTTTTCTTCCTCCTGAGCTTGAAGCCCCATCTCAGCTGTGCACAAGCTGCTCCTGAGTACTGAACTCCATCCAGCACTGTCCTTGGCCATTTTCTCCCAGCTGACTATATCTATTCCCAGAGCCCTCAAATCTCGCTTGCTTAGATCTCTGTAGTGAAGCTGGGAGCGTCTAGCAAGTCTTTGGCCTGAGGCTCACTCTCCATAGAGTAGGTCTTTAGGAATGCACCCATCTTGCATGTGGTGCACATGACCAAGCCAGTGAAGTCGTCTTTGTTTCAGTAGCATATAGATGTTCGGAAGTTGCACGCGTTGGAGCATTTCTGTATTGGTGATCCTATCTGACCAAGATATGCCAAAGATGTGCTGAAGGCAGTGCATGTGGAAGCTGTTAAGCTTCTTCTCTTGTCTAGTATATGTAGTCCATGTTTCACTGCCATACAGTAAGGTACTCAGGACTCATGCTTTGTAGACAGCAAATTTGGTCCATCTTGTCAGTTTATTGTTTGCCCAGACATGCTTGGCAAGTTTAGCCATGGTTGAAGTAGCTTTCCCTATCCTCTGATTGATCTCAGAATCAAGTGACAAATTGTCACTGACAATAGAGCCAAGATACAAGAATTGGCTTACGACATCCAACTGGTAGCTACCAATGTGTATCAATGCAGGCAACATAGCACTCTGACACATGACTTTCTTCTTTTTTAAGATGAAAAATATCTACCCACTGGTAACATGGATTCCATACCTGTATTCCTCAGCTATGATAGGTGAGTGCTTGCCTTAATTTGCTCATGCAAAGGTCTCCACAAAAATTCCTAACTTATCTCATGCCATGCCTCCTTGCATAACCATCTCCCTCCTTCAAAAACCACTTTATCCTTTTTATTCTCCAATAAGATCCTTGACAGCAAAGATTTTTTATTTGAATTTGCATCACCAGTGCTTAACACAGTGCCAAACACAGAGTAAGCACTGAATAAATATTTCTTTTCTTTCTCTTTTTCTCTCTCTCTCTCTTTCTCTCTTTCTTTCTTTCTTTCTTTCTTTCTTTCTTTCTTTCTTTCTTTCTTTCTTTCTTTCTTTCTTTCTTTCTTTCTTTCTTTCCCTTCCTTCCTTCCTTCCTTCCTTCCATTATTTCTTTCTCTCTATCCATCTTTACAAAAGTAAACTTTAAAAAAAATCCATTGTATTTTCAATATCACCCTCTCTGATTTCTCTCTACCTCAACATCTCACAAAGTTATTCTGTTAAGCTCACTGTTATATGCCTGGGAAAACTGGACAATACACCAGCACTGTGCCAGGAAACTGAATCACTTTTTTCTGAATTATCTTAGGAAGACTCTGAAGACTACCTGAAAGGATAAGATATCAGACACTGAAGTCCTTTCTCGAACTAAACTGCCAAGCATTGAAATTGTATTTCAGAGACTGAAGCTCCAATGGGATGCCCATGTTGTTTGAAAGCCAAACATAGACTTGCCTAAAAGATTATTTTGTGTAGAATTCACACAAGGCAAATACTCACACGGTGGTCAGAAAAAGCTATGCAAGAACACTCTCAAGGTCTCTTTGAATAACTTTGGATTGATTGCCTAACATGAGAGATATTGGCAGAGGACCACCCAGCATGGAATGATGTCATTAAAGAAGGTGCTGTGCTCTATGAGTGAAGCATAATTGAGGTACCTCAAAAGAAATATGAGATGCATAAAGTTACATAATTCACCCCAAATATTCACATGGACTATGTGTGCCTGACCTATGGTAATGTTTTCCAAGCTCATACTGGTCTGCTCTGACACATTGTAACTTGACTTTAACATAATGATGTCATTTTTGTAATACCCTCTTATAAATATCATCCCTCGTTGATGAAAGATAAGAGTGAAGAAAATCTCAGAAAAGAGCTAGTTTGTCATCCCTCATGTAATATCTTATGTTATCTTTTCTATTAATAATAATGATTATTAGCATACTTATTATAGTAGCCCATATTTATGTGGAACAGGCAGGAATCATTCCTAGGTCATTTTATTATGTGGTATTAAAATTGGGATATATATCTTCCCTTCCTATTTGGGTTTTAGTGAGGAAAGTGCTTTTTAAAATAAAATGTTTGTATAAAACTGTTAGTCTCTGAAATTTGTCTCACTTTCTCCCCAAACCAGTGGAATTATAGGTGGGAAAATTTCATTTCATGTTTAGGTGACTTTGGTCAAGTTATTTAAGATTTCCTGCCTTTAATATTCTTCTCTTTAAAATAAAAATATTAGACTGGAGGACCTCCAAAGTCCCAACCAACTCTCAAATCTCTTATAATGAAAACTGACAACATGTCAAAATCTCTTAAAATCTACAAAATGAGGTATTGAATTTCTTTTTCTTAGTAGTAGTAGTATTACTATTTTTATTATTTTAAAACTATCTAAATGGAAAATTACATAATATAATGCTAAACTTAGGTCAAGAAGATCAGCTTTCAAATTTTGCCACTGTCACCTACTAAAAATATGACTATGAAGAGGTGATTTTATGGCCATTCACTTTTAGCAACTCCTTATGAGATAACTAGTTGCGTTCCTGGGCTTTGATTTTCATTGGTGCCAATTCTCATTCTAGGACTTGGGATCATAAATGTAGTATTGAGAAGAGATAGAAGGGACCATCTAGTTAAATTCCTCATTTTACAGCAGAGCAAACTGAGGCCAAGAAGTCAAGCTACTTAGACAAAATCAATTATCAACATTTGTCAAGTCACAAATCTTTCACGGAATCATGTTAGTAGATGAAAATTATATCACTCCCAATTGCTTACAATAACATAGATTGTTTAAAAACAAAGACTTGAAAATGATCATTTTCATTCTGTTAGAACAACACACATAAAATTATTTTTGGAATGAGATATATACATTTAATTGGGTAATAAGCAAATTAAAAACTGAAGTAGAGAACTCTGATATTTTGTAATGTCCATTTAATGTAGTTGGCTTCCAGAAAAATATTATATAGAAATATTTCTAAAATTATTTTAATTTTTGTAATGTAATTACATAATATTAAAAATATTCTGACCATTACCTGTGAGTTGATTGATTACCTAACTTTATTACCAGCAATTACTTCAGTGGATTCAAACAGTGAAAAGTTCTTCAACACCAATGGAAAAATATATGTGTTGCTAATTTCTCAACTTAGAGTTTTATATTTCTCTGAGAAAACCTATTAATGTGAAATAAAATGATCTAATTCAAAATATTTTAACTGATTCAAACTGTGAGAATCAAAGCACCACCACCCTGCTGAGAAAAAAATTGTGAGAACCACAGCAGCTCCACCCTGAGGAGAAATCATGTGATTTGGCCTCTGGAAGTTGCCTAGCATCAGGAAGTTATGTGTATAGAACCACCAGTAAGTCATCTCAATCAATGCTGCCAGCCAATTAGCTTGTAGCTGTGTGGGGGGACTGTCCTACTTCCTGTTTCACAGGGGGTTTCTTGGAGAAGCCGCTGGGGATCGTTTTTAATTTCATTCTGGGACTTCAGGTTGCTGAGAGAGAGAGAGAGAGAGAGAGAGAGAGAGAGAGAGAGAGAGAGAGAGGGGGGGGGGGAAAGGAGATAGGCTGTACTCCATGTATTTCTTTATTCTTTAATAAATGCTTAAAAGCCTAAACTGTTGCCAAATTTTATAGTAAATCTTAGCTAATTTCTCCTCCACACTGGGGTCAGGTCAGGCGACCACACACTAGATTTTAAACATCAGAAAAGGCTTTACAAAATAGTATCACCCAAATATGTTGCTATATGTCAGGGTAATCAAAGTATTACAAACAACCAGCCCATCTCAGAATTTCAGATTTTGATATATCTGTATACCTATCTCCTCAATTTACTAGCTATGTAGCAGTAAGAGTTTTATCTTGTCCTTTTGTACAAACAATTTAAGAACTGAAATAGTTTCAGTTAAAATGGAATGTTGAAATATTTAGGGTTCTCTTTGTTTTTGTTTTCGGTGGGTTTTTTTGGTTCTCTTTGTTTTTTGTAAAAAATGTAACCTGATTTTCTATCTAGTGTTTAGTTGATGCACTTAATCTTTAGCAGAAAAAGTTTATTTTCCCCACATAAAGAATGGCTACACAGTCATTAGCAATAGATTTTGTTGTTATCAAAAAGTCAAGGAACATAAGCAATTTTAAATAAAAGAACATAGAATGATTAAACTTTAAGTATTATCATTACTCTAATTGTTCTTATCTTTTTTAACAGACTCAAATATATTTATATAGTTGTATTCAGTCTGCACATATCAGCTTTTATTCTATTGTTTATTTTTTACTCATAAATTTAATAAATATTTAGTGTTATGCATAATGACATTCTATATTCAGATAACAAATATCAAACAATTAACAAATATTTATCAAGGCAGAAACTTTATGTTTTATTAGGAAAAGTGATTTGCACATAGAAAAGTAACCCAAGGCAATTTTTAAAATAAAGTGAGTACTAAAAATGTTAGTGATTGAAAAAAGATTATTTTATAACACAGTGCCTGATCTCTTCTGGAAAGAAGCTAGAGATGGTAGGAAGTAGAGGTAAGAAAGGAGTGCATCCCAGAGTCAGGGAACAACATGAGCAAAGATATTGAGGTGGATTTATTTCACAGGAATATTTGTTGCTTATTGATATAGTATATAAAATTATCATTAAAATAAAGTTAGGAATTGTATTATTCTATCAGTTTGTTTAGTTATTGTTTGGAACCTGGGTCCAATTTTTCACCTTTATAAAGAACATTGACAGTAATCTCTTCATTCAAATTATGTACTAACCCTCTTCTACAATTCCCATCAAGTAAAAATCCTATAGAATTATTAGACCAAAAGTTGTGAGTAGCTTTGTCTTTGTCTATGTCTATATCTGCATGCATACACACACACATACAAATGCATGAATACTTATTTATATAGAATGGTCTTTATAAAAGATAAGAACAATTTTTAACCTTCTGAGACCTCAACTATTATCAAGTTTAATAATTTATCTTATTCTTTCCTACTTTAGTCTGTTTATAATGATGACAAAGTTGCTTTAATTTACACTTTCAATGTAAGATTGTAATCTCGTAAAATCATACATACATGCTTGTGTGTGTGTGTGTGTGTGTGTGTGTGTGTGTGTGTGTGTATAATGAATCTTAGAGGACTCTGCTCTAACTTCCATATTATAAATCTCACCATGCTACTCCCCTGCTTAAGAAATTCCAGTGTCTCTAATAGTTCTATCAAATATCATACCTTTTGTGTGACATTTAAAGTCCTTAAAACCTGTCTCATCCCCACTACTCCAAGTTCATTCTGCATTTTTGTTCCTAATGCACTAATAAACTAATAAACATTTTATTTATAATTTTGAGTTTCAAATTTTATCCCTCCTTCCCTACCTCCCTCCTTCTCCCCATCCTTGCGGAGGTAAACAGTCACATATGTGTCATACATCTGCAAAACATTACCATATTAGTCATTCTATATAAGAAAACCTGAATAAAATAAAAAATGAAAGAAAGTGAAAAATAACATGCTTGAGTCTGTGTTCAATCAAAATCAGTTCTTTCTTTGGGGGGTGGATAGTATGCTTCATCAATAGTCTTTTGAGATTGTCTTGGATCATTGTATTGCTGAGAATAGTTAGGTCATTCACAGTTCTTCATCAAACAATACGACTGTCTCTTTGCACAATGTTCTCTTGGTTCTGCTCAATTGAGTATACATCAGTTCATACAAATCTTTCCAGGCCTTTCTGAAATCATCCTGCTTGTCATTTCTTATAGCACAATAATATTCCATTACCATCATATACCACAGCTTGTTTAACCATTCCCTGATTGATGGGAATTCCTTTGATTTCCAATTCTTAGGCACCATAATAAGAGCTGCTATAAATATATTTTTTGTTCAAATAGATCTTTTTCTTTTGGGGGGGATGTCTTTGGGATATAAACCTAGCAATGTTATTGCTGGATCAAAGGGTACACATAGTTCTATAGTCCTTTGGTTATAGTTCCAAATTGCTCTCCAGAATGGTTGGATATTTTCACAAGGCCAGAAGTGAGTAGTTAGTGTCCCAGCTATCACAAATCTGCTCCAACATCCAATATTTTCCTTTTTTGTTATATTTGCCACTCCAATATGTGTGAAGTGATATCTCAGAGTTTTTTTTTTAATTTGCATTTCTCTGATCAAGAGTGATCTATAACATTTTTCATACGATTATATACCTTTGATTTCTTTGTCTGAAAACTGTCTGTTCATATCCCTTGATTATTTATGAATTGGGGAAAGACTTGTATTTTTTTATAAATTTAACTCCATTCTCTATATAATTGAGAAATGAAACCTTTATCAGAGACACTTGTTTAAAAAATTCTTTCCCTGTTTTCTGCTTCCCTTGTAATCTTGCTTACATTATTTTTTGTTCAAAAAAATTTACTTTCATATAATAAAAATGATCAATTTTATACCAACTGCACTTTGAAGACTTATCACTTCAAAGGTAAATCAATTTAAACTATACATTTTTTTCTATTTGTCCTAATTGTAAGAACTAACTTTTTCATTATTTATGATCCTTAGGAGGTCTAAGTCATAAGGAAGAGGCCCCATGTATAAAAAATATATATATAGCATAACATTTTGAAGTCATGAATAAATAGGATTATGAATACTCATTGATCACAAAATAAATGAATATATTGTGTTATATGAATATAATGGGCTATTATTGCACCATAATTAACAAGACATATGAAGGACACATTTTGGAAAATATAAATGGAATAATAGAAAAAAATTGTGATATTGAAATAATAATAAAAATAAAGTAACTGAAATATTTCAGGACTCTGAAGAATTCTAATGACCAGCCTTTACATTGGAATTTAGACAGTGATATCTTCCTTTATTTTCATGATGAGATATGTGATAGAATAGGTAAGTGAAATGATGAGTACATTGTGATACATAGCCAATGGATGTGTTTGTATTACTCAACTTTGTTAAAAAGTATGGTTTCTTTGTGGTGAGGTGAGAAATAAATAAGAAGCAACACCAGCATGAAAATTGAATCAATGAAATATTTTCGTCAAAATGTTCATATATGCATACATATATGCACACACTCACAGACACATACATATGCATATGCATATACATATACCTATACCTATACATACACACATATATCTAATGGTAAATTCCTGTTTCCAAGTGGACAGTCACCTATTTATTGACCTGAAAATAATTTCTCCAAGATATATTCAACAAGTGAATACAAATTTCCCAAGTTTTCTTCAGTCTAATAATTACTATCTGCTTCTGGTGATTTATGTGGTGCTAAATGATATGGCAAGAAAGAATGTAGAAATGAATGTTACTGATTATGATGTCCTTGGCAAGAAACAGAAGACCTTAGGGGCACAGGTGGTGTTGTCATCACTGCTGCCAATAGAAGGCAAGGGCTTTGAAAAAGCGACAGATTTGGAAAATGAACAGCTGGTAAAGATGATAGTATCTGGGAATGTATTTGGATGTGGACACCGCGACTTAAAATATGAAATGATAGGCTCTTGGCTAAGAATGGAGGGCACCTAATGAGGGTGTGTAGCAATATATTTGCCTACATTCTCAGAAAGTTAATCAAAGAGGATTTAAACTGAAAATGAAGGAAAGAAAAAAAATAAGGACTACAAACAGCTTCTGAGCTAAATACCATAGAGAGTAGCCACATCCTAGATAATCAGTAGAGGCTCTTAGTAACGTGCAGGACAAAAAATTTGGGAAACCAATTAAACTCATGATCTCAGATGCCTCTATCTAAATATATGGCAGTATATAAGTCTTATTAGTAAGCAAGGTGAATTAGACATGTTTATGCAAGATAGAAGACGTGGTCTCTTCGCTATCACTGAGACTTTGGGCAATGGAAAAAATAACTCCAATATAGCTCTTTAAGCTATACTTATTGACAGCAATGTAGTTATAAAAATTGTTGAGGTAGGTAATAACTCTAACTATGCATATTAAAACCCATTTTCATCCTGTATGATTCAGCCACCACTTCTCTAGAAAGTTAAATATATTGTCTAGAGCTTCCTCTAGTCATGTTGTTTATATGTTATCATTAAAGAAAATCATATGATGATTCCAATTCCTCTTTTCTTTCAAGATTCCAATTATACCAGTTCTTTTCAATCATTATTGAAGAAATAGAGCACCCAACTAGGACTTACTAGCCATATTTCAATTGCCCTTTGAATGGTTTCAAAAAGACTTAATTTCATGCCAAAATTTCTTAGACTTATTTTCTCTTCCATAGATTTTTTTCTTATTTTATGATGCAATACATTTATTGACAGCAATGTAGTTATAAAAATTGTTGAGGTAGGTAATAACTCTAACTATGCATATTAAAACCCATTTTCATCCTGTATGATTCAGCTACCACTTCTCTAGAAAGTTAAATATATTGTCTAGAGCTTCCTCTAGTCATGTTGTTTATATGTTATCATTAAAGAAAATCATATGATGATTCCAATTCCTCTTTTCTTTCAAGATTCCAATTATACCAGTTCTTTTCAATCATTATTGAAGAAATAGAGCACCCAACTAGGACTTACTAGCCATATTTCAATTGCCCTTTGAATGGTTTCAAAAAGACTTAATTTCATGCCAAAATTTCTTAGACTTATTTTCTCTTCCATAGATTTTTTTCTTATTTTATGATGCAATACATTTATTAATCTCTTACAGGCATTATTTTAAAGTTGTTTGGAGGGGAATGTTGGGAAAGCTCAGCTGTATTGCTTTATCTATGCCACCATATTGGCCCCTGTACCTAAAGGTACTACAATGATTTAGAATTGGGACTTCTTCTTTACAACCTTTCTTTTTTTCTTTTTTTGAAAATTTTCTATTCTCTATATCATAAGTAATGAGAGATCTAATTCTTTTTATTTTTATTTACATAATACTAAACATTTAGTATGTATATTTTGGCTTAATTTTGGCTATGTAATTTTGCAAAATATAATATTTTCCTCTGCGTTTTCTACAATATTTTTTATTTCTTCTATTTGAAATAGCTATTGCCATCTTTCTTAATTGGACTGCTAACTGGACATTGTGTGGTTCTTGTTTTTAAAGAGAATAACACTATTATTTATTCAATATTTAGTTTTATTTCTATTTTTTTATTTTTATTTGAAACATAGTGTTAAAATTTGATCAAGAAAGATATCCTCTTAACTTTATTTTAGAATTTTGATTAAAGAGTTTGGAATTTTTCACATAATTTCTCTTAGTACACTAAGATAATGATAAAAGTATAACTATTTTTACATTTAATGTAACTTTTACTAATTTTTTAAATCATAACTTTTTACTAGCATGATAATTCTGTCTGCTGTCATAGGTTTTTTAACTATGGAAATGAAAATGATCTGCAGCTGGTCCAGTAAAAGAAAATTCAAGATAATTTGATTTTTGTCTGTTTCTTACCTGGTACCTGAATCTTTAAATGTTAAATCCTAGATCTCATGTGACTTTTCTTGGAACTTGGCTTTGGACTCACTTTTGCTTCTTAAGTAAAATGTTAATTCTTCTGTTCCCCCATCAGCATTAACATCACTCTCCTTCATATAATTCCTCCATGTCTGGAGACAATATAATTAACACATTCACCTTGAATTCCTTAGCTAAAAACCTTCTTCACTTTTATAATATTGGTAGATTTCAGTCATAACAATGGAAGTTAGGACTATAAGAAATTATAGCCTATGCCTTTCAGGGATATATTACTTTTGATCAAAGAGGATTTATATTTGTTTATAATTTATGCCCTTTCTAACTCCAAAGCCAGGTTCATGGAAGATTATAAAGATAAAATTCACCTGTAAAATAGGATAATTAATAACAAAATTCTTAATGTCAATAAAGTAAAAGCAGCAAAGAAGGTCAGAATTAATATAATGATTGTGATATATTGTGTTGGAAAAGGTTTTGTGGATGTGTTTCTTCCTATATTTATAAATGAGATCAATCTATTATTTCCCCTTTTCTATTTTTCATTTTGTTTTTTATCTTTATTTTTTTTAATAATAAACATTTTTATTTATAGTTGGGTTGCAATTTTTATCCCTCTTTTCCTCTCTCCCCTCTGAATTCTCTGAGGTGGAAAACAATCAGATATGGATTATACATGTATGATTATGTAAAACATTAACATATTTGTAATTTTGTACAAGAAAACAATTAAAAGAAAAAATATAGGAAAGTGAAAAATAGCATGCTACAGTCTGTTCCATCAATATCAATTTCTTTGGAGGTGGATAGAATATTTCATCAATAGTCCTTTGGGACTGTCTTGGATGATTGCATTGTATTTTTCTTTTTTTTTTTTTTAAGAAGCAATCTTGTCAGGTAAATGAGGTATGCTTCTATGTCTAAGTACCTTTTGGATAAAAGATTGGTCTGATCAACACATATCAATTCATTATATTTATAAAAATCAGAATAAAACATCCTTTTAGTATACTGTTTCTCTTCTCTATTTCCTTTCAAGTTTCCTGCAAGATTAATTTATCTTCTCATACTTATCATTCCTGTTTGGCTTGGGTACATTGTGGAGAGGCAGCATGGTGAAGTGGAAGAAGCCTAAATTTTGAGTAAGAGCTCATGAGTTCAAATACCATGGCTTCTCCCCACCAATGTGATCTCAAGCCAATCATTTCTCTTCACTGAGGCCTCAAACACCTCTATCTGTCAAATAAAGGAGTTCGATTTCTTGACCTCCAAAATCATTCCCATCTCATAATGGCTCTTATACACACTCCAACCCCACCTCTTCCACATACAGAAATAGAATACTAACAGGGAATGCTATTGCACTTTTTGATGTGGATTTGACTTGGATAGAATTCTTTTCTCATTTCATCTTGTCCCTCATCAGTACCTGGCCTCTGATTTCTACTGAACGTTGTTATAGTTTGTTTTTCTACCACAGAGTTGTAGAAGTTTACAGTTGTCTCAAAATGATTTGAGTCACATAATATCCTTTTAAAATATTCTGCTAAATTTCATAATTTAGGAATTATTTGTTCCATGTTGAAAGTTTTGGACGGGAATTACTTAGTAATTGCATCAAGGTCAGGAGCATTTTTTTTTTTAATCTCACTGCTACTTGAGCTGGTTTATTTCAATATTGTACCACAATACAGACCAGGAAGCTATAAATAACATAGCTTTATTAGTACCCTAAACAAGATAATGCCTTGATTTTCAAAAAAGGTGTCATAACCCAGGCAGGGAGGAAATGGCCAGATGCCACCACAAGCCTGAGCCCGCATCAGGGGAAAGATAAAGGTAATGTCTGGTTTTCTCATACCCCTTCCTCTTACCCTGACCAAGCAGGTTGGGATCCTAGGGGTATTATTTACAGTAAAGCTGGAATTGGTCAGTGAAAGGGATGAAAAGAAAGAGTGCTATGCTTTGTTCTCAAGGCTTTATTAAGTGTATTTACCTCTTCATCAGCTAAAAAGTAGTGCCACTATTCTCCCACTCCCCCAGCTGGCAGTTGGTTTTCAGTGCCACTGCCCTGACCAGGCCTGTGCTTATAGTCACAGGTACTTCCTTCTGCCACCACTGCTTCAACCACAGAATTCATAGTTTAAAAATAAAAGCCCATAAAACCAGAAGATTTGATCTAATGAAAAATCATCACACCTTTCCTTTTCTGGGAGTGAATGAACCATGGCATGGCAGTAGGCAAACACAGATATGGTGGGTTGGCAGCTCAGGACAGGCTTCTGGGCAGCCAGCCCTTTCCCAAGCCTTAAAGTTGCTCAGCCTACACTCAAAGGAGAAATTGTTGACCAAGCAGGGGCACAAAAGGGGACTGCCTCATTCCTGCTACTGTATGTGGTGTTGCCCTTCTGGTGAAGGCCAAGGTATGTGCTTATTCTCCCAACCCTCTGTCTATGTGATCCTTGAAGATATAACCGCTCAGGATGCGCCTCTGAATGCCTTCATGTTCAGCCAGCTGATGCTAATTAAAAGTTTAACCTTCTTTAAAAATTGAAATATCTTTTAAATGCCTTGAACTCATCCTGTGTATTTTAATTGTTTTTTATTTTAAAATCAGAATATATATTATTATATCTTGACTTGCTTGCTGACATAAAAGTTGTTGAATTTTTTTTTAATTTTCATGATGTAAGGAGTCACTTGATATTTTTTTCTGATATCTGTGCAACTTTAACATATTCAATCTAAAAATGTAGAATATCTGTGATTTATTTTTGTATTTTCCTTTGTAAGACATTGACCCTTTCATATGTGGGCATTTTAGCTAATGAAATTTAGAGAAAAAGGCATTTATGAAGACATAGAAACTATAATTCAGATAAAAGTCCTTGCAAAACCTCTTTGAAAACAGTTCAGTTCTATTGGTAGTCAATAAAGTTGGGGTTAGTTGCAGTGCATTTTGTTCCATCAGCTTATTTACATATGACTTAAATTTTTTTATTATTACAGCTGAGAAACTAATAATTAAATAACTTCTGGGCAATATGTGCATACTGAATGTTGATTATATCTGCACTGGATTTTTCAAGATGAGTTCAAGATGTATTGCTGGAGCTCCTAATTGGAAACACTAGGGATTGTAAGAGAAAGGAGAAGATAGAATGAGAAACAAGAGATTAGAACACTAAGCAGACAAACAAGACACCGGGAAAGAGAGGTTTATTTCAATGTCTATACACTGCTCTTTGAAAGAAAGAGAACAGAGGAACATAAGACAAGAACAATTTCATTGGGCTAAGTAGGTTAAGAGTTGACTGAAGACTTTCAGGATCTACTACTGCTAGTCACTTACTGGAGGAAATGGAGCAGTCTCGTGTGTTGGTTAATGTTGAGAGATAGATGGGGTGGGGGGAGATACAGAAGCAAATAGAGACAGAGAAGGAGAATAAAGAAGAGAAGGAGGAGGGAAAGGGTGGGAGGAGGGGTAGGAAGAAAAGGAAAGAGAGAAAGGAAGGGAAGAAGGAAGGAAGGAAGGAAGGAAGGAAGGAAGGAAGGAAGGAAGGAAGGAAGGAAGGAAGGAAGGAAGGAAGGAAGGAAGGAAGGAAGGAAGGAAGGAAGGAAGGAAGGAAAGTATGTAAGATGCATTTTTAAAAATTGGATCTCAATTATTAACTTGTTCTCTATCATTTAATTCTAGACAAGTAACAGGAAAAAAAAAATAGGCCCTGATTTGTAGTCTATGTTGATTCCCAAGGTTTACATATAAATACTGAACATTTAACAATATGCTCTCTGAGCTGATGAGAGCTGTTTCTAGCACCCCACTACAGTAGCACCTCCTTTTCTTTGAAGAGCTTGGTGAGTTTATAGCTCTTCTGAACCATCTAAAGTTTGAGAGGCTTATGGCAGCTAGGTGGCCCAGCAGATAGAGCATTGGCCCTAAAGTTGGGAGGACCTGAGTTCAAATCTCACCTTTGACACTTACTAGTTACGTGACCCTGAGCCAGTCACAACACCAATTACCTTAAAACATCCAGAGCCATATCCAGACATCTTGATATATATCTTACCGATTCTGTGCAAGTCATGACGTCACCCAGATGTCATGGTCCTCTTCAGGAAGGAAGGACAAACAAAAACAGCAAAGTTTGAGAGCTTCCAAAAGACAGAAATGACTTGAAAACTCTCTTGAAGGGGCAGCTAGATGGCGCAGTGGATAAAGCACAGGCCCTGGATTCAGGAGTACCTGAGTTCAAATCCGGCCTCAGACACATAACACTTACTTAGCTGTGTGACCCTGGGCAAGTCACTTAACCCCAATCGCCTCACCAAAAAAAAAAAAAGAAAAAAAAAAAGAAAACTCTCTTAAAGCTGATTGGAGGAAAGCAGAATCTTGTTGCTTGTTAAAGCCATGTTACCCAATTAGTTGCAATCTACAGCCTGGGAAAGGGGAAAGCTTTCTGAGGCTTGAATGTAATTTGATATTTTATTTGTTTTGTTATTGCATTTTGTTTTTTACTTATTTTATTTTCCTGGCATGAGAATTCTGATACTTATTGCTCTATGTCATATTTACAACTTTGGAGACTATTTATTAGTCTTAGCTCATATCATTACGTAAGTTATCTCTTCTTATATTGTGCTTGCTTTGTCCCAGGCATGATTTTTGTTAAAGTTTTCTGAATTAATTTTTAGAGCCCTAAGAAAATACAGTTAAGAAGTTTTCAATTTCTCTTCTGGCATAAGAGAGCTTCTTGTCACTGAAATAGCTTAAGAGTTATTTCTGCTACTACTTCAGTGCCCAGCTGAGAAAACAGATCTGGAATACTGACGAACCCAGGTTTGCAGCCACTGTTGCACTGAAAGAACATCAAGTGACTACTTTACTAAAAGAGCCTAGCACTGACCAGTGGTCAGATGGTAACAGAGAAGTGACTTTCTCCAGTAGGAGAGTGGAGGATCAGTGATGAAAAGGTCTCAGGTGACACATTGAACAGACTTGCTCTAAGTAATAATATTGACATCTGGGCCTATAGCCTGTAGATGTGAGTTGCTCCATACATATGGTTTTCCCTACTGATGTCTCAAAGCTAGTTTTCTTTAAGTGTTTCTGATACTGTCCTTTGTGGACATTTGGTACACTTTTGGAAGAGTATAAGCCCTGTTCAAGGGTGAACTTTTATATTTTGACTACTCCTGTGTATGCCCTTCTGTTTTGTAAATATTATTATTATTACTTTTTGCCCTCTTGTTTAGGAAGTATTTCATGTTTAAGAGTTAATGACATCATAAGTAACTGATTTCTTTAAAATTAAAGCACATTGCGGGGTCAGGAGCTACTTTGTTGGGTAGTATTAGAGTAATTCTCTCCACTCCATCCCTACTCCAATACATATCATGGCTATCATTAGGAAACTGAGACTGAACAGTATCCACATGAGACATGCCTATGTGAATACCACCCCAAAAGAGCATAAATACAGGTATTGTAAACAATCTAGTATTAGGAACATGAGGGAGCCTGTACATAATAAAGGTTGCTGTTATTTCTGCACAAAATATTTAGGTCTTTCATATCCTGATAGTGGAAGGTTAACAAGTATAATTACAATTGCATTTCTTTTCCTTCATACAATCCATCCAGATTTTATTTCATTTATTTTGTTACAATCTTCCTTGTAAGATAAAAATATAGTTTTGTTAGGTTTCCATTGCTTAATGTACCTTTTCCCATCATCTACTATAATTTGTTTATCTAGAATAATGCATTTTACCATAGGTTTTAATACTTTATTTGATAATATGATAGTAATGCTGAAATTTCTACTATTTGATATCATAATAGACTTTAGCTTCTATGGGCCCTGAAATTTTACATTGCTAATATCTTTTCATTTTAACTCTTTCTCTGAGTGGTACAGATTGCTATGTATTTGACTTTTAAGTCAATCAATGACATTCACATTTTCTAGAGGAAATACAGCAAATTCGCATTTAATTTATCAAATTCTGTTTTGCCAAAACCGTCTTCTGCTAATCATGCCATTGTGTGTGTGTGTGTGTGTGTGTGTGTGTGTGTGTGTGTGTGTGTGTGTGTGTGAAGAAGAAAGTTGCAAGGCCAAAGAAGCAAACAACACCAACCCACATATTATGATACTAAAGATTGTATGTTTTTATTTCTGATTTGGAAAAAGAAACATTGATGGGTTGTTGAGTGTAATTGAACTAAATTGAATCACATACATGACAACTAATCTCACCCTCATCCTCTGTGAACTAGCCAAGATGGATGACAGATAATGGTCTTTCTTCTGACATCCTATCTCAATACAAAATACAGTGCCATATACATGTACTCTGTCTCTCCCTCTGTCTCCTTCTCTCTGTATCTCTATGTCTCTGTCACTCTCAGTATCTTTGTCTTTGTGTTGCTCTCTGTCTCTCTTTCTCTTGGTCTCTTTCTGTCTCTCTCAATCTTAGGTCTTTCTGTCTCTCTCTCAACAGCTCCAAGGTTTCTCTATGATTTCTACCCATATGAGTTCCAGGACATATATTACTGCTAAACAAACAAAACTGGATGTAACATGAGCATCTCAACTTCAACATGTCTAAAACAGAACTCCTTATATTTTCTCCAAAACCTGACTTCTTGCTCAACTTCACTATTTCTGTAGAGGATACAGTTATCTCCAAAGTACACAACTTCAGATTTTTGTTCATTCATTATTCTCCTCTATCTCATCAATCCTTGTTCACTTTATCTTTTTTGTTTGTTTGTTTTCTTTCCTCTGTGGGGCAATGAGGGATAAGTGACTTGCTCAGGGTCACACACCTAGTAAGTGTCTAGCGTCTGAGGCCAGATTTGAACTCAGGTCTTCCTGAATCCAGGACCAGTGCTTTATGCACTGTGCAACCTAGCTACCTCCTTATTCATTATATCTTAAAGCTTCTACCTCCACCATATCTTTCACACCCAAACCTTTCCTTTTCCTTAGATGGGCTAGTACCTCTTCATCTTTTTCCTATAATCTCTCCCATCTCTAACCTTTATCCTTATAGTTGCCAAAGTGAAATTCCTAAAGCTCTGATCAGATTATATCAGCCCTCTGTTCCAAAGACTACAGAAATCTCCTATGAACTTGAACATCAAAAACAAAGTCACATGTCATTTAAAGTCCTTCAAAACCTTGCTTAAATTTCTATTTCCTGGTTTAGAATACATTTTATACTTTATGTTTGAAGTGAACTGATCTCCTTACTTTATTTCACACATTCTGTCTCTTTGAACAAGCTTCCCCACATGTATAAACCCCATTCTCTTCCCCCATTCATTTCTTAAAAAGCCATGACATCTTTTAAAGCTCACAACAAATAGCTTTCCCTGTGTGAATCCTACCATTATCTCCCAGACACTAACCCCCTTCAACACAGCCAAGTTACTATATATTTTTTTTGGCATATTTATATGCCTATATGTTGCCTCTCTTCATAAAATGCAATCTGTTCCTAAACAGGGGCTGTTTCTTTTTCTTCATAAATTTATATCCTCTGCTCCTAGCGGAGCTCTTTGCACTGTTAGTATGTGGTTAATAAATGTTTGTTTATAAATTATTATATTATCACAGAAATAGGAAATAGAATAATTACTGTTTATTTAAATTCTTTCATTCTCATCCCTTTCTTCTTCTTTTTTTTTTTTTAGTGAGGCAATTGGGGTTAAGTGACTTGCCCAGGGTCACACAGCTAGTAAGTGTTAAGTGTCTGAGGCCGGATTTGAACTCAGGTAGTCTTGAATCCAGGGCCAGTACTCTATCCACTGCACCATCTAGCTTCCCCGCATCCCTTTCTTCTTATGCTTCTCATTCTTGTCCTATCCTTATCCTTCTCTTCCTCCTCTTCTTCCTCCTGTTTTGTAACAATGAATACAGAAATTATGTTTGTTTGGTTTGGTTTGCTTTGGTTTTGTAGTGGACAGAATTCTGAGCTTTGATTCAGGAGGGTCTGGGTTTGATTCTTATTTCTAATATCAACAAGCTCACTGGCTTTGGTCAACTCAGCTGAAGTTTCTCTTTGTCTCATATTTTTTATGTATAAAATGGGGATATTGATGCCTATAATATCTTCATAGTTTTGTTGAGATGCTTCAATATAGGAAAGTATGCAAAAATTTTTTGCAAAATTTAAAGAAAAAAAATAATGTACTATCTTTACGACTACATCAAATCATCTTGGGATCTCAGTTTCCTTCTTTAACATAAGAGTATTGACCTAGGTGGTTTCTTAAATCACTACCAGCTTTACATCTATGATAGTGTGATCATTACCATGATCTTTAACAACACTGAATCTACCCATATGCATACAATGTATATGTATGTGTATACATGCATATGTGTATGTATATACATATGCATACCTATTATACATAAATTAGCAAAATAAATGTTTTAAGAGTGAAAGTGCTAATCAAAATTAATAAGGAAATACACTTTAGTGAACCATCTTAAAGTACCAAAATCCAAATGACAAATTCCTGCATATTTGAATATTTTTGGAATTTATTTTTAGTGTTCCAGTTGTTCAGAATATCTTATGATACCATTTTTTAAAAATTAGTTACATAGCTTGACAAAATTACAAAGATATTAAAAACAAGTACTTTTAAAAAAGTTATTTTTTAAAAGTAAAGATTTGGAAAAAATCCTAATATTCTTTCAAATATGAATAAATATTAGACAATAAAAATCATCATGAAGTATTTTCATGTAATAACCACTATTTAAATTTGATACCAATTTTATTCTGATCTCATATGGTACATTTTTTAAAAATTAGGTTTAGAATAAAATTGTCATGAAATCACATATTTTTATTTTTTAAATGATCTTTTAGTCATTTTTTATCATTAGAAATAGGCCTTTTAAGGGGCAGCTAGATGGCTCAGTGGATAGAGCACAGGCCCTGGATTCAGGAGGACCTGAGTTCAAATCCGACCTCAGACACTTTACACACTCACTAGCTGTGTGACCCTGGGCAAGTCACTTAACCCCAATTGCCTCACTAAAAAAAAAAAAAAAAAAAAAAAATAGGCCTTTTAAAATACAATCAGTCGGGGGCAGTTAGATGGCGCAGTGGTTAAAGCACTGGCCCTGGATTCAGGAGTACCTGAGTTCAAAGCCGGCCTCAGACACTTGACACTTACTAGCTGTTTGACTCTGGGCAAGTCACTTAACCCCCATTGCCCCGCAAAAAAAAAAAAAAAAAAAAACAACACACACACACACACAAAAAACCAGTCGACAAATATTTATTAAACACCAATTTATCATGCTCTCTCCTAAACACTGACTTTATATATATATATATATATATATATATATATATATATAAAGGCATGGGAGCAGAACCAACATGGTAGAAGAAAGGTAGAGACTTACCTGAACTCTCCCAAAGTCTTCTCCAAACAACTTTAAAATAACACTTAACAAAATCTGAAGTTCCAGAACAAGAAAAAGGATATATTGAAATACTTTTCCAGTCAAAGACAACATAGAAGGCTATCAGGTAATGATTGCTTAGCAGTGGTGAGATCGAAGTGTAGTGCCAGTGCAAGTGATAACCCAGCAAGCCAGCAGCAGGCCTTGGGTTGGGAGGCCCTGAATTGACAGCAGTGGCTTCATAAGCTCCTAATCCACAGATGGTATGGGGGTTGGACAACTGGTCACCAGGAGATTGCAGTGGTCCCTTGGCTGGAACTGGGTGGCAATCTGTGATGCATTGCCTATACTAGGTCTTGGGTAATAGTCCCAGGGCAAGTAGGAAAAGTACTAGCACACCAGAGCTTGTAGCCACAGGGATACAGTGACCCTTATCAAAGATCCAGAGTAGAAAAGACTACATTTTGTCTCTCACATAGGCCAGAAGAGCAGTGAACATACCTCTCCTTAGATCATACCCACTTGGAAGAACTGAAAACTTATAAAAGCTCAGAAGTAGCTGAAAAGGAAAAAAGTAGCACAAAAAAATCTAAAGACTGGGAAAGTGTTCCCTCCACCCCAGGAGCAGAGCCTAACTTTAACATAAAGTTCAAAGTCAAGAATTAGGCTCAAAAAATGAGCAAGAGATGACAACAAAAAATAACTTAACCATAGAAAACTTGGTTAAAGAGAAAGCTCTATGACAGGCTTGGAGGCTGACCTGAAGCAAGCAAGCAAACAAACAAACAAAACAAAACACAAGAAACAAACAAAAATAAAACACCAGTGGTGTTTTTTAGCCTTAGCAGCTAAAAAGTTCTTAAGGGAAAGACAATAAAGGAAGCTGTTAATAAGAGATTACAGAGGGCTCCTCTGCTAGCACTAGATATGGGATCAGACATTGTTTAGTGAATCTATTACATATATCTACTTCTGGATCAGAATCTAGAGGGAGCAGGAACCCTGAGGAATATTTTATTGGTAACTCCATTGCCTGCTCTCTTTCCAGGTCATATTTCAAGAGCAGAGAGGAGTACTTTTGAGCAAGACAGAGTGGAAGACCTGAAGGACAATATCACTTTTAGTCACAAGTGCCTTGAGGCACATATCACTTTCAATTCCAAGGGATCATAGGTCCATATTAGATGAGGACCAGACTTGAGACAAGGAGAGTAATGACAATGCCTCTCCCCACATTACACTACTTTGGAAGAACCAGAAACTTACAAACCTTCAGAATAAGTCCTGAAAATAATGGTAAGAAGAAGGCTGAAGCTTGAGATGGTAAAACTCCACCCTCATTCTGGGAAAAAATCCAGCTTAAAAACAAAGTTTTTTTTTTAAATGTGGAAAAGTTAGCAAACAAGAAAAAAAAGAATATAACCACTAAAAGGTGACAAGGAAGATGAATACATAAACTCAGAAGAAGAAAGAAGTAAAAATGTTAGGAAAAAACTCAAAGGGGGAAAATAATTTTACCTAACTACAACAAAAATTCCTGAAAGAGCTAATATTTTTTAAAAATCAAGTAGTAGTGAAAGAGAAAATATTAGGCACAAACAATATAATCAAAGGAAGAAAATTATGAAAAAAAAATAAAGAGCTTGGTAAAAGAGTTACCAAAATACTGAATAAAATGACACTTTGAAAAGTAAAATTCAAAAAATGGAAAAGTAGTACAAATTTTAATTATAGATAATAATATTCCATAAAATATAGAATTAGGCAAGTAAAAGCTAATGACTCCATAAGACATCAAGAAACAATAAAACAAAGTCAAAAGAATTTAAAAAATAGAAGAAAAATGTCAAATATTTCATTGCAAAACAATTTATCTGGAAAAAATAGATCAAGGAGATATAATTTAAGAATTATTAGACTAATTGAAAGACAGGATAAACAAAAAGTGCCAAGAAATATTTCAATAAATTATCAAGGGAATCTGCCCCCAATACCTTAAATACAAAAGATAAAATAGAAATAAAAAGAATCTGACAACCATCTCCTCAAATAAATACTAAAATGATAACTCCCTGGAATAGTATAGCCAAACTCCAGAGCTCACAGTTCAAAGAGAAAATAGTTTAAGCAGACAGAAAAAAAAATTATTCAAATACTATGAAATCAGTCAGGATTACACCATAAGGCACTTAGCATTTTAAAGGAGCAGAGACTTTGCAATATAATATTCCTGAAGGTGAAATAGCTGGCATTACAACTAAGAATTACTTATCCAGCAAAACTGAATAAAAATGGAAATTTAATGAATTTGAGGACTTTCAAGCATTCACAGTGAAAAGACCAGAGGTGAATAGAAAGTTTGACAATCAAATATTAGACTCAAGAGAAGCATAAAAAGGTAAACATGAAAGAGAAATTATGATGGACTCAATAAGATTTAAACTACCTTTTTATTATAGTATAATACATATAACTTCTAAGAACTTTAGTATTATTTTATTAGTTAGAAGGATTCTACAGAGAAAGAGAGTATGAAGTTCAGTTAATGATCATTTTAAAATAATGGATATTCAAGAAAGAGAGATGCCTTGAGATAAGATGAAAAAGAAAGGAAGAATAGGGAAAATTATCTCACATAAAAGAGGCACAGGAGGATGATTTTTTACAGTGGAGGAGAGATTGGGGTGGGGTTGGGCAAAAGATGACCCTCAGTCACATCTAAATTGTTTTTAGAAGGGGTGTGTGTATGTGTGTATTCAATTGGTGATAGAAATTTATCTTACTCAACTGGGAAGTAGGAGGGGAAGGGGATAAGAGAATGAGTAGGGGAATTAACAAAAGGGAGGGCAGATAAAGGAAGGCAGTGATCAGAAGCAAAACAGACTTTTGAAGATGGACAAGAAAAAAAAGTCAGAAAAAGGGATAAATAGAAGAACATAGAATATAAGGAAAAGTACTGTTAATAATCTTAACTAAGAATGTGAATGGCATGAACTCACACACCAAAAAGAAATGGATAGATAAATAAATGAATTAAAAAGCAGAATGCAACAATATGTTGTTTATAAGATGGGAATATGAAAAAGATCAACACACACAGTGTTAAAATAAGGTAATGGAGTGAAATTCTATTATTCTTCAGCTGAAATAGAAAAAAAGCAAGGGTAGCAATAATGATGTTAGATGAACCCCTCCTCCTATCCATCCCCCTAAAACAGTAAAAATAGACCTAATTAAGAGAGAATCAGGGAAACTATATGTTCCTAAGAGAGATCATAAATAATAAAAAAGTAATGTCAGTAAAAATATATATGCACCAAATGGCATGCCATGAAACTTTTTTAAAGGAAAATTTGAATGAATTGCAAGATAAAATAGACAATAAAACTACACTTGTTGATGACATACACTTTCTCCTATCAGAGCTAGATAAATCTGACCATAAAATGAATAATAATGAAGTCAAGGAGGTGAATAAAGTTTTAGAAAAGTCAAATATGATAGCCCTATATAGAACACCAAATGGTAATAGAAAGTACACATTTTTTTTTCTCATCTGTCTCATCTGTACATGGTACCTTCACACACACACACACATACACACACAGTAACACATACACATACATACACACTAGAGAGAGAGAGAGAGAGAGAGAGAGAGAGAGAGAGAGAGAGAGAGAGAGAGAGAGAGAGAGATTTAAATGTGTTTCAAGGCATCCCCTGAACTCTGCCTAAACCCCTTCCAAATACATCTAAATATAAAACAATTCTTAGAGGATCAGAAACTGCAAAAGGGCACTATGAAATAATTTTCTAGCCAACATCAACTTAGAAGGTCAGCAGGTAAGGTCTTTTGTAACTGTGTGAGAATGGATTACAATACAAAACATGACAGGCCAGCTCAGACCAGGTCTCAATAAACCAGGAGCAGGCCTTGGAAGCCTTTGAATCTGTAGCTTTAGTGACTGATTCAGAAGCACTCAGCCCACAGACAGTAAGGGGACTGAACAACTGGTCAGAAAGAGATTACAAGAAAATCTTAGCTGTCATTGAGGCAGGACTCTGTTGATTTGCCCATTCTCTCATCTAAGATTTCAGTGCCAGGGTGAGGAAGAGCACTAGCACACTAGAGCTTGTGTCTACAGTGTAGTAGGGACCCTTGTTACAGTTCAACAGCAGAAAAGAGTGATTGTGGACAATCACTTATCAGAACACAGACCAGGAGAGCAGTAAATACACTTCTCCTTAGATCATATCACCCTGGAAGAAATAAAAACTTTCAGGTCCTTAGAAGTATCGCTGAAAATAGTTGCACAAAACCCATGAATTTTGGGACAGTGTGCCCTCCATCTGGCAATCAGAGACCTACTATAACAACATGTTAAAAAAAATAAAGAAATAGGCGAGGAAAATTAGCAAACAGAAAAAAAAGAAATCTGACCATAGTAAATTACTACATTGACAATGAAGATCAAACACACCCTCAGAATAAGAAAACAAACAAAAGATCCTATATCCAAAGCCTCCAAGAAAAAATGTGAATTGGTCTTAGGCCATGGAAGGGCTCAAAAAGGACTTTGAAAGGTAGAGGTACATAAAAAATTGGGAAGATAAATGAGAGTGATACAAGAAAGTTGTGAAAAAACAGTCAACAGCTTGGTAAAGCCACCCCCCCATAAAAAAAAAAAAACTTAAGAAATAATACCTTACAAAATAGACTAGTCCAAATGGTAAAAGAGGTATAAAAAGCCAATGAGGAGAATAATGACTTGAAAAGAAGAATTGGCACAAAAATAAGCACAAAAATACACTGAAAAAAAATTTCTTAAAAAGGAGAATTGTCCAAATGAAAAAGGAGGTATAAAAGCTCACTAAATAAAAAAAAAATCCCTTAAAACTATAATTGAGCAAAAGGAAGCTAATGACTTTGTGAGAAATCAAGAAAAAATAAAACAAAATTAAGACAATAAAAAAATAGAATGCCACAAAAACTATCTCATTGGAAAAACAACTGACCTGTAAAGAGATCCAGGAGAGATAATTTTAAAATTATTGGATTACCTGAAAGCCATAATCATAAAAGAGTCTAGACATCATCTTTCAAGAAATTATCAAGGAAAACTGCCCTGATATTCTAGATCCAGAAGGTAAAATAGAAATTTAAAGAATCTACCAATCACCTCCTGAAAGAGATCCCAAAAGGAAAATTCCCAGGAATAAGAGCACATTTCAGAGCTTCCACATTAAAGAGAAAATATTGCAAGCAGCCAGAAAGAAACAGTTCAGGTACCATAAAACTTCAGTCAGGATCAGACAAGATTTATCAGCTTCTACATTAAAGGAACAGAGGGCTTGAATATGATATTCTGAAGGCCAATGGAACTGGCATTACAACCAAGAATTACCTAAACCAGTGAAACTGAGAAAACATGGACATTAAAAACATTAAGACAGGGGCAGATAGGTGGCACAGGGGATAGAGCACCGGCCCTGGAGTCAGGAGTACCTGAGTTCAAATCCAGCCTCAGACACTTAACACTTACTAGCTATGTGACCCTTGGCAAGTCACTTAACCCCAACTGCCTCACTAAAAAAAAATACGACATTCCTGATGAAAGATTAGAGATGAATAGAAAATTTGACTTTCAAATATGAGACTCAAGAGAAGCATAGAAAGCTAAACAGAAAGACGGAATCATAAGTGATTTTTTAAAAAGGTTAAACTGCTTACGTTTCTACATCAGAATATAATGTGTGTAACTCAAATGGAATTTTTCTTTATTAGAGAAGTTTGAAGTATATATAGACAGAGGCTACAGGTGTGAGTTGAATATGAAAGGATGCTATCAAAAAATAAAATTAAGGGGTAAAAGGAATGCAATGGGGGGAAGTGACAGTGAGTGGTGGAAGGTGGTAAATTACCTCACATAAAAGAAGTAAGAAAAAACTTTTACAGGGAGAGGAAGATGGTAGGGGTGAAGGGAAGTGGTGAATCTTACTCTCCTCAGAAATGACTCAGAGGGAATAATATACATACTCAGTTCGGTGTAAAAATATATTTTACCCTGCAGGAAAATAGGAGAAGGAGAATAAAGGGGTTGGTGATTGATAGAAAGGGAAGGCAGGTTGGTGAAGGGTTAAGTTAAATCAGAAACAAATCACTCTTGAGGAGGTACAGGGTGAAAGGGTATTGAGAATAGAATAAATGGAATGCAGGTGGAGGGAATAGGATGAAGGAAAGTACAATTAGCAATAGTAAATGAAAAAACATGAAGCAAGTCTCTCTGATAAAGGCTTCTTTTCTCAAACATATAGAGAACTGAGTCAAAATTATAAAACTAAGAGTCATTTCCCAATTGACAAAAGGTTAAAAGATTTGAATTTTTAGAAATAATCAAAGCTTTCTATAGACATGAAAAAAAGCTTTATATCACTATTACTTGGCCACTTCCTTATATATGGGGTACTACCTCATATCTATTAGGTTGAATAGAATAGCAAAATAAGAAATATTGGAGTTTGGGGAAAATGAGACATTAATGGACTGTTGGTGGAGTTGTGAACTGATTCAACCATAATGTAGAACAGTTTTGAACAACACCCAAAGGGCTATAAAACCATGCATACTTTTTGATCTAGCAATAACACTCATATATCTGTATCCAAAAAAAAAATTAAAAAGGAAAATAATCTACAGGTATAAAAATATTTATAGAAACTCTTCTGGTAGCAAATAATTGAAAATTGAGAGGATGCCCATCAATTGGAGAATGAATGGCTAAACAAATTGTGCTATATGAAATGATGAGCAGTATGCTCTTGGAAAAACTTATGTGAGTTGACATGAAGTGAAATGCACTGTATATAAATAATTGCAATATTGTAAGATGACCAGCTCTGAATGACTTAGCAATTCTTAGCAATAAAATTATCTAAGACAACTTTGGGGGACTTATGATGAAAAATGCTATCCATCCCCAGAGAAAGATCTGTCTAAATACAGATGGAAGCATATTTTTTTAATCTTCTTGAGGTATTTTGTCTTTGTTCTTTCACAATATGACTAATATGGAAATGTTTTGCGTGACTACATGCATAACCTATGTAGAATTGCTTGCTTTCTAGATGTGGGGATGGGAGAGAGGAAGGTAGAGAATTCGCAACTCAGAATTTTCAAATTGGATGCTAAATTGTTTCTACATGTAATTGGGGGAAATAAAATACTAAATAAAGGAAAATTATCTTAGTTAATAAATGAAGCTGTTGGGGGCACAGGCCCTGGATTCAGAAGGAACTGAGTTCAAATCTGGACTCAGACACTTGACATTTACTATCTGTGTGATCCTGGACAAGTCACTTAACCCATATTGCCTCACTCAAAAAATAAATAAACAAACAAACAAACAAACAAATAAATAAATGAACAAACAAACAAATAAATGAGGCTATTGTGGATTAGCTCAGGGAGGATCAGTCTTTAGAACTTAATCATTTGGACTGATTGACAAAATTGTTTTTCTGAGTTTGTGGAGCTAAGAAAAAGCCTAAATACATGTTATTAACACCTCATAAGGTCCGGGCTAGCACCAGTCTGCCTCTTTATGCCAAATACATTTTAATACAACAATAATAATTGTTACTACGCAACAAATATTATGACTTTCAGCCACAGAAGACATAATTACATTTTATATAATATGATTTTGTGAATAGATTATTGTGTATGAATAGATGCTCCTATATGTCTATTAACACATCTCATTTAATTCTCTTATTTTAAATTATGAACTTCATTTTTTAAAAAAATAGGGTTGTAAGGTATGCTGCACACTATTCTTAAATAATTGAACTTAGTGATACGGCTTTGACTTTGCAAATTGTCTTTTAGGAAAATGTGATGTGAACTACAATAGTATATTCTACTCCCTATAGCCATCAACTTTAAGTAGTATGTCACATCATGCCTACACAACCCCAGGAGATACTGGGAAAGACAAAATTATTCCAATTTAAAAGAACTGAAAGTTAAAGCACATGGCACCATCAAGAGACTAATTTCCTTCTAGAACGAATGAATCAGGTTTTTAGTTTTTTTAGTACCAATTAGGTAAATAGTTTTAAAAGAAGATTATACTTTGGTTAAAGCTAAAAAAGAAAAGAAAGGAAGAGAAAAGAAAAGAAAATGGAACAAGGAAACAGTTCCTAAAAGAATGTCATTTTTTTATTAAGTGAAAAATTCTTAGGTTATGTCCAGTATCTTAGATTTATAATGAAGAACATTAGTCCCTGAAAGAAGCAATATAAATTCTGTTCCTATTCAGGGTAAATAGCATTACATTTGTAGAAGAACTGAAAATAATACAAGGATTAGTAAAGATGACTGCAGTAAGGTATAGGTTATTAGGGGAATTTACTTTTTATGGATGACTTAACTACTGATAGAGTTATTATTCAAATTTTGTGCTCTTTAAATTTCTTTGCTCTTGGGTAAAACCCTAGTTGTCCCTATATACTTATGGATCTTTAACACTTAACCAGCCATAGGAATGGTTTGGATGAATTCCAAGATCTTGCTTATTTCATAGAGTTTGTTCCATAGTAGTGTTTCTCAGTAAAATGTAATAATAAGCATTCTTCAAATGTACGGTGATCTGACCCCAGGGTTGGATGATTTTTGCCAACCTTCTCTGACATACTCTTTCAGAAATAGTAACACCTGATTGTTGCTAAATTTGGAGAAGTCCTCATTAGTTGTTTACTTTTATAAAATAAAAGTACATTTTGTTGTTAAATGGAATAGAATTATTTGGAGAATGGCAATGCATCAATTAAAATGGCCTTTGAAAGGTAAATTGATCCAGCCCAGGACTGAAAGTGTTCTGTTGAAAATGTCTCCATGTAGAGAATTACACTCAAGTCTGATGGCTATAGTAACTTTGAAAATGAATAGAATTAGGGAGTTACAGTTAAAATGTATAATAATAGTTCTTCTGAAAGTTTTTACATCAAACTGAATACTGAGAATTCAAAATATGAAATTAATAATGTCACCTTCAGTTTTTTTTTTAATACACTCTTCATAGAAGAGGTAGGCATAGCCAAACTTGGCAGTTAATGAGTCTTTTAGATCTTATATAATTGGCCCATATGAATGCTTTGGCACTTCTCTCTTTAATGAATTATTGGGAGACTTTTTTACTATAACTCCTAGAAGCAAAGTGATCATTGAAACTTATGAAGAGAATCAGTATTGGAATATTGCTGCTGCCCCTTCTACTACGATTATGATAATTGCAACTAATTGAAGTAATAGTAGCAGCAGCAGTAGTAGTGGAAGCAGGAACAGCACATCACTTAAAAATACTAAAGGTTGACAACAGTTATAAGATACCCAATTTGTCAAAGGTAAATAGCATTAATTTATCCCTGGCTGCCAAGGTGGGTGGGTGGCATGTCAGATAGAGTGCCAGGCCTGGACACAGGAAAATGCATCTTCCTGGTTACCATTATGACCTAAGAAATGTATTAGCTTGTAACCCTGGTCATGTCACTTAACCTGTTTGCCTCAGATCCTCATCTGTAAAATGATCTGGGGAAGGAAATGGTAAATCACTCCAGAATCTTAGCCAAGAAATCCCCAAATGGGGTCATGAAGAGTCAGACATGACTGAAACAATGGAACTTCAACAACAAGGAGGGATGTGCCAGAATCAGCTTATATCTGCCAGCAAGAACTGGTTGTTAAATTTTTACTGTGAGCATTTAGAGCATGGATATTGGCAAACACTATAATCCAAGACTGACATTTTTGCATAAAAATGCTTTAAACTGTATATTAGTTTTAGAGAAAAACAAGGACCTAGTGTATTCTTAGAATGACACAATCAATAAGCTAGTAAAAAAAAACCAGCAGAAATTCTCATTTATAGACTGAGTATCCATCCACAATTATAAAATTCAAATATCATTGGAAATTCAACAAATAAATCACATAATATCCAGAAAATCACAATAAAAACAAAAACAAAATAAAAATAATTATGTCCTCAATCATCTGTGCATAACTGGATAAGAAATACAAGATTTTTAAAAATACATGTCAGGGGCAGCTAGAAAGCACAGTGGATAAAGCACCAGCCCTGGATTCAGGAGGACCTGAGTTCAAATCCCGCCTCAGACCCTTGACACTTCCTAGCTGTGTGAACCTGGGTAAGTCACTTAACTCTCATTGCCCCACCAAAAAATAAATAAACAAACAAATAAATAAATAAATAAATAGAATTTTAAAAAATACATGTCATTGGGCCAAATGCTCATAAATTATAATCTGTGAGAAATGGATACTTCTATAAAAATAGAGATGGAATGGAAGAAATCAAAACCAAAGGAGACTAGGATAAGGAGTATTTCAACACTTTTGTCATATTTGCTACTAGAATTTTTCCATTGATGTTCACAGTGAGCAGATAGATGAGCTTATATCTCAATACTTTTATTCAGTTACTGAAAACAATGATCTCATACGTTGTTCCACATTGATGTCTGACTCTTTGTGACCCATTTCTGGTTTTCTTGGCAAAGATACTGGATTGGTTTGTCATTTCCATCTCTAGCTCATTTTAAAGATGAGGACCTAAGGCAAATAAGGTTAAGTGACTTGCCCAGGGTCACAAAGCTAATAAGTGACTGAGCCCAGATTTGAACTCAGGAAGATGATCTTCCTGGCATCATAACCAATACTCTATCGACTGTACCACCTAGCTGTCCAATAATCTAATTCACCTGTTCAATAATAAGCTAAACATTTAATGTAAAAGAGAAATAGTAGGATATGATTTATGCTTGGATGAAGGGATCTGAACTCCATCAGATATAAGATGAGAAGAAGAAGAATAGCAATGACAGTACCTGGAATTTATATAAATACTTAATGGATTCATATTATTGGAGTCAGCTAGGTGGCACAGTGGATAAAGCACTAGCCCTGGATTCAGAAGGACCTGAGTTCAAATCCATCCTCAGACACATGACACTTACTAGCTGTTTGACACTGGGCAAGTCACTTAACCCTCACTGCCCTGCAAAAACAACCAAAAAAAAAGTTTAAGAATATTTAAAACAATTTTCACAGGGGACAGCTAGATGGCACAGTGGTTAAAGCGCTGGCCCTGGAGTCAGGAGTACCTGAGTTCAAATCCGGCCTCAGACACTTAACAGTTACTAGCTGTGTGACCCTGGGCAAGTCACTTAACCCCCATTGCCCCGCAAAAAACCAAACAAACAAAAAAACAATTTTCACAACAAACTTGTGAGATTGGTATTCTATTGTTATAATAGCTAATTTACCTATGTCAAAACCAAGTTACTTGGTTAAGTAACTTGCATTTATTCATTAATCTAGTGAATGTCACATAACATCTGACTGAAGTCAGATGAACTACATTCATATCCCTACTTTGTAATACTTTTTATTTATTAATCTGTGAATACATCACACTCCCAGTAAAATATGTTTCTTGAATACAAAAGCTATTTTATATTTTACTTTTATCCACATTGATCAATAGTTATCTTGCACTTAAATGCTTTGCAAATTTTGAGAATGTTGCTCTAATACTTCCTATCACTACTTTTAGTTGATATCTGTCAACTAAATCTGTCTGTTGCTTTTTTTTCCTAAAATAAGTGTGTTGGATTAGATGATCTCTCCAAACATTTACATATCTAAATCTTATGATCCTCAGTGAATTTCTTCCAAGAACCAATTCCTCCCCTGACTTCCCTCAAGACACTAAGCCCTTCCAGAATACCTTATATTATAATTTAATTGATAGTTTTTGTCTTACATATGCTTGTATTTTTATAGTAACATGTCTCTAACTGCTAGAAAAGTATACATATATGTATACGTATTCATATTCACATGTATACACCATATGTATACATACCTATATGTGCATATGCATATATGCATATATATAAACCAAAGAATATGAAA
Organism: Dromiciops gliroides; assembly: GCF_019393635.1. NCBI lineage: Eukaryota > Metazoa > Chordata > Mammalia > Microbiotheria > Microbiotheriidae > Dromiciops > Dromiciops gliroides. The sequence continues at coordinate 147,498,375 of NC_057866.1, forward strand.
ATACATTTCTTTTATTCAAACATTCATTTCAGCTTTGTTAAGTATTATTATCATATCAGTTAACAGGCCAGAAAAGGAGTTACCTAGAATTGACTTAGAGTCATGTTCAACTCTTCCCTATTCCTCAAGCTCATATACAATCAGGTCACTTGCATCTCCACAGCATCGCAGTCATCTGTAATTGTCTTTGTTCTCAGAATGCCAAATGTAATTTCATGTCATCATTTATCTAGATTATTAGGTACTTCTTCCTACTGTAACTGGTCTTCCTGTTTGAAGTTTTTCCTTTCTAAACTATTACACAAAGAGCTTCCAATGTGATAGTACCAAAACAGAATTTTGACCATATAATCTCACTACTCAGTAAATTCTAGTGGTTTCCTTTTACCTCTATAATCAAATACACATCACTCTGCTTGACATTTAAAGTCCTTTACAATATGACCCCAATTTATCTTTTGATTTCTTTGTTTATTTTATGGGACAACAAAATAAGTTATCTAGTTTTTCCTCTTATACAATACTCCATCTCCCTTTTACATTCCTTTGCACTGCCTGTGTCCCCTATGATTTGGATCAATTTCCTCCTTACTTCCATCCTTTTGTAATGATTGGAATGATGCCACCTACTGGAGACTTGCTGTGGAGAGCTCCACCATGAGGAAAATGCCTCAGAGGCATTGTGGCTTTTCCTTGGCGTCAGGAAATGACGCTTGCTCATGGGTGCTGTCTATCAAGTCTACCAGCCAATCAACTGGAGGAGCCTCCTATGGTCTGGGAGGAGACAGGAAGGAGGAAAGGGAGCCTGCGCAGAGAGCGCGGGCCTTTTGGCTTCCGGACTTGATGGTGGTGGGGGCAGAGGACTTCACAGGAGATTTGAGGAAAGATAGGAATGCCAGACTGTTAGAATTCTGTTCTCAATCTTTTTCTTTCTATTTTCCAATAAACCCTTAAAAACCTAAACTCGTTTTATCAGTGATTTTTAGTCAGTTTCCCCCAAACTGGGGGAACACATTAGAATCCACATTTAGAATCTTAAATTACACAGTTTGGCTGACCACGAAGAGGAAAACCGAACGTTCATCTTCTGATCTTCTGATTGGGTAAGATTTCCCCTCCCTTGTCCCCTTAAATTGGAAAGAACTACCAAGTATAGGCTATTTTAAATTTCAAATGGATCTTTTAAACACCCTAAGTACCCCTTTTCTAGCTTTACCTTCACTAATCAAAGATGTTGGCCAGCTTGAACTTGAATATATTTTTATTACTCTTTGTGGTTTTGTGGGGCTTTTTGGTGTGGTATGGAGAATTTGGCATGTCCTAGATAATGTTAGAATAAAGATGATTCCCTGGGATTCCCCATTAGGAAAGCTACTTATGGATTGGAATGAGGGAAAACTTAGACTAAATACAACCATGACCAGAGGAGAGCTTATCAGACTGTGTTTTATGTGGCATGAGGAATTACAGGAAGAATGGCCCAAATATGGGTCATTTGATCCCCAAATATTGAGGCATTTGCAAAGAACCCTAAGTAGATGTCCACCTGAACATTTACGTTATTGGAAAATCTGGGCCAGAGCAAGTGAAAATTATCATACTAAAAATATAAAACGAGGAAAATCCAGGCCCCAGTTTACATCTGAGTCTGCCACCCAAACTGAAACGATAGACTGGCAGACAGACATGGCCTGCCTAACCGAAATGCCCAACAGAACAACTAAATCCAAGGCCATTCAGACTGAAATTCCAAATGACCCAACTCTTATTCCCTCACCCTCTACTTCCTCCATGCCAAACAAACAAATAAAGAAAGAAAGAAATGATTCTCCTGTAGAGGAGACAGAGAAAGTAAAAATTTTTCCCCTTCAAGAGATCCTCGCCCATGGTCAAAAAGGTACTATACGTAAGCTCAGACAATACACACCTTTTACACCCAAGGATTTGGCTTTATGGGGACAAAGCACTCCTAAATTTGATGAAGATCCCACAGCAGTTATCAGGCAGTTTAGAGCAATTTTTAGAGCATATCAGCCCACTTGGAATGATGTTACTGACCTTATGGAAATAATATTGTCCCAGGAGAAAGAGCAGATATAGTAGCTGCAGCAAACAGCCTGGAAGCCACGGGAAAGGTTGATATCGGGTGGCCTATTCAAGACCCTGACTGGGACCCCAATAACCCTGAGCATTTTGATATGTTGAAAGATGCAAGGGAAACATTGCTGAAGGCAATGGAATCCTGTATTAGAAAGACTGATAACTGGCAAAAATTTATAGATATAGTTCAGGGACCTGATGAGAGACCTAATAGATTCTATGACAGGCTGTGTAAGTATGCCAGGCAATATGCTAGACTAGACCCATTAGACAGTAGAGACGCCCATATTATCTGCTCTCATTTTGTAAACCAGTCATTACCAGAAATTCGGAAATATTTTAAAAAGCAATGTCCTGGGTGGAATAGTTTGAGTCCTGACAGACTTAAAGAAATAGCAACATATATTTACGAAGGAAATGAGAGAGAAGAAAGGAACAGACAGGACATTTTAGCTCCAGTACAGGAAACAACAGGGCAGAGAAACTGGAAAATTGAAAATCATTATCAACCCCCTAAATTTTGTGAGTACTGCAAAAAACAAGGACACTTCTTGAGGGAATGTAGAACTAGAAAACAAGACCTTAAGAGGACAATGACCGAGAGCCTTGAGGAATTCTTTGGGGGAAATCGAAATAATTTTGGAAACTTTTATCAGAAAGGAAACAACCGGAGTAATTATAACCCTTATTACAGGCAGAATCAAAATGGATATAAATCTTTTCAGGGGGATACAAAGAGACAGTATCAGGATAACCGTACACGCTATCAGGGAGGAACAGAAGGACAGAACCAGAATCAGGGTAACCATGGACTCCCTCAAAGGGGGGCACAGGATTGACAAGAGGAAGGGGAGGAATGGAACAAAGATAATGAAAGCAACATATTCCCAGATCTGGATTTTTTGAATGCGCTTGTGCCAGTTCATTCACCTCCCCAGAGTAATGAACCTCATGTGACCCTCAAAGTAGGGGACACGTATTATGACTGTTTACTAGACACAGGAGCTTCTAAATCAGTATTAATAAGCAAACCAGATGCTGGGTGTAGACCTGTAGGATTTTTGAATGTAGTAGGAGTCTCAGGAAAGAGCCAGAGAGTGGCAAAATTGAATCCTCGCATGGTATCTATGGGGCCCTTAACAGTAGAACATTCATTTTTACTCATGCCTGATGCCCCTGTAAATTTATTAGGTCGTGATCTCCTTTGTAAGCTTAGAGCAACCATATCTTGTGCTCCAGATGGGGCTGTCTCCCTACAATTGCCAGAGGATACTGTTCATTTATTACCAATTTTACTTACAGAAGCTCAAGGAACAGCAGGGGAGGTATCCAAAATCCCCTCTGACATTCCTGAGTCTTTATGGGCCTCATCCCCTAATGAGGTGGGGCTCCTTAAGTCTGCCATACCTGTTACCTTTAAAGTTAAGGGGGGACCACCCCCCTCCATTCCACAGTATCCATTGTCTAGGGAAGCAATAGAAGGGATCACACCTATAATTGAGGCTTTGAAAAGCCAGGGTATTATTATTCCATGTCATCACTCTCCATGCAATACTCCCATTTTGCCAGTTAAAAAACCCAAGCCTGGGCCAGATGGTAAACCTGTTTATCGTTTTGTGCAAGATCTTAGAGCAATTAATAATTATGTTATCCCTAGACATGCTATATTGGCTTCCCCTTCTACCATACTTTCTTCCATTCCCTATGAATCTACATGTTTCACAGTGGTAGACCTCTGCTCTGCCTTTTTCTCCATACCAGTACATGAGGACTTCCAATATTTATTTGCTTTTACCTGGAAAAATAGACAGTGGACCTGGACTAGACTCCCACAGGGATTTGTAGACAGTCCTACATTATTTTCCCAAATTTTACAGCAGGATCTGGCCTCTATTACCTTTAAAAGCTTCACACTAGTACAATATGTAGATGACTTACTTTTGGCCTCTCCTAATGCTGAAATTTGTCAGGAAGATAGCCGTCACTTACTGCTGGAGCTGCACAAGAGAGGACACAAGGTTTCCAAGACAAAGGTACAATGGTGTTTGCCCCAGGTAGAATATTTAGGATTTATTTTGGCTGCTGGAACTCGCTCTGTCTCTTCTAAGAGAGTCCAGGCCATTCAACAACTTTCTGCCCCCTCTACTAAGAAGCAATTAAGAGCCATTCTGGGAGCAGCTGGGTACTGTAGACAATGGATACCCTCTTTTGGTGAAATTACTAAACCTCTCATAGCTCTTACAAAAAGTTCTGTTCCAGACATTTTACAGTTGGATCCCCAGCATCTCTCAGCCATAAAAGAATTAAAACGGGCCTTGTTATCAGCACCTGCCCTGGGACTACCAGATTATAGTAAGCCTTTCACTCTCTTTGTGCATGAACAAAGGGGGGTGGCTTCTGGAGTCCTGACTCAGTCACTGGGGCCTAACCAACGCCCTATAGCCTACTATTCAATTCAGCTGGACCCTGTAGCGGCTGGAGTGCCACCTTGCCTTAGAGCAGTGGCGGCCACAGCCCTTTTGGTAGAAAAAGCCTCTGATTTGGTCCTAGGTAACCCTCTAACTGTGCAATGCCCTCATGAAGTGGAGGCTCTCTTACTACGTCACAGGACACAAGCCTTTTCAGATCAAAGGCTGGCTAAGTATGAAATAACCCTGTTAGGTAATGAGAATATCACTTTAAAACGCTGCACAGTTCTTAATCCAGCAACACTACTCCCTAATTTACCATTCTCGGGGGAACCGTTGCATGACTGTGCTTCTTTAGTTGATATGGCTGAAAAACCCCGTGATGATCTTTTTGATACACCTTTAGAAAATCCTGATCTTGTCCTCTATACAGATGGTTCCTCATTTATGAGAGAGGGAACCCGTTTTACTGGAGCTGCTGTAGTTTCTGATTATGACACCCTCTGGGCAGCTTCTCTGCCTTGCCATTTTAGTGCACAGGCTGCTGAACTTGTGGCTCTTACACAGGCCTGTAATATAGCCAAAGGTAAGAGTGCCACTATTTTTACTGACTTGAAATATGGCTTTGGCATATGCCACTTTATTGGTATGATTTGGCGTCAACGAGGCTTTCTAACATCCTCGGGCAAGGCTATTGCCAATGGGGACCTTATCAAGGACCTCTTAGATGCCCTGAAACTGCCTTCTTCCCTAGCTGTTGTACATTGCCCTGCCCACACAGGGAATAGTGATCCTGTTTCAAAGGGAAATGCACGAGCCGATTCTGCAGCCAAGCTTGCTGCATTAGAAGCTCCTGAACATGTATTTAACCTTTCACCTTCTGAGGATATTCCTTCCAACCTAACCTATGACGATTCTGAAGTAGAAAAGTGGAAAAAGAAATTTAAGGCGAAACAGATCAATGGCATCTGGGTGTCTCCGGAAGGTAAGCCATTTCTTCCCCGGAAATTCTACCACCAGGTATGCCTCTCTGTTCACAGAAAAGGCCATTTTGGTACACAAGGCATTGTAGACTCTATTAAGAGAACCTGGATAGCACCAGGTGTAACTAATACAGCATCTCGAATCTGCTCGGGCTGTTCCACATGTCAGTCTTATAATCAGTATGCTTTTAAGGCCAAAGCTTATGGAGGGCGTCCTCTAGCATATACACCTTTTGAGCACTTACAAATTGATTATATTACTATGCCAAAAGCAGGACATTATAAATTTTGCCTTGTTATAGTTGATCAGCTCACTCGGTGGGTGGAGGCCTTTCCCAGCCCCTGAGCCACAGCTGCCTTTGTTGCCAAAATTCTTCTTAAAGAGATAGTACCTCGTTTTGGCCCACCAGCCCGCATCGATTCTGACAAAGGCACACATTTCACTGATTCGATTTTATCCCAAATCTACTCTTTCTTGGGAGTGACTCCAAAATTCCACACGCCCTACCATCCACAAAGTTCAGGCCAAGTTGAATGTATGAATAAAGAGCTTAAGAGCATGATTGGCAAATTATGTACTGAAACCCATTTGAAATGGCCTGATGTTCTACCATTGGCATTATTCTATCTACGAAGTAGACCAAGGGGAGAACTTCATATATCTCCTTATGAAATGCTTTTTGGTCACCCTCCTATCCAAGCTAAAACTTTTTCCCCAGTTTATACATCACTGGTGGGAGGTGATACTTCTGTTGCCTCCTATATACAGGAATTACAGACCAGGCTACGTGAACTCCATGAGGCAGGAGCTGTGGTCCAGGCAGGCCCATTAGACTTTTCATTGCATAACTTCAACCCAGGAGATAAAATATATGTAAAGAATTTTCAGAGAACCAGTGGAACCCAACCTGCCTGGGAAGGACCTTTTCAGGTATTATTGACAACTCCTACTGCCATTAAAATTGGTGAAAAAGACTCATGGATTCATTGCTCTCATATAAAGCCTGCACCATTCATAGGTGAAGAGATTTCAGATAGACCTGAGGTAGATGCTAAAAAGCTAAAAACCCTAACGATAGCAACTGTTAAAGAGCAAAGAGAGTTCAGAGGAAATAGGCAGTTCCCATTTGATAATCCCACTGATCAGTTAAATGCTTTGGGACTCAGTCTTCGTAAAGTATCAGGAGACGGAAATTGCCTTTTTAGGGCTTTAGCAGACCAGCTAGAAGGTCACTGTAGAAATCATCTCAGACACAGACAAGAAGCAGCTTCTTATATGATTAACCATAGACAAGAGTTTGAGTCTTTTATAGTAAATGACTCCCCTTTTGAAGAATATGTTGATGAATTAAAGAAATTTGGAAAGTGGGGAGGAAATGATACAATTGTAGCATTTGCTAAGCAGCATCAGCTGAATGTTGTGGTTCATCAATTAAATCAGCCTTTATTGAAAATCAGTGGCACAGACAAAACTGATGCTAGAGAACTCCACATTTTCTACCATAAAGAACATTATGACAGCATTAGAAAGATCAATGACAATTCAGAAACCCCTGCCACTTTGGCTTGCAGAGAATTGGGGAACCAGTTAAAACAATGTGGCATACCCCAAACTCTAGCAGCTTAAATACCTTATAATTTAACAAGCATTTCCTTCTAGAGGCAAAAGCACTGAAGCACATGGCCTAGTTTTCTGGCCCACCTCAACTATTTTTTTTAAATTCTTTTGTTTTGACTTTTGAAAGGCACTAAAAAAACCTGGAATTCACCACACCTTTAAGTTCTTTAAAAGCACAAAAGGGTGCTTAGCGAATCTTTTGTTTTTTTATTTTTATTTTTGGTTTTGCTTTGTTTCTTGACTTTTGTTTCTTTTGCTTTTCTTTAAAACTAAATTTTATAAACTAAGTGATTATTCAAAGACATTTTAAGTATATGCTGTGGGTGAGGCTATCGGGCCTCAGAAGCTACCAGAATTCTTTTTTTTTACTCTTTCTTTTTGAGAGAACCATGAGTTCTAATGAGTTTTGTTTTATTTATTTATTTTTTCTCCTCTTTTATGTTGTTCTGTTTAACTAAAAAAGACCAGAAAGGGTTATTGAACCCTATTGCTTGATACCTCACTGAAAACATTGAATATTGAAATCTTATTTCTTTTTGAAAAATTAATCACCACTTTAAGTATCTGCTACTGTTATACTAGAGAATTCATGCATAAGATAATGTGGTTTACTAGCTAAAAGAAGATTATGTGATAATGTCTAATGTAATCAGCTATTTACATTCATTTATTATTTATATGTCATCATACTCTGGGTATGGTTTGGAATTATTGTATATATCACTAATATATTCTCAGTTATGCAGCATAGCACGCATTTTTACCATCATACTGTCTTTGGTGAAATTAATGAGATTTTGGAAGTATGGAAACTTATCATTTCAGAGACTAATTTGCTGTGAACTCTGATGCAGGCCCTGTAGAGAATATATGTGCAACAAAAGGAGAGACAGGTATATGTAAGTCCATGGTTTGCTTATGATGGTGACTATGTAGAGCACAATTACTAGGCACAGTCCAGTATTCATCCTCTCTCCCTCCTAATTTAACCTAATTTAACTGAACTTAATTATCTTTTTATCTCACTCAGTTGAACTCACCTGTGGCCTAGCACAATCACTGGCTGTCTCGGAACCATGAGATATGGTATAATAACCTTTCCATAACATTTTCAGGTGTCATGAACACATACTAAATTTGGCTTTGATCCAGACACATGGTGGTAAAAAGTGTTACACATTGCATAACTACCTCAACCCTCTATTACAAGTCTAACCATATAAAGGAAGGAATGTAATGGAATTTATTAATTTGATCATTGACAATGCTATGCTAAGGTTTAGTAAAAATACAGCAATTCAAACAGTTAAAGAAGAGAATCCAGCTTTCCAGACCAGAGTCCAGTTTCCTCCTGATGACATCTTACCACTTCAAGAAGACAAGAGAACTCAAAGACTTTATATGAACTGTTTTGCTTTGTTAGTTTTTACTATCTCCTTTCTGTTATAATATACATCATCTGTAACATGTACCCTCTGCAGAGGCCCTCCCTTTGCAAGACTAATGTCAAAGCGTCGGTTCATGAGGACAAAAAAAAAAAAAAAATCGCCCCTCTGGACAAAACTTTTCTCTCTTCCTTTTCTATATTATTGTTCACATATTATTAGTTAGCAATAGTTATTATATTCTTTTTACTGTTCCGTCAAGGAAACATTTTGTTTCTTGAGGAACAACAGGGGGGACTGTAATGATTGGAATGACGCCACCTACTGGAGACTTGCTGTGGAGAGCTCCACCATGAGGAAAATGCCTCAGAGGCATTGTGGCTTTTCCTTGGCGTCAGGAAATGACACTTGCTCATGGGTGCTGTCTATCAAGTCTACCAGCCAATCAACTGGAGGAGCCTCCTATGGTCTGGGAGGAGACAGGAAGGAGGAAAGGGAGCCTGCGCAGAGAGCGCGGGCCTTTTGGCTTCCGGACTTGATGGTGGTGGGGGCAGAGGACTTCACAGGAGATTTGAGGAAAGATAGGAATGCCAGACTGTTAGAATTCTGTTCTCAATCTTTTTCTTTCTATTTTCCAATAAACCCTTAAAAACCTAAACTCGTTTTATCAGTGATTTTTAGTCAGTTTCCCCCAAACTGGGGGAACACATTAGAATCCACATTTAGAATCTTAAATTACACACTTTAGAATCCACAGATTCCTTCAAAATTCAGTTTAAATACCGCATAGCAAATTAAAATATTGCTTATACTCCTAGTCATTACCAAATCCCCCAAATTAGCTTTTATATATCATTTTTTATTTTTATTTAACTGTACCCATAAGCCCCAAAATAACATTTGTACATAAGCAAGAAATACACACACACACACACACACACACACATGAAGCAAAGGGAAGTTAGTAAAATCAGGAGAGCAATTTTAAATATACAATAAGACTATAAAGAAAAATAACTTGAAACTTAATAATTCTGGTCAAAGCAGTGATCCATTATAACTCCAGAAGAACTGTGATGAAATATGCTACCTATTTCTTGACAGAGGAATGATAGATGCAAGGTAATGAAATATTTTTTTTAATTTGGCCATTGTATAAATCCTTCTTGTTTAATGACATTTATTATTAGTATTTTTCCCTCTTGCCATACTCTCAGTTAATAAAAAGGGAGGGAAAAGAGGAAGTTTTTTTTTTAATGCACTTGATAGAACAGGATCAATTGGGGCAATTTTGAAAATAACATATATATTTTATTATAACCCTTTTTTAAAAAAGGCAACTGAATGGAATTTCCACATTAGAAGTTCCCCACACCCATTAAATCACAAACATATAACTTTATAACATGCATATATGCATGCATGAAATACATATATATATACATAGATACACAGTAACATTGCATATATTATACATCATGCATGTAAACATGCATTTATGGAAGTTCAAATGAAATTTAAAATTTAATGAGCCTGGTTTGGGGCTCATCAATATTGATAATGAAATAAATTTATCATTCAAGAGCTATTAAACACATTTAATGCTAAATAATTTACAGAAATACAAATATTTGATAGAAGAATGTCTTTACCACAGAGCTTAGACATTCCTTTAGAGTACTGTTTTTAAATATTAAACATTAATATATAGGCACACATGCTATCTTTGGATTTATTTATACAAAGTGAAAGGATCTTAGGGGTTATAATTCTCTCAATCTCTTACTCTCAAAAATTTAGAGTAGTCTTTGACTTTTTCCTCTTAACCTGTGATAGTCAATTACTTCACAATGTCTGTCAATTTTGCCTAACAATATCTATAGGATTTATCTTTTTTACTCGATAGCAGCTACCCTCAACTTGGTCCTCATTGCCAGAAATTTCCACCACTAAACCTTCCTCTCTTATCTTTAGAGTCCAGACTGTACCAGTACAGATCCAGCCACAGCAAACTGGAAGCAGACTTTGGGAGCCACTGAATCTGCAGTGACAGCAGCTCCTTCTGAAGCTTTCATCCCACAGATGGCAAGAGTACTGAAGAACTGGTGAGAAGGAGATTAAAGGGGTCTCATGTAGGAGTTCCTTACTCTGATTCAGGTCACAAGCCTGGTTGGCAATTCCAGTGTGAAGAGGAGCCCTAGTACACTAGAGCTTCCAACCAGAGGGGAGCAGGGACCTGTTTCACAGTTCCAGGGCATAAATGAATGTTTGTGGACTAACAAAGACCAGAGCACAGGGAAGGAAAATAGTAAACAAACCTCTCCTTAGATCATACCACCTTGGAAGAAATTAAAACTTATATGTCCCTAGAAGTACCTCTGAACACAGCTGTAAAAAACCCATGAAGCGTGGGACACTGCCCCCACCATCCTGGAAGCAGAGTCCTATTTTAACAAAGAGTTAATCGTCAAGAAACAGCCTGATAAAATTAGAAAACAATAGAAAAATTCTAAGAATAAAAATTACGATAGTGACAAGAAAGATTAAAATAATCACTCAGAAGATGATAAAGTTAGAGTTCCTACATCCAAAGCCTCCACAAAAAAAAAAAAATTGGTCTCAGACTATAGGAGTGTTCAAATAAGAGTTTGAAAATAAAGTAAGAAAGTTAGAGGAAAAATTGGAAAGAAATGAGTGATGCAAGGAAATCATGAAGAAAAAGAGTCAACAGCTTGTTAAAGGAGACCGCCCCCCCCAAAATAGTGATGAAAACATACATTCCAAAACAGACTAAGCTAAATGATAAAAGATTTACAAAAGCCAATGAGAAAAATAACATAATGAAAAGCAGGATTGACCAAATGGAAAAAGAGGCACAAAAGTTCACTGAAAGAAAACAAGCAAAGAAACTTCGTTATAAAGTACAATTGGCCAAAAGGAAAAGGAGTTACAAAAGCTCACTGAAGAAAATATTTCCTTAAAAAGTAGAATGGACTTTATGATAAATCAAGAAACAATAAAATAAAACCAAAACAATGAAAAAATAGAAGGCAATGGCAAGTATCTCCTTGTAAAAATAACTGACCTGGAAAATAGATACAGGACAAATGTTTTAATAATCACTGCACTACCAATCACCTCCTGAAAGAGATTCCAAAATGAAAAGTCCCAGGATTATTATAGTCAACTTCCAGAGCTTCCAAGTCAAGGAGAAAATACCACAAGTTGCCAGAAAGAAATAATTCAAGTACCATGGATCCACAGTCAGGATCACAAAAGATTTACCAGCTTCTATATTAAAGGATCAGAGGGCTTGGGATATATTTTGGAACTGGCATTGCAACCAAGGATCATCTATGAAGCAAAATTGATTAAAATACTTTTAGGGAAAAATGGCTGTTAAATGAAAGAGAGGACTTTCGGGCTTCTGGATGAAAAAAAATCCTAAGAAACAAAACCTAGAACTGAATAGAATATTTTACTTTCAAATTCAAGACTCAAAAGAAGCATAAAAAAGGTAAACAGGAAAAGATAATGATAAAGGATTTAATGAAATGACATAGAAATATATAAGTAAATCTGGAAATTAACATTCAAAATGACCACAGTAGTGAAAATCATGCTAAAAGTATATGATCTGGACTATAATTAATTGTGTTGACCAAATGCTCTCCCAGAAAGCAAATTTTAAATATACTTTCCCAAAAGAAAGACAGGGGACTGATTGCATAGAATGCATCATATCAAATATAGATATTAAGTTGGTTGGTTTTGTTTGTCTTTGTTATAAGGGCTGCTTCATATAGAGGATATATTCAGAATAGAATTGGAAATAAACACATACATGCATGTATTTATGTGTATATATATTTGCATGTATATACATATATTTATATGTTCACATGTATACATGCACACACATATATATTCTTAAAACTTCTACTTTTATATATATATATACAGACATATATTTCCATGTATATGTATGTGAAATCCCTAAATATTTTTGTTTGAATCCTAGCTATCTCATATGTGCATGTATATATATATATATATCGTTCATATATACATTTATATGAATATATGGGTATATGAATATACATATGCATGTGTATACACATATATGTTTATATGTTTATATACATCATATACATGCATGTATGTGTTTTAAGAAAATTAAAAAAGAAATATTTCAATGTGGTAGCTTAAATGTATTTAAACAAAAGTAAAATTCCTTTCTTTGTAGGATGCAAGTGATCTTCCAGAAAGCCATTCAGTGATCAATTTAAATTCATTTTCAAAAGGGTAGATGGTAAGGTCATGAATCAAGCAAATTGAATATAATCATCATTTGCACCAATCACTTCTTTTATTATTGGGGAGACTATTTTGATTTCTCTAGACTACTCCAAGAACTATGTGCTCCCTTTCTTAAAGATATGTTATTGGGACGATTAAAGCAATGTATCTTATTTTACCAGGAAGTTTAGAGTCTTATAGATAAGGCATGTAATGAATCATGCAGGCCACTGGGGTCATGCTGAATGTAATGGATAAGTAAATGGTCATTTACTTGAGGTCTCCTAGTGGCCTGAAAGAGCAAATGGCTGTTTTAAAAAGCAGGAATTTCAGGTTCCCCACAGTTTTCAGTCAGATTCCAGAATGATCATTAGTTGTGCCTTGTGATTGTAAAAAAGCATCAGAAAATGTTCCAAACTTTTGAAGCACAGGAGGAAATTCCATTTAAAAATATAAAAAAGAAACTCTCTAAAATATTCTAGTTCACATATCCAATATATGCATAGAGTCAGAGGGATATGGATACAGTAGGACATTGCAACATTTGCATCAATATTTTAGGTATTACATGAAAGAATTGCTGATTCTCCCAGGAAACCCAATTATTTTTTACCACATAGGATATTGTTTCAGAATGCTAATATTTAGAAAAGGTATACAGGTAATTTTATATATATATATATATATATATACACACACACACACACACATATATATATCTCCTTAGACCTCGAGAACAAAATTGGCTTACTTGTTCAGATGTTAAATCTAAAAAGCTAAAATGATATTGTAGATAGAGAACATTGATCATTGAGTCAGGAAGGTCTAGATTAAAATTCTGTCTTTGATTCATTGAGTTGAGTGACCCCTGGCAACTTAGTTCACCTATCAGAGTCCCCAGATCTAGTCACTTACATCTAGTAGCAGAAAAAAAATGCTAAATTTCATGTCAGATGATTTGTATTTGAATCCTAGCTTTCTCATGCTTCTGGGTGATCATAGCTAGTCACTTAGCCTCTTGAAACTCATTTCCCACATCAATAAAATCAATGCGATGGATTCGGTCACCTCTAAGGTCTAACCCATATCTAAATATATGATCTTGTTTTACAAAGCAGTTAGGTGACGCAGTATATAGTGGGATGGGTCTGGAATCAGGAAGCCCTGAGTTCAAATACAACCTTAGATATTAATTAAGGATGAGCAGGTAGAGGGGAAGGAGAAAGAGGAATAAAAAGGAGGGTGGGGGAAGGAGGGAGGGAAGGCAGGGTCAGGGTTAGGGGAATGAAAAACTTAATAATTATTTTTTAATCAAATAACTAGAATTAAAGAAAAAAACCTTATCTCTTTAAAAATCAAAGTCTTATGTTGGGCAAATATGAGCTTCCTCCAATTTGTGAATATTTTGATTTTTTTTACTTCTTTAATTAAGCTGCTACTTCATGTAGCCTTTCATTCTATCTAAAGTTTTCAGGTTTATAATATGCATGGTCCATATAATTTCTCTGCCTTCCCTATATCTTGTATAGTCATGGGTAAGTTTAACTTCACTCAGTGTTTCTTACTTTCTACTGTGTTTTTTTTCTAAAACCTAAATTGCCACACCAAGTATCCCTAAATATTTTTCTGTTGTCAAGAAAAAATATCAAATTAGAGCTTTTGAAAAAAAACCCACCATATCAGCTTTGATGTATCGCTATTCTTTGGGAACCAATCAGAAAACCAAAACAGTGCTCATAATTGTCCTCTCTATTTCATAGGAGAACACAAATATTAAAGATAAAGCTATTGGTCATTCAAGAGTGAGTCTGTAATCCTCCCTCCAATGTCTGATTGCCAAACCACCGTCTTTCTCAATGTCATTCAATTGTATTCCCTTTGACATATAGTAGTGAGAAGGCAAAGAAAGAAAGAGAGAGAGAGAGAGAGAGAGAGAGAGAGAGAGAGAGAGAGAGAGAGAGAGAGAAAGGAAGGAATAAATTTCTCTGTGCAGGTTATTTTGAATGTCTGTTAATGTATCCTTCTCAGAAAACAGTTCTGGAAAGATGGAAGGCCATTTTGAAGAAGGCTTAAATGTGCACACTTTCCCTTTTGCATTGTTGGATTTCATAATCTTTCATAAATAAGCAATTAAAGTTTTGTATAGACACTGAGATGAAAATAAGTAATAAATTTCCTTCTTTACTTGAAATTTATGTTCTGAGTAAACCATTGCTGAAGTAGACAGGGCCTTGGTCTTATTGAATTATATGCATTAAAATGCATGCTTTGACTAGCAGCCAGGGCTGTGTGGGAAATCCTTCCCCTAATAAACAAACAGGAGAAGGTTGAAAACTCAGCCAGCTCCAGGATTTCATTGTAAGGGTGAAGTTTTAATAGATATTTCTCAGGGTATTGACTTCAGATTATAATGCTTTTACTTCAGTATGTTAACTTGTTGGTGTTGGGGGTTGGGAAATAATGGGGAACAGAGGAAAATCAAGCAACTCATGTCTTTTAGCTTCAGGCTTTTCCTTCCACAAGGTAGCTCTTTTGAGAACAAAGCCCATCTTTTCCTAAATGAGAATATTCTTTCTCTTTCTTTTTTTTTTTTTGTTTTTGTTTTGTTTTGCCCCTGCTTCTGCCTTAGTACAGTGATTGTCAGCACAGCTGTTGTTGCCTTCCTGTGGGGAATGCAATAACCTGCAATTAAATGCAGGTGCTTAGTGACAGGGGTGCCCAAGCTCTACCAAACAATTGAAGGCAACAAACACAAAAACACACAAACAAACCCAAAATGGTGAGACCTGAGTCTACCTTCGGTTCATTGGAGCATGAGGTCTTTTTCTTGGCATGAAAACAACTGTCTGCATCTCATTAGAGCCCTGCTTGCCTTCCTCTCTAGGTGGGGGAAAACAACAGCAGCAACGATAAAACAACAAAAAGGCCTGTAGTTCATTTATTGGTTCATTGCTATATAGGGAGAAAAGTTAAAACAAACAAACAAAAATGAAGGAAACACCACTTGTTATTACTTAGAAGAGAGCTGAAAATCATGACATGTAAGGGAATAAATGGTAGTATCTCATTTTAAGCGGCATCTGGGTGGTACGGTGGAGAGAATGCAGGGCTTGGAGTTGGAAAAACCTGAGTTCAAATCCACCCTCAGACACTTTGCTATCTATGAGAACCTGGACAAGTCATTTAACTTGTTTGCCTCAGCCTCTCATCTGTAAAATGAGCTGGAGGAGATAGCAAACCACTTTAGTACCTTTGCCATGAAAACCATGGATTGGGTCAGAGTTGGATATGTCACCAGTGACTGAATAATAAGAAAAATCTCCTTTTAAAACCAAAAGAGAAGGAAAACAGAGTTTGAAAAATGACTCCTTCATTGATATAAGTATAGATACATGTCTCAATCAATCTATCCATCAATCAATCCAGTTTATGATTAAGAAACTTTTCTATAGGCTAGGTGGCGCAGTGGATAAAGCACCGGCCCTGGATTTAGGAGTACCTGAGTTCAAATCTGGCCTCAGACACTTGACACTTACCAGTTGTGTGACCCTGGGCAAGTCACTTAACCCCCCATTGCCCTGCAAAAACAAAAACAAAAGATACTTTTCTATATTTAAGTTATTTATTCTAACAAATGAATAATATATAGACATCTATTCATATATATATATGTATATATAGGGATGCTCACATATATATACATATACAAATGTACATATGTGTATATATGTATATATACATACAAATGCATATGTCATTACACACACACACACACATATATATATATATATATACACATAAATATGCATATGTCATTAGATGACAATAAGGGTACCTTAATATAGAGTGAACTTGTGCTCATGAGTGAGATAAGCCTAACTCAGATATCTTTATAAATAGATCTGGTTTTAGCATGCTCTTCAGTACATGAAGAACCCTGGTAAAAATCACTACAATCTTAATTAGAATTGAAAACAATATCTTTTGCAAAAATTGTTCTACTCTCATAGTTTAATATCATATTTAAATGTAATATTGAAGTGTTAAAATGTTTATTATCTGCCCCTTAAAATATACTTATTTACTATAAAATATATATCCAACTCTTATTTTTAATTTAAAAACAACTTCCAAATTGTAGGGGTTTTCAAGCAACAATTCCAGAAATTAATTTCTTCCTAACTCTCTATTCAAGTTACTACTGTTAAAATACATAGGTTTTGACCTCTTCTAAAATAATTAAATCATAAGTATCAGAAATTCCTCTTATTGGAAGTGGGGAGAAATAGGTACTAAAGGGATGTTTGCCCATGAGAAACTCCTTAAGCATCAAGCAATACTGGAGAAATAGAACTGAGAGCCTCTATGGTGGTATAACAATGACTACATTATCTGATAAATATAGTGGCTGCCACTATTTCCCTGTACTAAAATTTAAATTGACCAGGTCATCTTACAAATTGCAATGCTTGACATAACTATGAAGCATGGTAACAAATATTTTAAAATTGTTATGGGAGGTCATAAAGATTGAAAAGGACCTTTGTATTATTTAAAGCAGGATTCTAGTGTGTGGGATTCAATATATGCTTACTTTGAAAAGGATGTAATTGCTTGGTCCATTTTTGGACTTGCTGTTTCAGAATTGACTTAGAAAAACAATGTCAATTTCAAAGAAAATAATAATTTTTTGTATATGCTATGATTTTAATTTCTATTTATAATATCCAATATATTTTAATGCTAAAGTTTCATGTTTCTGCTTTATATTATCACAAGCTACCTACCACATAATTTTTATTATAACATCAAACCACAAATAATTAATTTTTCCAAATGCACATATGATATAGCATCTTCTAAATGTCTCTATTAAATTTAGTGTGCATTTTATATCATCATTTGCTACTATGGTATAACATTATTAGCTGGTGCATGAGTACATGTGCCATCAGTTCAGAATACTTATTTTAAATATGTCATCTCTATCAGTCACTGTCAGTGACATTAATTATCTTTTAGGGAAAAATAATACCACTGATACTTACCTAAAAGATAAAATGTATGTCCTAAAGACTCCTGGAGTTTTTTTTTTATAATGAACTTTCTGTTTGAAAATCTGAAAATCAAGCAATGTCTTAACATATATCACAAAGTTCAGAGGAGAATATAGAATTACCATTTAAATAAATTTAAGGACTTGATGGTTAAAATAATATATTGACAAAACTTATGAGCACAACTTAAAAAAACCTTGTCTTTGCCTATTAGTTTAGAGTAACTATCTTAAGTTTCTTACCAGAAAACTTTTAGAAATCAAAGCTATGAATTGTCATGTGAAAAAAAAAATCTCAAATCCATTAATATTTGGAGAAATGCAAATTAAAATAAATCTAATATACTACTTCAAGTGCATCATATAGGCTAAATTGACAGCAAGGAAAAAATCACTAAAACTGGAAGGAATGTTGAAAAATAGGTACATTCATGCACTGTTGGTTGTAAGGAATTAATTGTGATTTGGGATTTTCATAACCCTATCTTTGCTTTATTATGGTCAGACTGAAAAAGTTGTAAGCTTTAAAAGCCTTGGGTGTGTACTTTCGGAGATAATTGAACAAACAAGAGGAACTCTGACCACAGGGAACAGTTATTGAAACTATGTAACTAAAGCTTTCTCTAATAGCTTTCCCATACCCATGTGGGTCTGGCTAGATTATAATGGGGACAGACCATGTGGGTGTGCTGAGCCAATCAGAAACTCAGCATGGCTAAGAATAGCCCCTTCCCTTCCTATGGAAAAGTCAGTTAGTGATTCAGTTGAGGTTCAGTTAGGGGGAGAAGAAGTTAAAAGGCAGTTAGGGAGGGTTCTGAGGGAAACAGGGAAGGAAGGCAGACATTTTTAGAGGAGTTGCTGGTGTTTGACCTTCAGACAAAAACAGAAGAGTCAGAAGAGCTGATTCTCATTAAAGCTACAGATTTCAGGTGTGGTGAGTTTGTTTTGAGTGTTTTGTTGTTGTTGTTGTTGTTGTTTGTTTGTTTGTTTGTTTGTTTGTTTGTTTTTAGACAAAACTAGTTCTCTGCAGTGAGCTGGGCTGGAGGCAGGTTAGGGTCCCTGGGGCCTTTTTACCCCAGAGATTTATACAGTGTTTCTAGTTCTATTAATCTCACTTGTGTGATTCAGATATTGTGTTTTAAACTTGTTCTCATTAATAAACCTATTTTGTTTTTGAAAGAGGCTGTTTCTTTTCTTACCTCAATATTAAGGTGAGCCACCCAATTAACTCTTCCATTAATAAATTTGGCCCTTACATGGTAGAAGTATGAATTAGTCCAACTTTTCTGGAGAACAATTTGGAAATTATTTTTAAAAAGCTATAAAGCTGAACATATCCTTCAACGCAGCAATGCCATTAATAGGTATGTATTCCAGTGAGATCAATGAAAAAAGAAAAAGAAACATACAAATTATTTATAGCTGCTTTTTGGTGGCAAAACTTGTAAACTGAGGGGTTGCCCACAGATTTTGTTGTTGTTAGTCATTTTTCAATCATGTCTGACTCTTTTTGACCCCTTTTGGAGTTTTCTTGGCAAAGATACTGCAGTGGTTTGCCATTTCCTTCCCCAGCTAATTTTATAGATGAGGAAACTGAGGCAGACACGGTTAGGTGATTTGAACAGGGTCACATAGTTAGTAAGTGTCTGAGGCTAGATTTAAACTCAAGTCTTCTTGATTCCAGGTCTGGCACTCTATTCACAGTACCACCTAGATGCCCCCTGCTCATGAACTGGGGAATACTTAAACAAGTTGTGGCATATAATTGTGGAAGAATATGCCTATGCTCTAAAAATGACAAAGGAAATGGTTGAGAACATCCTAAAAGACTTATATAACTTGAGGCAAAGTGAAATGATCAATACTGGAAGAACACTGGGCACAGGAACAACAATATTGTAAATATGATCAACTGTGAAAGACTTGGCTTCTCTCATCAATACCATGATCCAATAACAGTTACAAGGGACTCATGAGGAAAAATGATATGATCACAGAGAAAACTGATAGATTTTGAATACAGATTAAAGCACTTTTTTCAGTTTATTTTCTTGCTTTTTTAGAAATATGGCTAACGTGGAAATAGGTTTTGCATGAGCCCTTGTGTAAAATGAGTACATATTACGTGTCTTCTCAATGGGTGGGAGAAAGTTTAGTGGGAGGAAGAGAATTTTTAAGTGAAAGTTAAAAAAACATCTTTTGCATAGGTGTGAGAAATGCATGATCTCTTCCTCTTCTAATTTGTTTATAGTATGTTCTTTTGATTAATGTTTGAAATCTCTTTAGGATGTATGCAATGTGTATTGAGGATTATTGGTATAATCTTGATTTCTGACAGTCTAATTTGCAAATTTCCCATCAGTTATTATGGAATGGAGGATTTTCCTTGGGTAGCTTATATTTTTTACTTTATTGAAGAATGCATTTTCGAGTTCTATTTTTTCTGAATCTCACTTGTCTAGTTTTTCAAAGATTATTTCAATGACTACCACTTTATAATATTGTTGGGCAGAAATTGTCCATATAAACATGTGGAATGGAGATGATTCTAAATTTGTACTTCTCACATTTCTTTTGAGCTATAGCAATTCTGCTTTGCTCATAGAGTGAAGTGCCTTCTCTGATGTGGATACACCATGCTGAATGGTTCTTTGCCAGTGTCTCCTGTGTCTCACAATTTATACTAAAGTCCATCAGAGAGACTTTGAGAGTGTCCTTGTATCACTTATACTTACCTCCATGCAAGTATTTACCTAAGTGAGAATTCTCTGGAAAAAAAAAAAAAAGGTTTTTAGGCAAACATACTTTTGGCATTTGAACAACGTGAGTAGTCCAACAGAGTTGTCCTCTCTGCAGTCGAGTTTGAATGGCAGTTCAGTCTGAAGTAGGACCTGTGTCCAGTACCTTATCTTTACTGGTGATCGTCAGCCTCTCCATCAGGCAATTCAAATGGAAGCAATTCAATTTCCTGGCATGGCACTGCTATACTGTCCAGGTTCCAGATACATAAAACAATGAGGTCAGTACAATGATTCTGTAGAACATCACTTTAGATGGCATTCTAATACCTCTTCTTTCCCACAGTTTTCTTTGGAGTATCTCAGACACTGACCTAGCTCTAGCAATGCATGCATCAACTTCAATATTTATGTGTATATCTTTGGAAAGAATACCACTAAGTTAAGTTGACCTATCTACAACAATAAAAAGTTCTCCATTTGCTGTAACCAATGGTTCCCCATATGGATGGTGACCAGGAATCTTTTCTTTGGTGTCAGGAAGTGACGTTTGCTTGTGGGAGGAAGAAGGGGGAAGCCTGGGGCTCTGACTCATGCACTCTTTCCTTTGGACTCTGGTGGAGAGTGGAGCTAGAAATGTGCTCTCTCTTTAATAGATAGATGGATGTAGGCCTTTCTTTCTCGCTTTACCAAATTCGTATTCTCCTTAATAAATGCTTAAAAGTCTAACTCTTGCTAAAGCTTATAATTTATGGGCGACCACTCATTAGATATTTTAGACAGACTAGCTAGAATTTTAGCCTTTAACACAGGTAAAGGATCTGACATCTGAAATAATAGACATTGTTCTAAGAGTGAGACACAATGGAAAAGTGGGATCCACGGGTCAAGCTCTACAGGGCAGTGACAGGAGGTGACTAAGGAAAAAGCCCAGAAAAAATGCCTTAGAATCTTTCATTGATATGAAGACCACAGGAAAAAATAGAGAGACCAGATAAATATAGGTATCATGAATCAGAGAAAAAGAGTCTAAAGTAAATAGAAAGAGAAGAGTGAAAATGCATAAAGTATAAAATGTTTGTGGAAAGGGTTGCAAAAATGAACTTTAAAAACACTAATGAACAGGAATAACTAAAGAGAAAGTCTACCTTAATCAGAAGAAAAAAAAAAGAGGAGGAAGAAATATATTACCAGATAAAAGCAGGAAAGATAAACTAATAAACAAAACCTTAAAAGAAAGGGATCACAAATAAGAAGAGGGGAAGGGTTAGACATCAACAATTCAGAACATTGTTTTTCTTACTATTATAAACTGACTTCCTTTATATTGGAATTGGTGCTTTCTGTTTTAACCCCTGGCAGACATTAGCTCTTGAAGGGCTGTGGCTAAAATGGCTATTGAGGGTTGAGGAAACTGCCATAACCTAGATGATATTGGAAAGACAGAGGGGGAGACGAAGTTGTTGGAAGGGTTTTAATGTAAGTCTCTGCCATGTCCTTGGGTCTGATAATATTCCTTCACTGCCAGGAAGGAGAAGGTGTGCTGTTTAAGCTCAGCATCCGTGAATGTCAGTCCTAGTATTTCTTTTTACCATGTCCTAGAGCATGGAACCTGCTGACATTGCTTTTGGTGCATCATTTCTGTTTTGGAAAGGTTGGAGAGGTTCTAAGAATCAACAAAAATGTCTAGTCTGCCACCCTGTTGCTCTCATGACAGAGAAGTCTGACTTGCTCTTGTCATTCCAACCTGATCTAGGGTGTCACTAATGATGAAAATAGGTTATTACGCAAAACTAAATAATTGTTGTCTCTTCATAATATTGATTGTGTTTCTGCCAGTTTCATCTATCAACATTCTGGCGATAAAGTTGCTCAGTTGTCTCTTGCCAAACTTTCTGCACACTTATTTTCATTTATACTGCCTTCCTGTTTGATGGGATGATGTTACTAAATTGGTTTTCCTTAATTTTCTCCAAAAGGGCCAAGCACAGGGGCTGGTACTATCACTTCACAGGCCTATACAACCCCACAGTGAGGTTACTGTCTACCAAGTCAGAACTTTCTTTCTACCTTATATTATTATAGAGTTGTTTAGAGCACTGAAAAGTTATATAATTTTCTGCGGTCACACACAGTATGTAACTGAGGCAAGATTTAACCCTGTATTTTCTCATTTAGAGGCTGGTTCTCTACCCATTATGTAAGGCTCCCAAATAAATATATATAATTAATACCTACTGCTTTTGATTCCAATGTTTCTTTGCTTATTAAGGATAACATTTTCCACAACCTAAAATGAAGAGTCAAAATAAACTTTCTCTAGGCACTGTCATTACTTCAATCTATGATTTTCTATTTCTCTCATTCCTCTAGGCTTTGCAACTCAGCTTCTGATATTTAGTGTTACGAAAATGAAAAAATTCTTTCCAAAGTTACCAATGATCTCTTAATTGACTAATTTGATTGTCTTCTTCCAATACTCATTCTTCTCAAACTATATGTTGCGTTTGATACTGTTGAACTTTTTTTTTATAGTTTCTCTCAATTCTCTGGGCTTTTTTGACTAATCTTTCCTGGTTTTTGGTTAATCCATATCCATTCTCTTCCTTCTTACCTAAATATTCTTGAACATTGTTATTTTTTTTCCAGCTTCTTCTTGTTGTTCTTGTTCTCTTTCTTCTTGTTCTTGTTTTTCTCCTCCTCCTCTTCTTCCTCCATATCACCCCTATTATTTATCTGTGTCAGTCAGTCTCAAGGTTCTGCCCTAGGTTTCCTTTTGTTTTTTTTTTAATAATAACAGAGAATGACTTGTTTATTATAAACAAATTAGCATCACACACAATAGGATCCATCTTTTAGGTGGATTGATCAAATAGTTGTCTGCAGTCCAGTAAAATGGTGGTCACTGATCGTCAAAGTAATCCCTGAATCAGCGAGATGTGTAGATTATAATTTAGTCCAACTTGATAAACTGATGTCTTCCACATACTGATGGAAGCACTGGAAGCACATGTTCAGTTGTTCATACTTGCGGATCAGGCCATGCTGGTCCTAACACACACTGCACAATGGAGACCCCTGGCTGAATTTGCAAAGGTGGCTCCATTAGAGCTGTTGGTGACCCATGGCACCACTAGCAAAGATGCAAGAAAAAAGCTGCCATACATTTTCTACTGTTTGCTGTCTCTCTCTCTCTCTCTCTCTCTCTCTCTCTCTCTCTCTCTCTCTCTCTCTCTCTCTCTCTCTCTCTCTCTCTCCCTCCCTCTGGTAGATAAGAGGATAGTGATCTGGGAGCAGTACCAAAAAAATTTGAATTCAAATGCAGTCTCAATCATTTTCTATCTGTGTGATAATGAACAAGTCACTTATCTCTGTCTGCCTCAAAGGGTTGTTTTTAGGATCATATCAGCTAATACTAGTAAAGTGCTTAACACCATGCCTGAAACACTTAATAAATGCTTATTGCCTTCCCATTCCAATTGATCCTACCCCAGATTTCTCTATCTCTTTAGAAGACATCATCATTTCTTCAGTCTCTAAGATTTGTAACATTAACATTATTTTCAACAACTGGAAAACTCTAAAATGATTGTGACTTCAATAGAAATTGGAAAGTTTTTAAAAAATAGTGTTTTGGTGCTTTCCATCTTGTGTAAGAACCTATTCATGATGTTCAAGCATCAAATATAATCTTTAGGTTTATGGTATTTGTTCATTTCATGAAACATATTTTCCATGTTTTACTCATACTTTTCTTGCTCACATAAAAAAAATGTAAATATTAATCACTTTAGAAGATGTCTTCAAGTTTTTTATACATTTTTCAACTTCATCATTTGGAGCAGTTATTGCTATATAAACATTAATTGTCTTAATGTTGTGGTTGATGATAATAATGGTGGTGATGATGATGATGGTGGAATTGTTTTGTTTTGTTTGGGACCTACACTCATGAGTAATCCAAGATGAAATAATTAAATCTGTGTAATTAAGTGCTTAACAGGAACTGTTTTTAGGCTAAGGATTTACTTTAGACTTTGCTTCTGAGCTTTACTACTGTTCTAATCTTAGAAAAAGCCTCCTGGGGCAGCTAGGCAGCATAGTAGATAGAGCATCTGCCCTGGAGTCAGGAGAACCTGAATTCAAATCCAGCCTCAGACACTTGACATTTACTAGCTGTGTGACCTTGGGCAAGTTACTTAACCCCAATTGTCTCACCAAAAAAAAAAAGAAAAAAAAAGAAAAGGCCTCTTAATCTCTCTGTGCTCAGTTTCTACATCTTTAAAAAGAAGGCATTGGAATAGATTTGCACTTTTAAAAGTGTGGCCTATGAACTCTGGGGGGGGGGTCTTCAGAACCTTTTCAGGGAATCTGTTATACTAAAGCAATTTTGATAATGATGTTATTAATATCTTATACCTCTTCCAGGTCTAATTCTCTGAATCTAAGAACCATATAAAGTGTTTGATGAATTTAATTGAATCTTTCTTTTTATCTTTTAGTTTTGGCTAATTGAGAAAATTGTCAATGCTGACATAATTCATTGGTACAATTCAGTTTTCTTCTAGTATGCCAATTCATTAATCATTGCAAAAATGTTATATTTATAATTATAATTAATTTAATGTTTATAAATCTTAAAACTTCAATCCTAATACTCTTTGCCCCCTTTCCCTGTATTTTGAACACTGTCTCCATGGAAGAAAAAACAACCTACAAAGGAATAAGATGTTAGAAATTTCAGGAATTATTATAACCAAGAAAGTATCAGTTAGTGATGAATCAAATAGTAAGCAGTTTTTTTGGACTTAGCTAGATTAGTCCCTTGTTAGTCTTCTCAGTTTGCCCCTGGGAATGTATTCCAAACCATTCTAAGATGATAGAATTTAATTTCATATTGAATAGCTAGGTTCTATGGATACTTTGAAGTGTTTACAACTCTATCAGAAAAAAAACACTTTTTAAAGCTGAACATATTTTTCCTGAGAACATAAGTATAAACAGAATAATAAACTAGTCATTTACTAATTCTTTGCCTGCTTGGTTATTAGCTGACATTCAAGCTTTAATATGAACAGTCATGTTCAAAACAACATTCTGACATGAATCCTTAACCAACAATTTTTTCTGTAACCTTTTTCTGTAGTTTTATTTTTCATTGATAATTAAACTTATAAGAACTATTATAAGGAATTCACATTCTATTTGTTTTTAAAATGTCATCTTTAATGCTTTCATGGCAACAAGAAATGCAAAATTCCAATTACCATCTTAAACTAGATATGGAACTTGTCACAAGGTAGATTAGACTTTGCAATTCGCTGAAGTCTTAATTTGATTCACGTCATAGAATATTTATGACCCAGAGTTTGAAAAGCCTAAGCAAGGTGAGTTCAAATTCCACCACTAGAGAGAATCTCAGGATTGAACATAACCCTATAGAGCATTTTATAATCTAGTATGTTATTCAACTTTTATATAACCAGGATTCTCCTCCATTACACCCCTGAGAAATACCAAAAAAGACTCAATAGAAGACTTCTTGTGAAAAACAACCAACAACCACCTGAAACTGCATTTCCCTATACATAGCTATCCTTAATGATCATTCTAATTATTAGGAATGCTTGCTTACGTTTTACTGATACTGTTGTGGAAAATCACACATAGCCTCTGACCTTGCCTGACTCAGACATACCCCGGGCTTGCTGTATCCCAACTGCAAAGGTAATCTCTGCATTCTGACCTTTTCTGTATGATAACCACTGATCTCATTCTTATGTGATATACTGTTATATATCTTGCTTTCCTGTAATGATGACTAAACCATTAGGTGCCACTATGCATTCTTTATTCGGTGAATACTGACATCATTCTTGTTTGACAAACTTGCCATACCATGCCTACTCTTTTTGTATAAAACCAGGTGGGCTACAAGTCTTGGGGCCCATTGTTGGAGGGTTTTAACCCCACCCTTGGGCCTGCGAGTAATAAACTCTCTCTCCACCTCGAGTACCTGGCTGAGTATTTTCTTTGTCAGTCATGCCATAACAATACCTCTTTATTTGTACCTTCTATCCATGCCTTTATTTCTGCCTCTTGAGACCAAGCAAAGGAAACCTCCCTCTATTACATGAAATCTCTGGTTATGAGAAGACAGTTAAGTTTTATTTTTCAGGTTAAACAGCACAATTCCTTCAGTAAAATTGAATGTATCCCATATTCCTGACCTTCTCCCACTTGTTCTTTTCCTCATGAATGGGCATAACAATGTTTCTGACAGCTAAGGACTAGATTAGCTGAGAGACAACTCATTCCCAGAAGGATAGCCATCAAAGGAATGAATATTATACCTCCTAGGATTATGATTTTACAAAAACATTTCCATGTATTTTACTTTAGGATTACAGATTACTGTAAGATACATGGAAAGTCAGATAAACAGGTATGCATTTACAGGCATACTTTGTTTTACTGTGCTTCACTTTGTTGATCTTTGATATTTCTATTTAATTGTTTTAGGGTGACATGAACCACACCCCTATAATATGGAGAACTTAATCCATAAATGCTATATGTGTTCTGACTGCTCCATTAACTGGCCATTCCCTCATCTCTCTACTCTCTTTGGGCCTCCTTAGTCCTTCAGACACAACAATATTAAAATTAGGCCAATTAATATTCCTACTAGGTCCTGTAAGGTTCCAAGTGAAAGGAAGAGTCAATCGATGTGGCAATCTTCACTGTTGTCTTATTTCACATAATTGCCACAAGCACCCCAACACTCAACAAAATCCTCTACCAGCAAAATGATTAGGACTTCCTGAATACTCAGATTATGGGTGATTGTTTTTTATAGTAACATTTTTAATTAATTTATGTACTTTTTAAAAAAAGATAATGATATTGCAAATTAATAGACCACAGTATAGCGTAAATATACCTTTTATATTTACTGGGAAACCAAAACAAAATTTTTGTGACTAACCTTTTTATGATATTTGCTTTGTTGTGGTGATCTGGAACTGAACCCACAACATCTCTGAGATATGTTTATAGATATATACATTTACATGCATGCAAACACATATTGATATAGATATATACTTATATTTGCATATACATTCTATCCCTCCCTTTCATCTGTAGCACAAAATAATTTAACTTTCTTTGTTCATAATTCATCTTACTTTTTCAATATACATATATATGTATATGCACTTTACTTTTGGTTTTCTAAGTAAAATGTGTATTCAATTACAATAGATCCAAAATAGTATAGCTGCTGTATAGTTGTTGAATGTCTATTTTGATCTGTTTTGGTACCTTGATTTCTTTGCCTTCCTTAAATTGCAATATAAAGGAATCTCCAGGTCACACACTCCATTATTCTTCGCCTGCCTTTTAATCTGTTTCCACTTCCTCCTACTCACTTGCTTTGTTTTCACATTCAAATCACATATGCCACCCCTTAGATTAGTGGACCCAGAAGGATAGGAGTTCAGTTACCTCTCCAGAATTGTTTCTTCTTTTTGATGAGAGCATTTTCATTTGAATGTCCCTAATTATCTCAGAAGGATGATGTGAGAAATATGTTTTTATAGTACTTGGAGTGACTCACAGGGAAGGCATTATGTAAATGCGAAATATTGAACTTATTACATTGTGTAAGGACTGGAAAGAATTTTGTCAACATCATTTGCAGACAACAGCTCATGGTGTTACCTCATATTAACAGTGCCACCTGTTGATTCAAATTGATGAAAATAAAATTGCAGAAATTCTCACTCTCTATCATAACATTAAGCATTCACTATTAGCAGAGTACAAACCAATAATTGCTGGCACCAAAATAAAGTAAAAATACTGCAAGTATTTCAGCAAAGAGGGGGTGGGTATGGAGAATTGTTTAATTGCTCTACCAAACTGCCAGGTTTACTAAGTGCCAGCAGATAGATAGCAAAGAGCATGCCAATACATTACAATTTGGCCAGTGTGCAGTATATGTTTTGTGAGATTTAAAAAATATAAATCCTGACATATTAAGAGTCATTAAAATCCTTTGGTTTACACCATGTGGGAACATTTTCCTGGTGTAGTGGGGACCAGATGTTTCAATAAATTACCAAATTGGAGACATCTTTATAAACAATTTTGGTTCAACTTATTTCTCCTTTTTGTGAATAAAAGGAGAATGTAAAAAAAATATCTTGCTTTTTCTTGGAAAAAGCAAAAATGAAAAAACAAAACAAAACAGTAACAACAAAACTAGCTTGTTTTCCTCTCTGGGCAATGTTGAAATTATAGGATTTGTGGGAAATCAGAAGCTAGAAATTTATATTCCTGTTATAGGCTGCCCAATTCTTATCTCTTCTGCAATTAGGAAGACATCATTGAAAACAGTTCTCCTTTGGATTTTAATAATAGTGAAATCTATAACTCTAAAAAAATATGTTCCTAAGCAGAACAACCAAAACTTGACAATCATCAGGTTATTCTTGGGGTCAGTTAATACATTCACATAGTTTTCCCCAATTAGGAGAAAGATAAAATCTGTGTTACATATGTATTGAAAGGGGTGGGGTAGGGGAAGTCACCCATTAAGTAGGTTTCTGGAAGCAAATCCTATTCTCTGTGCATCACATTGTATCTATTCCAAGGAAACTGGCTTTTGTTACACACAGTTCAAACTTGGCTAATGACAAATATCTTGTCTCAATTTTTTCAGAACACAGTTAAGTGTTGTCTACTTTCATCTGTCAGCCTCTACAGGAGACTTTTTTTTTTTAATCTTGCTATTCATGTGACCTCCGTAACTAAATTTTTATACTCATAGCAATGAATACAAATGTAAAAATCTTGGATATTCATGGGAAGGAGATATTCACAAAAACAGGCAATTCACATTTTGGTTAATCATTATAGCATAAATAATTAAAATCAACTCTCAATTGTATAGATAATTTTTTAAATTGTGCAACATGATTCTATTCCACTGCTGGCTTCCATTACTCCAAATAATCAGAAGCTGACTCTATAAATGATGGAGAACTTAGATAATTTATTTTGTAGCAATGCATAATAATAATAATAATAATGTAAATGCACTTTGCTTTTGGTTTTCTAAGTAAAATTTGTATTCAATTCCAATAGATGCAAAATCCTTTGAATCCTGATTCCTCTTAAAGACTGAGAAAATTTTAGGACTCCAGTAGGGAACATAGTTTGAGGTAGGGTTGGGTATAATATTACTTAATGGGGAAGAGATAATTGCCACAACCTATGTATGATATAACAACTGAAATATTTCAATAGAATGTCCATCAAGGTTCTGACAGTATTGTGTAAAGAATGTCAACTTTGGAGTCTGATAACTGAGTTCAAATACTACCTTTGCCTTTTACTAATGGTGTGAATATAAAGAGATCACCTCAAGTGACATACTTAGTTTTCTCATGTATAACATGTGGAAGTTGGGCTGCATGCCTTGTCATATCCCATGCAAATGTCAAATGCTCCTAGGATCCTAATTGTGCTCCTGGTATTGAGCCTGATTCTTTTAAATGAAGTCTTGAAACAATTGTAAAGTTAAATTCCTATATCACAGATCTTACTGCTCTGTTCAAAATAAACAGTACTTTTTATTGCTTATAGGACAAAATAAAAACTATGTGGGGATTAAAATTGTCCAACCTATGGTAAAAGAGACTGAAGCAGAGCTCTGAGCCAATAAATAGTACTTTTTCAAAGGGTCCACAGTCTCCTCTAATGAAATGGATTCCAGATCTTTCTTATAATCTGAGATGCCCCCTTTTTCTAAGGCCTTATGTTTATAAACTTTTGACACCTGAATATTCTCAAGAGGCAACATGATGTATAATTCCCATTGGTTTTTAGATCTTGCTTCATGGGTCAAAAATGATGCCTCAGCTAGGAATAGTATATCAGCAAGGGGGGGCTATTAGGTTGGGCGAAGCATGGGGCATCTCTAATAAGTAAGTGGTCAGCTGCTCTTTTGTACAATAGAAAGAGGTATGGAAGTACCAAAATAAGTTGTAGGATTTTCCATGTAATTTAATTACCTCTGCCACACTAGACTTGGTCACCATAACAAGGCAAAACAGGGGTGAAGGACCTTTACTTAGCTTCCTGTGATTGGGCAAAGGAATTTACAATCTGCATTTCAGATTGGGGCCTAATATACAGAATTTATAATCACTACCCTATGGAACCATATTAAGTTGATTAATACTGATTTGGAATAGAGTAGGGGTTCAGATTAATTATTCCTCACAACTATTCAATTTGGCATCTAAACATATATACAATTTAGAATTACAATTCAATATTCTTTCCCTAGATTCCAGTCAAAGAGGACTACTAGTTATATTCCAAATTCTTTTTCTGTCTCTTTGAGTAGGTTGTATTACATAAGTAATCTACATTCCCTTCTCACCTCAGCCTGTTGGATTCCCTAACTTGATTCAAGGTTCAGCTCATATCCTACCACCTAAGTGAAGCCTTACTTGATACTTCAATTTGTTAGTATTCTTTATCTCTTAAAATGATCTTCCATTGGTTGAAGTCAATAAATTTTGAATACCTCAGAAACAATGTAAGATCCTTAAGGACAGAGAATAATGCATTATGTGTTTATAATGTTAACCCCTATCATGGTACCTTGTTCATAGTAAGTATCTTGTTCTACAGCTCCCAAGGAAATTGTGAGGATAGGCTAGTCCTTAAGCCACTATATAAAAATTCACATGCATTATATGAAGCAAATAAATAGACAAATACATTAATTATATTGGTTATCTTTTCTATCATCATGGAACTGAAAAATCATTTTATAGAAACTTTGGTGGTCAAGCTACAAGAAAACTAAGTGGTATTGGATTTAACTTTCCTATATTTTACAGGTTAATTTGAATGTCAGAAAGTAATCACAGTTTCGTTAATGGAGAGCTGGAAGGATCCTCAGACACAAATGTGGCCCAATCCTCTTATTTTTCACATATGGAGAAACTGAGATCCAGAAAGATTAGATGAATTCCCCAAGGTCACATTGATAGTAATCATTAGAGATGGTATTTGAACAAAGATCATCTTTTGACCGCAGAGTCAGTCAGTTCCCTTTTACCTGTAACATGCAAACTCTCTGTGGAAAGTAAATTATCTAAGTTAAAACATCAAATAAATAGCTTAACTGAATTGAAACCTTGCATCCCATGAGTCTATTTCTATTTCTTTTGCCACAGAACCACATTATTTATCCTACATTATGCTACGCAATTTTAATTCGTAACACGTCAGTTTTTCTAAATAGCAATAATAACTATGATAAATTTCTGTAGCATTCAAAGGATAATTCAAAATAATTAAAGATAAACTTTATTTATGAGAATATAAGGAAGTAAAAAAGAAAAAAAAAAGAATAGTTGAATAACATCTTGGGATTATATTCTTGGTGATACAATGTAGGGGCTAGAAAAATGTACTAGTAAGAAAGAGATCTGGGTTCTAAAGTTGATTTTGCCACCAACTCACTATCTGACCTAAGACATGCCCTTTCCTTTCTCTATGCCTTAGTTATGTCAACAAAATGGATGAGGGGGTGGGATTCAACAGACTTTAGGGTCCCTTTTATGAAAATTTGATAAGATTATTTCTGTCTGTTTTTGTAAGTCCACTTCTTTCCTCAGAGAATATTCTAAAGAGAAGAACCTTACAACATGATCTGATTTCTATTAGTGAAAACTCCTTTCCTGAGCATTACTAAGGAAAAAAACCACTAAATTACATATTATGATCAAAAGGCCTATAAAACACCTTTGCCAGAGCTAGAGCTTGAGAGGGCAGTAAAGGGATAAGGGGTAAATATTATCTTGTGACCATATATGTTTTCAATTTGGGAAATGCTTATTGATTTAAAATGAACATGAAGTATTTTCATGAAAAGAAATGTTTGCATAATAAAGTGAGTATATTTCTCAGACTTTCACATGTTTATATTCTCAAAATGTAACTCTTTGCTTAATACCATTTGCAAATCCTTGTGCTATATTACTGGTGTTTGTTGTTGTTGTCACAGTATTTGTTTTTTAATCTGTTCTTACTTTGGTCAAATTAAATTTGTGTAGAAATACTCAAAACTGGCAGGTCCTCCTTTAAGCTGAAGTTGTTTCTGATTCAGCATTTCAGAGCCTCAATAATGAATGAAATAAATATTAGACAATTAAAATACACTTATAAGCAACACACATTGGTAGTGATCATGTGGGGAAACCTTTAAAAATTGTTCATTGGAGACGATAGGCTTACTAATATAGAAAAAAGCCCAGTTAACACAAAAATAGTTACATAAATAAGATAACAAAAACTTATACTTTTATCTTCTGTTCTATTTTTTGGAAAATTAAGGGGAAGGAGAAGGGATACAAAATAAAGATGAACATTCCCATTGCCACATCACTTTTTATTTTAAATTAAGCTTAAATATTGAAACCACTAGGGGGGAAAAACACATAAGAACAAAGGCTACAGTAGATTTTCTTCCGTATTACAAGATGTACAAGTATAGCAAAGGAAATTAGCTCAGCTGAACATATTATTCACTAATTGAAGATATTTTTTAGAGTATATATTTTCTGTTGGGGTTGTTCCATGACCTGAACATATTCTGAAGGTTTACCATATTGAAATAAACATATTCCTTAATCTCTTATTGCTAAAATATGTGAATTATATATGTGTATATATATATGTGTGTATTTAAAATATGCGACATTTTTATGTTTTTTTAAATGCGATTTCATGGATTAAAAGTCATTTTTTACAATTCAGTCATAATTGTCTTTAAAAGAAAATGGACTGGGGCAGCTAGGTGGTGCAGTGGATAAAGCACTGGCCCTGGAATCAGGAGTACCTGAGTTCAAATCGGACCTCAAAAAACACTTACTAGCTGTGTGACCCTGGGCAAGTCACTTAACCCCAATTGCCTCACTAAATTAAAAAAAAAATGGACTGGTCATGTTGTAACAGTGAAGGACAAAAGATATAAAATCTTCTTGCTCATTTGATGTCTTCATGATGTTAAGGAAATTAATAGAAGCTCTTCTATTACTTTGGCAATATATCTGGAAGAAAATGCGAGCTTATAGAAACAATTAATAAGGCCTAAAAAGTGATGGGCAGATTAAAGCATTGATTGTTCAAAGGATATTCTTATCTTGAATGTTGTAGATCTAACATGGGAAAGTATAGGGGATAGAACTGAGGCCCAAGTCGAGGCCCCAGAAATGAAAGTAGGGCACACTGGTTTTCCCCTGAAGTCTTTGGCTTAGAACCTAATTCCTGACATGTATGCCTCTGTTCACTGAAATATGGCTTCCTGTATGCAAGTAGCTCACCATAATGTACTTGTGAAACCCTTCATGTATTCACAACTAAGGGGTATGTAACTGTAACTTGGACATTTGTTTGGGATCCAAAGAACCAGAGGCTACTCTGCTTTGGGCCCGTGTGTCAGTAAAATTGTTCTTCCTTATTCCTGAGTGCCGTTTGGGTTTCTCGGTTGAAATTCCCTGTAATAGATCTGTTGGAGGCATTGCTGCAGTTAGGAAGAAGGAAGAAAGAGAAATAGAAAAAGAGAGCAAAGAGAGAGATAGATAGAGTCAGATACAGAGAGACACACAAAGGAACATAGACAGAAATAAACAGAGAATGAGAGACAGAGACAGAAAAAGAGACAGACAGATATGATGTTGGTGACAGTGATGAAGGAGGGAGGAAAGGAAACAAGGAAAGAAGAGAGAAGGAAAGAAGAGAAGGGAAAAAAGGAGAGAGAGAGTGAAAAAGACTAAGAAAGAGGAATAGGATAGGGTAGTAGAAAGAGGTCAGGAAGATAGGAAGGCAGGGATGATGGAGAAAGGCAGGAAGAATGGAAAAAAAGAAAAAAAAAACATGAAAAAGAGGTTTTCCAGTTATTATAATTTTGTAAAAATATTTCATCCCAAATCCCACAGGTTGTTTTGTTGGTGTTTTTTTTTTTTTGTATTCCTAATAGAAAGTCCTTACTGCTAAAGGAAAATAGAGCAGAATTGTTTTGTTGAGATCTATTTTGGGTTTTCTGATATTGGCAGTGAGCCTTGTGATGATGCTGTTTTTCGGGAGGTGTTCTTGTGATCGATGATATGCATTGACATTGGGCAGAGAAATAGAGATGGCAGCAAGCCAGGCCAGTCTAGCTTGAGTTTAGTTGATGAACCTGAAGAACCTGAAAAGCTTACATAAATAAAACTTCAGAGAAGAGCCAGGGCCAGTTTAGTGATTTCCTCTTTTTCATTATTCTTGAGACAAGGAAGACAGTTTGCTACAGTCTAGTCAATGTTGGCACTGAACTTGGGCATTTAAACATCACTGCAAAGCAAATATACAGGAGAACATTAGATTGAAATGACAAGATTTCATGGTAAATTAGGCTCAGTCATAATGTGCCAACAAAGCTTCACTATATATATTTTTTTTCAAAAAAGAAAGCATTCTAATTAAGCTGAAATATCCTTTCATGTGGAATTTTTTTCCTTCTGTTTAATGTTTAAGCTATCTAATATAAGTGTGAGTCAGAGAAGATATTGTATAGAATAGTGGATAACAGCCTCTCGGAATCAGGAACATCTGGACTCATGTCCTGCTTCTGACATTACCAATAATCTGAATTTAAGGCAAATCATTTTATTTCTCTGAAACTTAGGCAATTAATTAAAGTTTATATAATGATATATTAATGTTTAATATCTGTTTTATACTGATATATTAATGTGTGTACAAATATACATATATTAGTATGTATTCATTCATTTATATCATTTAATAAGAAAAGTAGTATGTCTATTCTTTTCTATTTTCTGGTTTACTCATATGATGTTTGTGGTTTCCTAGTCATAGCTAGTTCAGTGAGATTTCCTCTAGTTTTCATATATAGAAGCACATTTTCTTTCATTATTCTCCATACATCCTGTCTCTAATCTAACCTAAGAACCTTGGTTATACAGCTTTTTTATTTATGATTGTTTGTGTCCTTGTCATTGGTATCCTTTTTGTTCTGAAGTAATTACATATATACTGATTTATGTAACCACTATATGTCTCTAGTAGAATGCTAGTTTCCTTAAAGCATGGATTCAGTCAGTCAGTCAGTCAACAAGCATTTATTAAGCAGCTCTATCTTCTAGACTCTATGCTAAATGTTGGTGATGCAAAGAAATTCAAAAACAGTCCCACTCTCAAGGAAATCACATTGTGATGGGAGAGACAATATACAAATAGCTATGTTCACACAAGATACAGGGTGTATTGGGAGTAATGTCAGTGAGAAAATACAGCTATTAAAGAGAAGAAGGAATGGCTTTTTGAAGCATAAAGGATTTTGTTGAGACTCAAAAATGAAGCCAGGGAAAATATGGAGACAGAGACAAGCAGGGAAGCATTCCAGTCTCAGGGCTCAGGGGCAGCAAAGTGAAAATGCATGGAGTAGATAAAGGGACTGGGTCTTTTCTTTTTTTAGTCTACATCCCTTGTGCCTACCATAATTTTTGGTACTCAGTACATGCTTAATGAATATTTGTTGAATTTCATTAGGTAATTAAATATTTTTAGTACTGTTCTAAGTTTCAGGATAAAAGAAAAAAAATGAAGTCTGTCTTCAAGGATCATGCATCCCATCAAGGAAGATATGTATGTCTGTATCAATGAATGGATGGATGGATAGATGGATGTACGGATAAATGGATGGATAGATGGATGGATGGATGGATGAATGGATATACTTAATATACAAGGCAAAGTAATTTGAAGACAAATAATTGAGGTAAATGAGGAAAAGACTTATTTAAAAGGAGGTACTTGAGGTAAAATTAAATGAAAAGTTTTCTAAGAGGCCAAGGTAAGGAGGGTATGCATTCCCTCCTTAGGATACATAAAATCTCATAAAATTATGTCCTTCAATTTCATAGTCAATCAGATCTACTCATAATAGCTCATGACATATTCTGGCCCCTGCCTTGTTAAATGTCTTTTTCTTAGATCCTGACATCAGTATTTGCACTTGAGGCATACATGTTGTTTCTTGGTGGCTGACACCCTTAGCCATCTGTCATAATGGCATAATGCCCAATCCTTAGTCAGTCAAGATCATTCCTCTGGGGCATGGGTAATGACGTTTTATTCCTTTAAAATTTTAAAGTGAATCCAATACTCCCAAAGTTGCCAAATCACCAGCAACTGAAATTTAAGGGGCTTGAATAATTAGCATGTATGGAAGATTCTGCATACCAAAATGTCTCAAAATGGGCCAGCAGAGATGATTTTCCCCATTACAATTCTTCAAGAGACTTTTTTTTTTCCTTAGGTCACCAAATCAAAGACTAGTGTAGCCTAATTGTCATAGAGCCTCTAGTTATTTAGGCACTTTCTCACTGGGAAATGGGATAGGACAACTCATTTCATCAATGTTATCTGGCAGGCATTGACCATATCTCTTCGAGCAAAGTGAAGTGGAAAACTGAAGCAAGCATTCAAAAAACTAAACTGTACCATTTCAAACCAAACCAAACTGGTAGAGATGTTAATGATACAATACACACAAAATCATGATAACCTCTATGATAGTCCTTCCCACTACCACCATTCCTCATAGTCATTCGTAATTGGGTAATCTGGGAAGCACTTTATTTTTCTGTTTGTATTTACCTAGATAATGAAATTAATTATCAAAAATAATCTATTGGCTTGCTTTGAAAATAGATATGTTATCCAGCAAATTTTAAGGATAATTTAAATTTATTCTGGTAAATGTTTACTAAGGAACCAGCATCTTTTGGTGCTTAAATGTTTCTCTTTGGACATCTTTAAAAACTTGGTAAATTATTTTAAGACATTTTTTTTAAAAGTGTTCTATAATCAACTTCCATTTTGTTCTAATTTCCTGTACTTGAGTATCATGTTCCTAAGTAGATACATGCACCCAGGCCATTTTTTTTCATGTGTAAGAAGAGATAATTCATGCACCATGTAAACAAGACACATGTTCTCACCATGCTTCCTCTGTATACCAAAGGTGGGAGAGAGACTGCATTACAGAAAGAACACATAAATTTTGTTTTAATTCTCTACTCTGTTATGTCATACACTGATACTTTGAGAAATGATGGAAAGTATTGTCTCCTCAAAGATGAGGAGATTGAAATATTGATATATGCAACTGCATGCTGTTTAATATCAACTAGAATGCCAATTACCAATTTCAATCAATATGAATGGTGGATTCTATTTTAAGGCAGAAAATATATACTATATTAAGGCAGAAACTGATTTTATTGTTAGAACGCTGCTATCATGACTTCTCTAAATATGAGGTGAATTTTATATAAATGTTATAAAACTGGATTTTATAATATTATTTTCAGTGATTCTATTAATGATTCCAAATAAGCCTTATCAGAATGATTATTTTTTTCCTTACCCTACCCAGTACATGTATGTCATAAATGCATGTGTTTTTCACTTGGTTAAAAGCCCCTTTAGAAATCATATGTTGCACCCCCAAAACAGCAATAAAAAAAAACCCTGGAGCAGTAAAACCCTCAAAAACACAGGCTGAGATTATTTTCCATCCAAAGACAAGTTAGAGGGGGCCATGTTGGGCTGTAAGAAGAGTCCAACACCAGGATCATACTGACAGTCTCCAGGCATGCTGTACCAGAGGAACTTACCCCGGAGCCTCCAATTCAGCCGCAGCACCAGTGTCTTCAGGAACTAAGCTGACAATAGGGTGAGAGGGCTGAACAGCTGGCAGGGGGAATACAGGGGTGTCTGTGGGAACTAGGGAGGAATTCGGCTATACCACCCCAGCTGAGAAGCAGGAAGAAATCCTAAAAGGTGGGAGGCCCATGTGGAGGAGGGGCACAGGCTCATTGGAGCTAAGAAATCATATGTTGCACTTCTGGGTTCCAGGATGGAGGCTTAAATTAATATCTGATAAATGTATAGACAGTTAATCTTCAACTTTTGTAAAGGTAACGTTCCTAGAAAATGGCACTAAAGTCCAAAATGTGAATGTTGATACATTGAACCTATGGGAAATAAAGGGTTAGGTTCCTGTGACCAATAAAATCTATCATTTTTTGCTAAAAAGTAAAGAAAATACACTTTTCTGCATACAAATATTAATTCTGATAATTTGCATTTTCCTAAGACAGTAACCATGAAATAATCCATAAAATACAGTACATGAAATTGATAACACTCAAAACATGTTTTCTTGCTAATAATTCTCTATAATTATGTGACCTTTTGTGCTAACATCTCAATTAAAAAAAATTTCAAAAGTATTCACTTTCAATAGCACAGGAAAACTTCAGTAAAAACAGTACCATATTTTACAATAAATATATTTCTTAAAGCTAAAACATTTCAAAGAAATATTTTATTTTTAATTTATGAAATAAAAAAGCATTTTCATAACAGTAGAATAATGAAAATATTATTGCACATGGATTCACAAATATATTACATACAACTTGTTATTCCTTTTACATATATGATAATTTTTTTCATATTTTTAAACTTTTTTTCTTCCCCCCACTTTAGAGATGGCTACCAATAGACACAGACACATATATCATCAGAAATAGCATATATTATATAATCATATAATATATTTATATATATATAATTATATAATATATGACATCTCTGATGATATATGTATGTGTGAGTGTAGAATCATTATATATACACTTCTGTTTATCAATTTTTATGTATATCATGTCTTCCTTCCTTTGTAGCTAATTTGGGTATTTATAATAGTCAAAATGGCAGTCGCTCAAAGTTGTTTTTAAAACAATATTGATATTACTGTATATATCATTCACTTGGTTCTGTTCATTTCACTCTTCATAATTTTGTGCAAGTCTATCCATTTTTATTTTCCCTAAACTCAACAAGCTTAACATTTCTTAAGCCACAGAAATTTTCCACAATGATTTTTGTTCAGTAATTCCCCAATTGACTAAAACATTGTTTAACCTGAATCTTACCTTTCAACTATGTCAGATGGTGGTGTGAGTGTATTGTACTATATACTATAGCGCTTTAAACCTCTCTCCCTTTGCCACTCTCTGAAAACCAAGGGTGAGACTGATGAAACTTCATTGATGTCAGAAGACTATGAAATTGATTGTCTTAACATATTGATACTCTGTCCTTCCTGGATAGTGATGAAATTAAGAGCATTAAAGTTCATGAACAAAAGTCCACCTTGAAATAATTCATCAGTGACATTTGCTACCTGCACTGTTTGAGATCCTTCAGGGTTTCAGGGTATGGGAGTATAGCTGAGGTAACTTGAGATTTAACCTGGAGGGAGCTATGTCTCTAAGCAGCTGGTCAATTAGGCCCAGAGCAACTGCAGAACTTTTGGCCAGAAGGTTATCTAACACTGTTACTTTCTCACTAAGTTGCATCACTGACTTTGCAAGGTTGAAATTTGCATCCAAGAGACTTACACTATTCTTTGGGGGAATAAGTACAACACTAAATTTGAGTGTAAAAGAGAAACAATTAAAAATGCAATGAATGGGGGTGGAGACAAGATAGTGGAGGAAAAGCACTGACTTGCCTTAACTCTCCCCAAGACCCCTTCAAATACCTTCAAATAATGTCATAAGACAATTTCTGGAGTAGGAGAACCCACAAAAAGACAGGGTAAAATAATTTTCCAGACAAAAACAACTTAGAAGGTTGGCAAGAAAGGTCTGTCGTACCGGAGTAGGAGTGGACTGCAGCCCAACACAGGCCATGGCAACACAGACACAACCCCAGCTCAGACTCAACTCTAGAACAGATGCAGCCGCAGTCACAGCAAACCAGGATCAGGCCTTGGGAGCCTCTGAATCATCACCATCAGCAACTACTTCTGGAACTCAGACCACAGACAGTAAGGGGATCAAACACTTCGTCAGAAGTAGATTACAGGGATCTCTTTGCTAGAAATGAGGCAGGACTGCTGTTTTGCCTATACTCAGATCTAGATCACAGTCTTGGATGGCAGTCACAGGTAGAAGAGCAGCATAAGCACACCAGAGCTTGCAGCCACAGCGGAAGGGGACTCGGTTCATTGTTCTAGGGCAGAAAAGCAGGCTTAAGGATACTTGCAGACCAGAGCACAGGCCAGGAGTGTAGTAAACATACCTTTCCTTAAATCATACCACCTTGGAAGAACTAAAAGTTTAAAAATTCCTAGAAGTATCTCTGAAAACAGCTGCACAAACTCCCTGAACCTTGGGAGAGTGCACCCTGCACTCCAGAAGTAATGTTCCACATCAACAAAGAGTTAAAAGTCAAGAAATAGGATGGGAAAATGAGCAAACAGAAGAAAATGCTGATCATAGAAAATTTCTATGGTGACAAGGAAGATCAAAATACACCCTCAGAAGAAAATAACAAAGTCAAAGCTCCTACATCCAAAGCTTCCAAAAAATACAATGAATATATGGGGAGCTTTTTACAATGGTAGATTAAATAAGACCAGTGAAACACCTAGTACAATATTTTAACCACTCCATAAACTTGCCCATATCACACTTTGCTTTCCCTTCTCTTCTATGCATAGCCACA
This sequence comes from Dromiciops gliroides, assembly GCF_019393635.1. Classification (NCBI taxonomy): domain Eukaryota; kingdom Metazoa; phylum Chordata; class Mammalia; order Microbiotheria; family Microbiotheriidae; genus Dromiciops; species Dromiciops gliroides. Next base: position 147,539,641 of record NC_057866.1, read on the forward strand.
AATGTGTGGACTTGCCAACATGAAATTGAAAATGAGGTTATTAATAAAATCACATGAATCCTTGAAGTCACAAAATTAAATGCATAAATGTTGAAGATTAACTATAAAATTTCCTGAGCTATTACATATTTTCTCTTATAAGTCTGGTGCATTGAGACATTAGACTCCAAATGGAAAGTTCTTCTTTGATCTAACCTACATCTTTGCTGTTAAGATTGGAAGTTATGCTCTCTATTGAGAGGGGAGTTGACCACTTCATCTTTTGCCTTGATAGAAATCTTTTATATCCCAGAAGAATCAGTAAATCATTCACCATATATTCTTTGCTCCTCAGAGATAGCAGATATCTCTTCATCTATTTTAACAAATTATCTAATAATTTATCTTCCATTGTCTTTCCCATTTGGAAGACAGAACATGTCTTTTAAATTGTTCACTCCATATCAACATTACCATGATTTTTTTTCTTTTTCTTAAAAATACACCAATTGACATATACCCTTCTATTTACATATGTTTTGTAATTGTTTACTCACTGTATACATAAGTTTAGAATATGATACTTTAGACCATAATGATTTAATTAACCTTATGAAATTCATGAAAGATATTTTGTCAAAATATGCATAAGGTACTGAAATAATTCCATTTTCATATTCCCATGTTCAAATCCTTTATTATTTCTGCTTATTTTAGATCCTTTCCAAGTTCAGCTTGTTCTTCTTAATTTGACCAAAGTATTAAAATTTAAATCATATTATACTTCTATTAAAATATCACAGAAAATTTGTCATATAAATCTCAAACAATAATGTCAGTGTAATTTTAGTGGTTGGTAGAGAGAAGAGGATGGACAGAAAGAGCACAGACAGAGAGAAGTAGGCCAGAAGTCTAAGAGATGCTGAGAGGTCAGTGAGAAAGGGATGCTAGAGATGCTGAGGGGGTCAGACTGACAGAGTAAGAACAAGCAGAGGCAGGAGGGAGACATGCAGAAAGCAGTCGGGTCTTGGGTAACTTTGCATTTCTTATCTCTTACATTTATTTTTATAAATAAACTCTGCTTTGATTATTTAGTTAAGAGGATTCTTAATCTTTTGCTTATCAATCTGGGAGTGGAGCAGTGTGGAGAAATTTTTAAAAGGCCCTAACAGATTGGTTTAGGAAATTAATAGCAGTCAGATAGCCAGCTGGTCAAAAGTCCCCAGATTAGGTCTGCAGTTAGATTAGTCCCCCCTAGTCAGTTAAAACATTCTCACATTTGAATGGTGACCATGGCAAGACTTACAGCCCAATTATAATTTTTCTAAAGTTATAATTTTTCATATAATTATAATTTTTATTCAAGTCTAATGATATAATTTTCAGATTAGTAGATATAGTTAATTTTTAACACAACGCATATACATCCTTGTAAGTGTGTGTATGTGATATATGGATAGATAGATATGCATGTATGCATATATGTGTATATATAGAGACACAAATATGGAGAGAGAGAAAAGAAGAAGAAGGAGGAGGAGGAGAAGGAAGAAGAAGAGGAGGAGGAGGAGGAGAAGAGGCTTCTTGTGAAACTTTACTTTGCTTAGCAATATATTCCTTCAAGGGAATTATCAGTTGATAGACCAATATTAGTAGATATAGGTTTCTAGAAATTTATATCTTTCTACCTATAAAGATAAACAGATATAGATATTTATTCATTTAACCAATTGGAGTAGTCTATTTTAATGTAACTTTCTCTAAGTTGAGATAATAAGTTGTCACAAGTAAAGTTACTCTGCTATTTAGGAAAATATATTGATTTATTAAGTTATAGGCAAGGAAGCAAGAAAATTTGGAAACATATTCTTTTTTTTTTTTTTTTTTTTGGTGAGGCAATGAGGGTTAAGCTACTTGCCCAAAGTCACACAACTAGTAAGTGTCAAATGTCTGAGGCTAGATCTGAACTCAGGTACTCCTGAACCCAGGGCCAATGTCCTATCCACTGCCCCACCCAGCTGCCCCCCTGGAAACATATTCTTCATAGTCAGGAATACTGGTTTAATTAAGTTCAGTTTAATTCATCAAAATTATTTAAGGTTATGCTATATGTAAGATGATTTAGTAATGCATTTATAGATAAAATACTTAATATTGGATCAAGATGAACTGAGTGCAGAACCTATTTGCTGTTGGCTTAACTGTGTGACCATAGATTGGTCACAACATTTCTGAGCCTTAGGTAACTTTCAATGATTGTGTCATAGAATCTTTGTCACTTGTGATAGAGGCAGTTCTCATAATGATTAAATCAGTCCTTTACATACTGCCTTATTTATGAGACCCTTTGCTCAGTGTTGAGATTAGAAAGTGGAATTCAACCAAAACCTTTTTCATTAGGAAATGCATAATCTGACAATTGAATCACATGGATAATATGCTTTATAGATAATTCAGACTTTATTTTAATTGAATAGTATTAATCAAGAGTAAGGATACCATGATCATCAGTGTTTGTATGTGTCTGTGGCTTTGTATGTATAAATAAAATAAGCAGGATATCCTTGGACTTTAACAATACACATTTTTATTTCAGCTTTACTGCATTCAAGGATAAAAACCAACTTAAAGTAGGCTAAGTAAACACTGTCTACCAAAAAGTCCTTGCTTAACTAATAGATTTAAATTATTTGTACTTAGCATATCATTTTCACAAGAGTGTTTCTAAAATGATTAGAAACAACTTGTCCTCTCTAGTATTTTAATATTCTTCTACAATTTTGTTTATGCTATTAACTGGTATTTCCCTTGAAGGAAGACTTTGCTAAGCAAAGATAAGCTTCACCCGAACTCTTGTCCTAGTTATCACTTGTGACAAATTAGAGGAGTTTAAATTAATGAGGATTTACTGGAAAATCATGGATTACCATTCTTTGCTTTTATTAATCTTTGCAACTAACCTTTATAAAGCATGTTAGAAAGGCTTGGATTTAGGACTTTGCCAAGATTATAATTTAAAAGATTCATATTTTTCTGCTTTTTTAAAATGAAAATTAAGAAAGGGTCAAGGAAATGACATTAACTGTAAGGTGAATCACATTGATAGGCAAACCACAGAAACATATTAACAGAATTTGAAGGATTCTCAGAGTCCATCTAGTCCAATACATATTTCAAGAGAAGCTCCTCTACATCATATCCAATAAATAGTCATCTACTTGCTTAAAAACCTACACTGAGGGGGAATTCATTACATTCTATGGCAGGACATTTCATTTGGGGAAAACTCAAATTGGAAAGAAAGACCTTTGTTCTGAAAATAACCTGGAATCTTTACCTCATCAATATTCATTCACCTATGCCTTCTGTTTTTTCTCTCCACCATCAAGCAGAAAAAAAACAATACCTTCTCTATAAGACAGATCTAAAAATACCTAAAGACAACTATTAACACACCACACAGAGACTCAACCAAGAATATTAGAGAAGTCATCTGTCCAAACTAAACATTACCAATTTCTTCAAAAGTGACCTGATAGTAATATCATCCTTCATTCTTGCCTAAGAAAGAGGAATCTATTTTTACTAAACAAAAACAAAAACTTTGGAGTACTTGAAGTCAACCTGCCCTCCAATTACCGGGGGGAAGAACTAAAATAAATTTCCCTCAACTGAAATATTTAGGTTATAACTGCTCCGTACAATAATCCCCTCTCCATTACTCATAAATATTTCCAGGTATGAGTCAATGCAACACTTAATAAGTATCAAAATGGAAATCCAAATTAGGAAAGAAAGGGAATAAAATGTTTTATTAGCATAAGGGAAGAGAAATTAACCAATAACTATTTTAGAAAGATTGCAAATTCAAACAGAGTGTTAGAATTAAGATGAATCCAAAAAGTCCCAGAAGAAAATATGATCTCAATTTCCTTTAAACATTGACTGTTGTTATTGCTTCCTGCTTGCCTCCTGTTGAAAAATATTTATCTAGAACAGATAAAATCACAGACTGGTTAATATCACAGGTCTTCCCCTGTAGATGATGTGATCTTATCCTAGACTGAATGATCACTTATGAGGAGAAAGGATCGGCAGCTTGTGGGTATTTCTACCCTGAATGTTGATAAGATAGAAAAGGATTCTTATACTGCAGAAAAATTAGTGTATATATATATGTGTGTGTGTGTGTGTGTGTGTGTGTGTGTGTGTATGTATATGTATATGTATGTATATATATATGCATTCATACACATACATATTTATACATATATATACATATATAGGCATATATGTCCATGTATATATGCATGTATGTGTGTTTGTGTCTATTATAGTGTGTCTGTTTGCTTTTCCCTATTAAATATTTTTATCCTGGAGTGTTTGCTTACTTCTTGTGCCTTGTACAAAAATTGCATGTTCAATTTCATGACATTTAAATATATCATCACCTTTCAGTGTGTGTGTGTGTTCGTGTGTGTATGTTTAAATACCAGCAACAGATTAAAATCTCTTATATAATATACAGTGGATAGAAAACACTTTTTAGGTTCACTTCATTTTTTGTTAGTTATGCTTTTAACAAGAGAAAAATTGTTATCCCCTATGTCAAGATCATACAGATATAACATAATATTAGTTCTAATACTTAGTTTTAAGAGGAATAAGTCATAATATATAAATAATAGATTAACCATTGTTCTGAAATGTTATATGTTAGCAACCAAAATTTAGACCTATCAGGGTGGAAGATATTGAATCTTTCTGAATTACAGAGAATTGAATTTTGGAAGAGCAACTTTACAAACATTAACTTAAAAATATTTCTGCTTTTAGAATTACAAAGGATTAGGGATTGATATATTTACTAAAGTCCTACTCTAATGTTCCATTTCAGTATGCATATGCAGTGCATAGATTTTTAGATATGATCCTAATACAATTGAAAATGTATTAAGGTTTTCTGTTCTGGAAAAGATTTTAGATAGATAGATAGATAGATACATACATACATACATACATACATACATACATACATACATGCATACATACATACATAGCAGTAGATATAGAGATATATGGATTTATCTCTATCTTTCTCTCTCTCTCTCCCTGCCCTGTCTCTCTTCCTTTTCCTCTCCTTTTACCTCTGACTGTATTTGTATACCTATCTTTATCTCTTTCTCAGTCCCTGTCTCTGCTAATTCTCTGTCTCTGTCTCTCCCTCTCCCTTTACATCTGTCTGTATTTGTATCTGCACCTATATTTATATCTATCTAATCTCTTTGTTTCTCTCTCTTTCTATCTTTATCACCTCTCTCTCCATCGCTCTATAATCTCTATCTGTCTCTGTCTCTGTCCCTATCCCTATCCCAATCCCTATACCTATCTATATCTTTCTGTCTCTGTCTCTATCCCTCTCTCTCTATCTCTCTTTACATTTCTTTATCTTAGGACAGACACTCATGTGTGTGTGTGTGTGTGTGTGTGTGTGTGTGTGTGTGTGTGTGTGTGTGTGTGTGTGTGTGTGTGTGTGAGAGAGAGAGAGAGAGAGAGAGAGAGAGAGAGAGTCAGTCCTAAGATGAACTATTGAACCAATTTATCTTTGTTTTTTTTTTAGTGGCCAGTTCAGGCAAAAGAAAAGAGTGTGGAAATTGTAGGTACCAAGTGATGATAATTTTTTAACTAAAAGGAAATTCAAACAAAGAAGCAACCTACAAAAGGAGTATCAGAAGGGATTATGATCTTGGTGAAGGAATTATTTGGCTTCAGGGAAGAATTATCTACAATGATCTAAAACAGTGCTAAGTCTGCAATTATCTAAACAACTTATCACTAGCAAACACAAATTTTAGTGATGGCAACAGAACATCCTTCATTAATCTTATGTTGGATAATTTCTAATTTAAATTAATTAAAGAAATTAGAATACCTCATATTTATTTCTTTATTTATAGCCATATTTATATTTGAATTTTTCTCTCTCAATATGCATGTCTATTTATATATATATATATATATATATATATATATATGTATACATATTATGTGTTTATTTGTATAGACATATATGTGTATATACAGATATACACATACATGAGTATATATCTATGTGTACGTGTGTAGATATACATTTAACTATTATCTATCTATCATTTATCTAGCTAGCTATACTGTCTAAAATATCTAATGAGTGGTTGCCAATAAATTATAAGCTTTAGCAAGAGTTAGACTTTTAAACATTTATTAAGGAGAATAAGAATTTGGTGAAGAGAAAGAGAAAGGCCTAGATTCATCTATCTATCTAAGGGAGAGTACGTTTCTAGCTCTGCTCTCTGCCAGAGTCCACATGAAAGAGAAAGAGTCAGAGTGACAGACTCCCCTTTCTTCCTCCCACAAGCAAATGTCACTTCCTGATGCCAAAGAAAAGACGCATGGTTTTGCCCTCAGAGACCTTTTCCTCATGGTGGAGTTTTCCTACGTAAGTCTCCAGCAGGTGGCGTCATTCCAATCATTACAGTCCTTGCTTTGTTTCTTCAAGAAATGGGATGTTTCCTTGATGAAACAGTCAAAAATAACAGAAAATAATATCCTATGCTAACTAACAATATGTTAAAACAATCTACCATGTCATATTTTTTGTTTTATTGGTGAAACTTCTTTATAGATCACAATCACTCTTGATCTCTACCGCCACCCTTAGGAAGCAACAAACTAATATATTTAAGGTAAACCAACCAGCAATAAACATGAAAGAGAAAATATATGACATTCTATGAGCATATCCCATCTCTTCTTGATAAAAAGGAAGGAATTGTTTTTCCTTATCTCTGTTTCCCCAACCATCAACAGGGAAAAATTAAATTAGAACATAATCTTTGAATTCATGTTATCATTTTTTATATTATCTAAACCCATGTATTGCTTGTTGTGGTTTATATCATTATTCTTTTCTGCATTTTTAATATTGTTTTTATCTAAAGATGTCTGTTTTTACTTAAAGATATCTGTTTGGAGAAAAGCTTTCTTCTCCAAGGAAATGTTGGCTATCTTATTTGGTTAGAACCTATATTCATTCATCTAACAAATGTAATTTTTAAACTCAAAATGTTTACATATTAATTAATAATCACCAATTCAACTAGATTTTGTAATATCAACAGTAGGGGAAATTGACTTTATAATTGTTTTAAGACCCAATCATTTTATGTTTTAATTTCTGGGATTTGTTTTTCTGTTTTGGTTGCTATTGTTTGTTTATTATTTTATTATGATTGTAAAATATCTATAATGCTTTTCAGAAACTTGCAGGAAATGGAGACAAATTAAAACTGAATCAATTCCTTATATCTTTTGATTAATTGAATTTATATTTTATTAGGGAAATCTCCAGTTTTTAACTATCAATTGTGTTCTGAGTCCTTTAACGTTGGCAATTTGGAAAACAAAGCAATCGACACACACAAACACATGTCTTTGTGATTATACATTAATTCGACTATTGATCTTTTTGTTCTGTATAACTGAGGGCATTTTTTTTGGTGGGGCAATGAGGGTTAAGGGACTTGCCCAGAGTCACACAGTTAGTAAGTATCAAGCGTCTGAGGTCAAATTTGAACTCAGGTCCTCCTGAATCCAGGGCCAGTGCTTTATCCACTGCACCACCTAGCTGCCCCTGAGGGCAAATATTATAAGGTTTTTACTCTCAGTTGGCTCATACTAAAAATGAGGACTGATAAGAACAAACTACGTAATTTCTAATGATTTGCTCAACTTCTAAATCTCAGTCTCTTCCACCTTGTATCACTTAAGTGCTTATTGAATTGAATTATTTCAATAACATCATTATTTTGGAATTACTCATGTCTTAAAAAACTGGTTTTCATTGCCCTTTGCCAGTATTCTGAAAATATAGTGATAACAAATGACAATTTCCACAAGTACTTCCCATGTAGTGCTAGTGATCACAAGCAGACAATCCATATTGTAAGATTGTTAAACCATATTGTGAAAACATAACTGCAATATGTGCATTGTTTTGGTCGTCAGTAAAATTATCTGTTGGTTATGCTGAGCAGGATGTCTTTGCTTCTGCCAATACATTTTCTGACAATTTAAGACTGGCATTGTGTTTCTATCTATCCATCTGTCTATAATAGTGAACCTAAAAGAGTTACTTTACTAATTGGTCCAAGTAGCTTCTTTCCTTTCGTAAAAGAAGAAAAAAAGTAGATGCCAAAAAGAGCATTTGTTTTGAGAGGAATTATGTTTCTGTTGCTAAAAACAAGGTTAAATGTATTTCTAATAAGTACCACTGAGGCAGAATTATTTAATGACAAAATCTTTTAATCAGTAGTTGAGAGTAGTCATCGTTAAAAACGACATGGATACTATTTATTCTTCTAGAGGATCTGACAAGCTCTAATTTCTGTAACCTTCAATTTGCTTCTAATATTACAGTCATAATTTTTCCAAAAGCCCTACACACATCTTCACAATGCATATATACAAAGACATGTATTACATTAGTATATATGCATACATATACATATATATACATGTATGTGTATATGTGTGTGTATGTATGTAGGCCCTCTTATTATCTCTAGGACTTTTGGATACCTAGATCTGCTTCTAAGAAGTAGATGGCATAACCGCTATCTTGAAAGATTTTATTTCCAGGTTTTGATAACAGAAACCAAGATATTACTTTGATATCTTGATAGATCCATAATCACATCCAAGTAGACACTTTCTTCATGGGCTCAGTTTGAAATCCATTCATGTCTACTTATTCTGTGGATCCCTCAGTCATGTCTCCCTTAAATGTTCCATATAGACTAACGACACTGGGTAGATTGTCTTCCTACAATGTCTTGACTTTCTATGAATATAAATTTAATAACCACAATGTTTCTTTTCAAGGAGCATAACCAAACCACTTCTTTTTAATGCTTGCTGCAAGCCTGTAAAAAAGTGAATTAACCTCATAAATGTTAAATGACAATAAAATAATAAAAGGTCAAGCATAGGCTTTCTGTGATTCAATTTCAATCAAAATTATAATCATAAAAATTCATTCCATAATCTTAGAGCTCAGTATTTTAAGTGTAGCATTTTATTGTACTTTACATGATTCACATCGACACATATTGTCCCTCCAACTAACATGGAAGACTTATGAAGCCAGTGGCCATACGTTAACATATCTTGTACTATGCACAGCATTAAAATAATGTTGGCCCTATAGTAGATACTCAGTCAATCTTTGTGGACTTATTTGAATAAGTAAATTTTTGAGAATCAATCAATTAATTAGATCCAGTGAATTTCATATATTATCTTCCAACAACCAAGTATAAGATGCTAAGGTAGCTTTTGAATTTTTATCTTCATCATATGGCTCCTGAATTAAATGAGAATTTTTAAGTTAAAAATAATAGTGGTTGTTATTATTTATAAATCTCCTAGAGATTGGAATAAATTGGTAAACATGAGTCCTATTATTATAATTGATTTGTATTAAATTTAATCCCTCAGAGTTAAATATTGATTTGGAAATCAAATGTAAAACACAGAAAAAATATATTTATCTAATTGAATCTAAACTCTTTGAAGGCACAATTTATTTTTGTTCTTTGCATCCACAGCACTTAATTTAATGAATGTAAAGAACCTAACAAATCTTGGTTTAAGTGAAGTGGTTTTCTACTTAGCAAGATATTTGTATGAACTTTGGGGGTGGCAGATAGGTCTAATTTCATATTTGTGATCAAACATATACTATAGTATCTTTCACACAATGCACACTTAATTCATACTTTTAATTATTGAATTTCAATAATCTTGTTCTTTGCTATCTAATCATTCACTATGTCATATTTTACATGGTTGTGTTTCTATGACTTTCTTCATCTAAGAAAATCAAATACCTCAAAGTGACCCACAAAATAGCATCTCCCCACTGCTTAATGAATAATAAAAAATATATATCCTTATCCTCACATTCAAGATGATCCAAAATTTATAATTGAGTTAATTTTTGAATATTATTAAATCAAGCTCATCTTTGCATACTCTACATTTTAGTCCAAACTGAGGTACACACCATCTCTTGACTTGTTCAGCCTACACCCAGAAAGAATCTCAGAATTTTAGAGTTGGAAGGGTCTTCAATGGTCATACAGTCTAATTAATTACAAATACATTGCTAATTTTGTATCCACAGTAAGTGATCAACTAATCTTTGTTTAAAGAGCTTCAGGGACAGTGATTACATGATTACTGAATTGAGAACTGGAAGGGTCTAAAGGTCATTGAACCATTGGACAAAGTCTTGGACTTGAGTAAATTTGAGTTTCAAAATTACCTGAGATAGTTATTAGCCATATGTTCTTGAGGTTAATAAAAAGACCAACCTTACATGGATGTTATGAAAATTGAATTAGAAAACATGTCAAGCAGTATGTGAATCTTACAGGCCTAGCTAAATGTCACACACATATGTATACATAGACACATACATTTACATTTACATGTAAATGGTCATGTGCATGCATGTATATACATATACATGTGTATGCATAACATACACATGTTATTTTACATAAATATACATGTATGTATAATCCCCTTAGCTTCTAAATGAGGATTTTGTGGCCCAGAGAAGTTGTGACTCACCCAAGGTCATACAGAGAAAAAGAAATGGAGCCAAGTTCCTTTCTCTCCAAATCTAGGGTTCTTTCAATTATACTCCTCTGCTTCCTTCTAGCAGTTCAACATTACCTTGTGTAGATCTGTAACTCTTTTCCCCATTTCAGACTTTCCCATTATTTTGATAGTGAGACCACCAGCTACTGATTTTCAGTTCTCTGCTTTTATCTTGATTGTTCTCTATCATATCTCCCATTCAATCAGTTGTCAATTCCATCTCAGTAACATTTCTCAGACTTCCCCCTTTCCCTTGCCACTAATCAAACTGAAGTCCTTATTACCACACATTTTATCTATACTATTGCAATTCTCTACTAATTGCTTTTGAAGTCTCTAGTCTCTCATTTTGCCAATCAATTCTTCACACTTCTGCCACATTATTCTTTCTTATGTATAAATCTAGTCATGTCCCCTCCTCTGCTCAAAACCCTTCAAACATTACTTCCCTCTTACCTAGAGAAAAAGAAAAGTAGAAACTGGTTTAGAAGAGTATTTAAAGCCCTCTATTATAGCGGGCCATCCTATCTAACTTTGTCACTCATAAGTTCTCTCCATATATTAAGATCGACTCAACAACCTAGAAAGTCTCTATCTTTAATCATAACATTCACTACACCTGGATTACTGTCTTCCTTTTACTAATACCCTCCCTTTGAAAGTATCCATTCTTCCTTACAGATGAAGTTAAACCACAACTTACTTCCTACATGAAGCATTTTCTGATCCTCGGGAATCTCAAATTTTATTTTTCTCCTTGGACCTTCTATAACACCTTGATTATATGTCTCTCTAATACATATAATACATTCTGGTTTTTTGTTATTATAGTTTTCTGTGTAAGCAATTCATATTTTTAATAGATTTTGACCTCCACATAGTCAGTGATTATGTCATGTTAGCCTATGATTCTCTTAAGCACCTAGCATAAAGCTATGACCTTAGAAGGTCCCTGATATATTTCTAATTCTATTTTGAGGTGGTGTACTATATCTTTCATATAATATGGATTGCTTTTAATCTATTTTACATAATAACATACATTTTATATTTATAGTGAATCACAAAAGTTCAGACTCTCAGAGTTCTAGGAGTCTTTGTTGGCCAACGGGGAGAAAAAAAGCACATCTGGACTGTTCACAACATAGACGAAAAAAAAAATATGCAGTTTTTATTTTTTTTGAAAATCTCCAGGGAGTGTAAAATCACAATATGATTTGAGGAAAACCATTCCATTTTAGATTAGCAGTAAATTTTAGTTTGATAGTCAAAAGATGCTGTGACCAGTTCCTGGTCTAATTAAGCAGTCACAAAATCTGGGCCTGTAATTTCAGCCCCACATTTCATATATGATACCAAAAGCTAGAAGGATTTTTTGGGAAAATATCAACTTGCTGGCTCTTAGAGAAGATTGCACATTTACTGCATAACATATAAAGCTCTTACAGAATGGTAGTGTAAAGAATTAATTGTTGGGGCAGCTAGGTGGTGCAGTGGATAGAGCACCAGCCCTGGAGTCAGGAGTACCAGAGTTCAAATCTGGCCTCAGACACTTAACACTTACTAGCTGTGTGACCGTGGGCAAGTCACTTAACCACAATTGCCTCACTAAAAAAAAAAAAAAAAGAATTAATTGTATTTTGAGGGTTTTTTGACCCCATTTTTGGCTAAAATTTAATAAAAACCCTTAGTGCATTCACTGGCCTGGAGCTCTGCAACCCGCACGGTGCTCCACCCACTGGTTGTAGCCATCGCCATGGTGCCAGCAGCTCATGTCATCACCACTTGCTGACGCTTACTTAGGCCTGGCAAAATTATAATGATTGGTAGCTCAGTGAGGGCAGTCATGTGACTGTCAGAGTGGCCAGCCAATTGGCTGGGGGCTATTTGTGGTCAGTCTGGGGTCTGCTGGGAAGAAGGAACGTGTTTTGGCCATTCTAGCTTGAAGCTGGAAGGTGACAGGACACTGCTGTGTGTTCTCAGCTGATTCCTGGGCAGGGGTGTTGTTCAGGTTGTATAATTTCCCTTTCCCCATTTTATTGCCTTTCCCTTAATCCTACTGATACTGTTTGTGTTTTTCTTAAGTTCATTCTTGTTAAATAAATCCTGCTCTGTTTTGAGGAAGGCTGTCAGTCTCCTTCCTTGTCCCAATATTGAGGCGAGTCACCTAGCTAACACTCCCCAATTAAAAATTGGTCTCTACCATTTTGGTGAGCCAGCCAGGAGTTGATTAACATAATGAATAAACATAAACTACCACATGTAGATATATGGATTGAAATGTATATATATATATATATATATATATATATATATATATATATATATATATATATATATAATATTAAACACTGTCCTAGAAACTAGTTCTGAAGTAGCTGCAATAGCAGCAATGGATTTAATTAATCAAACTGATCATGAGTCATCCCAAAAGAATTACAAGACTCAGTGACTCAGTTTCCTAAGTTTTATTAGAATACTTTAAGGCCACAGCGAGAATACTATAGGAGAAAAGAAAAGGTATCTCAAATAGGGGGAAGAAAGATGTCAATATTTATCATAAGAAAAACTAGGTTATCTCATTATCTTAATTTTCTCCTTAAGTAGATATGGGGGATGGTGTATCCTAATTTGAAATTCTTGAGGTCCAAGGTGGGTACCTTTTTCCCTAGGGGATAAGGTGAACCTAAGGACACATTTGGACTTCTCTGAAAATGTTCATAAAGACACGTTTAAACTTGTCAAAGCCAGAATGTCTCTCTGTTTATATGACTTTACTTTAGGATATGGTTTCTAGATGCCCTGTCATCTAGGAATATTAAAGGCTATTAATGGTTAATGGTCACTGGTTACTGTTTCTGTTGATGGAATTAGTTGATAGGGACTCAAACCCTCTTGGTTACTGTGAGATCACAAATCTAAGTTTCTCTGTTAACACTTTTAGCTATTGATGATTAGAACTCAGGTCTTAGGTTATCTGTTAACACTTTTTAGCCTCCTCCATAATTCTCCCCTATTCAGATACCTTGGGAAAAGGGACGACAGTCATTTCTTCTTTATCTTCTTCCTGCTGAGTGGGAGCAACATAGGGGCCCATAGGGGTCTATGAGCTGAGGGAGATCTAGGAGTCAGAGTTACAAATGCAAGGACCACAACAAAAGACACAAAAAATTAATAGACCAAGGGGCAATAGACACTCTAATACAAAATATAGCCAAGAGGTCAATGAAAAACCAATTGAAGCAAACTGTGAACAAGTTTCAGCCATCCAGGTGGAGACATTGTGCAACTCTTGTACACACAGCAGGAGGTGTTCTGGAAAATATAGATTCCACCATCCTCAGCCAACAGATAGTCCAGGGCAATTTGATGGTCCAAGACCACATTGCTAGAAAATTTAGAGACTCTTTCAATTTTTGTAACCCTAATGAAGTAGAATTAGTAATTTGTTCTTTTGCCAAAGTTAAATTTGTAAACACTCGGGCCCTGGATTCAGGAGTACTGAGTTCAAACCTGGCCTCAGACACTTGACACTTACTAGCTATGTGACCCTGGGCAAATCACTTAACTCCCATTGCCCCCCCCCAAAAAAAAAAATTGCAAGCACAGCTTCATGTTCTGCCAGAAGCAGACAAGGAAATCAAACATAGCTATATGCAAATTCCTAATAATAAAGGTGAATTGGTGACAGACCAAAAAGAATTCCTAGAAGAGTTCAATAAGGCTCATAAAATCAAATAAGAGCAGTGTAGGAAACATTCAGGCAAAGAAATGAGAGTCATACAAGAAAATCTTGAAAAGATAGTAAAAAGTTTAATAAAAGATACATGAAAATCCACTAACAAGAATTCTTAAACTAACAGAATTCCCCAAAGGAAAAAAAAGAGGTACAAAATTTCCCTCAAGAAAAACAAAAAATAACACCTTAAAAAGTAGAATTAGCCAAATAGAAAATGAAGTACAAAAGGTTACTCAAAAAATATTTCCTCTAAAAATTAGATTTGAACAAGTGGATGTTAATGACTCCCTGAGATATTGAAAAGCAATAAAACAAAATCAAAATAATGAAAAAGTAGATGAAGATGTGAAATTTTGGAAGAAAAACAACTGAAATTGAATATGGATCTAGGAGAGGTAATTTTTAAATTATTGGACTACCTGAACACCCTGATATTTATGTATGTGTATATATATACATATGTGTGTGTTTAGATATCATATTTCAAGAAATTATTGGGAATGGAGCTAAGATGATAGAGAAAAGGCAGCAAGTTGCCTGAGCTCTCCCCACTTTCTCTCAAAACAACTTTAAATCAAGCCTAAAAACAAATTCTGAAGCATCAGAATCCACAAAAAGATCCGGTTAAAAAACTTCCTGCTCAGGATAACTTAGAAGGACTGCAGAAAATATCTGTCTTATCTGAATAGAAGCAAAGCATAGCCCAGAGGAAGCAGTATCTGGGAACATTAGCTGGAGGCATCTAGCCCCAACATAGATCAGTAACAGAGGCCCCATCATCCAGGTTTAGCAGTTCAGTGGCACAAAGTCCCTGCTATGAGAGCTCCGTGTCCAGCACACTAGGTAAGCCACCACACAACAGACAAGCTGCCATCTATAGATTGTCCAACCCTTCCTCAATCCCCACAACAGGTGAGCTGCCAGTACCAGGGTTCCTGATTCAGGAAACATTGGACATTCATTGCCTCCAGCTCCCTAGGAGCAGAGCTCTACATTAAAAGACATGAAATAGTCTGTAAAATGAATAACAAAGAAACAAAAGACCTGACCAGAGAAAGCTACCAGGACAACAGGGAAGATACAAACATAAAAGAAAGTACCAATATCAAAAGACCTATATGTGAAGCCTCAAAGAGAAATACCAATTTGTCTCAGACCCAAAACATCTTCCTGGAAGATCTTTAAAAGCTTGTAAAAGCTAAATAAGACAGGTAAAACACAAAAAATGGCAAAAGAAATGAGAGTTATGCAAAATAATCACAAAAAGAGAATTGTCACCTTGGTAAAGGAAGCTCAAAAATGGGGAAAAACTGGCATACAAAAATCCACTGAAGAAAACAACTATTTAAAAAAGCAGAATTGGTTCAATGGAAAAGGAGTTAAAAATCTAACTGAAGAAAATAATTCCTTGAAAATCAGAATTGTACAAATGAAAGCTAATGACTCCATGAGACACCATTCAAACAGAATCAAGAGAATGAAAAACAAAAAACAAAAAGAATGGAAGAAAATGTAAAATACTTCATTTGAAAAACAATTAACCTGGAAAACAGATCCAGGAGAGATCATTTAAGAATTTTTGGACTACATAAAAGCCTTGATCAAAAAACAGACATAGACAGAATCTATCAAGAAATTATCAAGGAAAATGCCCTGATATCATAGAACCAGTGGGTAAAATAGAAATTTTTAAAAATCTACCAATTACCATCTAATAGATATTTCAAAAAGAACACTCACAGTTAAATTCCCAAACTTTCATATCAAGGGGAAAATACTATAAGCAAACAGAAAGAAAAAAAAATCAAATATGAAGAAGTCAGAGGCAGGATTACCCAGGATTCAGCAGTTTATACCTTAAAGGATCCAGGGACTTGGAATATTATATTCTAGAAGGTAAAGGAACTTGTATTACAAACAAGAAATACCTACCCAGCAAAACTGAGCATGATGTTTCAGGGGGGAAATGTAATTCAATGAAATAGGGCACTTTCAAACATTCCTGATGAAAAGCCCAGAGAACAGGGAATTTGATTTTCAAATATAATACTCAAGAGAAGCATTAAAAGTTAAACATGGGGGGAGGTACAGCTAGGTGGCATAGTGGATAAAGCACCAGCCTTAGATTCAGGAAGACCTCACTTCAAATCCTCAAATCCAGCCTCAAACACTCAACACTTACTAGCTGTGTGACCTTTGGCAAGTCACTTAACCCTCATTGCCCTGAAGGGAAAAAAAGAAAAAGGTAAACAGGGAAGAAAAATAATGTTATCCAATAAGGTTAAAATGTTTACATTCCTACGCAGAAAGATTGTATCTGTGACTCTTAAGAACTGTGTCTCTATTGGGGCACTTAAAAGAATACATAGTCAGAGACTGCAAGTATAAGTTGACTTTTGATGGGTTGATATAAAATATATGGGATGAGAAAGTGGATTGTTCTAGAAGAAGAAGAAGGGAGAGGATAAATGAAATAACTTAAATCATGTGAAGAGACATGAAAGAACTATTTCAGTGGAGGGAAAGAACAGTTAGGTGAAATGACTGTGAGTTGGGAAATGTGATATGAGTTAACTATGAGCAGATGATATAAAACAATAAAATAAGAACACATAATAATCACAATTGTGAATGTGAATGGGATAAATTCAGCCAAAAAGTTAAAACAGATAGCAAAGTGGAATGCATGTTTTTGACATAAAGGATTAAACCATAAGCAAATTGGAGAAGCATGGACTTGTTTAGCTGTTAGATTTATAGATGAAGGAAGATTTTATTACCAAAGATAGAGATAAAAAGCATTATAGGATAAAAATGAAGAATTTTGATTGCAATATTTTTTCTAACATACAAACTAAACCAATGCAGCCTAATTAGAAGTGAAGTAGAAGGGTAAGCCAGGTGGCACAGTGGATAGAGCACTGACTCTGGAGTTAGGAGGACCTGAATTCAAATCCGACCACAGACACTTAATACTTACTAGCTGTGTGACCCTGGGCAGATCACTTAACCCCAATTGCCTCACAAAATAAAAACACAAACAAATAAATAAATAAACAAACAGACAAATAAGTGAAGTAAAAAATGCATAGCAAATTTCTATAATAAAGGCCTTATTTCTCTAATATATAGAGAACTCTTATTTGTAAGAATAGAAGTCATTCCTTAATAGATAAATGGTCAAAGGCTATAAACAATTTGCAATTTAATAAATCAAAGTGATCTATATTCAAATAAATTTTTTTCTAAATCATAATTGATTAGAAAATTGGAAATTAAAATAATTCTGAAGTACTACCTCACGACATACACAGTTCATGTAAGTCTTTCCAGGTTTCTCTGAACTCCTGCTGCTCATAGTTTCTTTTTTTTTTTTTTTTTTTTTTTTTTTTTTTTTTTTAGCGAGGCAATTGGGGTTAAGTGACTTGCCCAGGGTTACACAGCTAGTAAGTGTTAAGTGTCTGAGGCCGGATTTGAACTCAGGTACTCCTGATTCCAGGGCCGGTGCTCTATCCACTTCGCCATCTAGCTGCCCCCTGCTCATAGTTTCTTACAGCACATTACATTGACATACCACAACTTGATTAGCCATTTCCCTATTGATGGTCCTTCCCTAGATTTCCAATTCTTTGCCACCACAAAGAGAAGTGCTAGAAATATTTTTGTACATATGGGTCCTTTTCTCTTTTCTATCATCTCTTTGGGGTACAGACCTAGCAGTGGTACCACTGAGTCAAAGGGTATGAATGGTTGTGATCCAACCATTCTGGAAATAATTTGGAACTTTTTATATAAGGATATAAAACTGATAATACCCAGAAATACCACTAATAATTTTGGATCCCAAAGGAATGGGGGGAGGTTCTAAACCAACAGAAATATTTATAGAGAGGGCAGAGCCAAGATGGTATAGGGAAGCCAGCAAGTTGCCTGAGCTCTGCTTCAGTTGCATCAAAAAGAACGTTAAATCAAGCCTCTGGATAGATTCTGAAGCTATTGAACTTGCAAAGAGACAGAGAGACACAGTCTTCAAAAAAGAGATAATTTAGAATACTTCAGGAAAGGTCAGTCTCACTCCGGCAAAAGGGAGGCACAGCATACTGCAGCCCAGCATAGCATGGAGGGGGTCTGGGCAAGTCAGCAGGAAGCTGTAGGCCACAGCTGGGCAGCTGAGGCTCCTGGATACTAGCTCAACAAGCTGGTAGCACAACAGAAAAGTGGTAAAACCCACCAGCACCCGCTGAGAGGGCAGGCTGCTAGCTAGAGGGCCACCCACAAGACAGGCATGACGAGGCCTGGCCATCCCAGTGCACCAGGAGCAAACCCAGGGTAGCGAGAAATACACAAGGCATAGAGGCCTCAGGGTAGAAAGCCAGTGACACAGCTCCTATACCCCAGCACAAGAAGCTTGAAACAGGGACCCTGGTGCCCCCCGAGCAGACGTCAACTTGAAAAAAATAATAAGTTGCAATATGAGTAAGAAACAAAAAAGAGTTCTTACCATTGAGAGCTTCTCTGTCAACAGGGAAGAGGTAAACACAAATACAGATGGGGACAATACTCTCAAACTGCCTACATGTGAAGCCTCAAGAAGGAAGAGGAATTGGTCTCAAAAACAGAAAGCCTTATTGGAAGAGCTTGAAAAGGATTTTAAAAATCAATGGAGAGGGGGCAGCTAGGTGGCACAGTGGATAGAACACAGGCCCTGGATTCAGGAGGACATAAGTTCAAATCTGGCCTCAGACACTTGACATTTACTAGCTGTGTGACCCTGGGCAAGTCACTTAACCCCAAATGCCTCACCAAAAAACCTAAACAAAACAAAAAAATCAGTGGAGAGAGATAGAAGAAAAATGGGGAGAAAAATAAAAGCAACACAAGAAAATTATGAAAAAAGAATCAGCAGCTTGGAAAAGGAAGCACAAAGATTGACTGAAGAAAACAATTCCTTAAAAAATTCATTTGGCCAAATGGAGAAAAAGGTGGATAATCTCACTGAAGAAAACAATGGCTTAAAAATTAAAATTGAACAACTGGAAGATAATGACTCTGTGAGATACCAGGAATCAGTCAAACAAAATCAAAAGAAGGAAAAAAATAGAAGAAAACATAAAATAACTCATTAGAAAGACAACTGACCTGGAAAACAGATCCAGGAGAAACAATTTGAGAATCATTGGACTGCCTGATCAGAAAAAGAATCTAGACACCATATTCCAGGAAATTATTAAGGAGAACTGCCCTGATATTATAGAATCAGATGATAAAATCATCATTGAAAGCCACCAATCACCTCCTGAAAGAGACCCCCAAAAGGAAAACTCCAAGTAATATTGTAGTGAAATTCCAGAATTATCAGGTGAAGGAGAAAATACTCCAAGCAGCCAGAAAGAAGAAGTTTAAATATCATGGGGCCACAGTCAGGATTGCTCAGGACCTGGCAGCTTCAACATTAAAGGATCACAAGGCTTATATTATGATATTTGGGAAGGCAAAGGAGCTTGGACTGCAGCCAAGAATCTATTACCCAGCAAAAATGAGCATTCTCTTTCTGGGGAAAAGATGGACATTCAATAAATTGGGGACTATCAAGGTTTCCTGATGAAAAGACCAGAACTGAATAGAAAATTTGATCTTAAAATAGAAGAATAAAGAGAAGTTTAAAATAATAAAAAGGGGGGGGGGAGTTACTCAACAAGGATAAACTGTTTACATCCCTACACAGGAAACTAATACTTATAACTCTTGAGAACTATATATGTATTTGGGCAGACAGAAGGATTATACACAGAGGGTATAAATATAAATTGTCTTTGATGTGATGATATAAAGAAAATTAAGGGATGAAAAAATTAGTATATGGGGAGAAGAAGAAAGGGGAGGTGGAATGGGGTTAATTACATCATATCATGATGTGTAAAAAACCTATTACAATACAGGGAAAGAAGGGAGGGATGAACATTGTTTCAACCTTACTCTCACTAGATTTCATTTAGAGAGGGAATAACATATACATTCATTTGGCTAAAGAAAATTAGCTTATTCTTTACAGAATTAAAAAGGAAATAGGAAAGGGGGGGACTTATTTGCTGTCTCAAGGAAGGTTAGAGTGAGGGGAGGGAGAGAAAAATTTGAAACTAGAAATCTTATAAAAACAAATATTGAAAAAATATCTCTACATGTAACTGGAAAATAATAAAATACCTTTATAATTAAAAAATAAATATTTTTAGCAGCTCTTTTTCTGGTGACAAAGAACTGGAAAGTAAGAAGATGCTCATTAATATGGGAATGGCTGAATAATGGTAATGTGATTGTGATGGAATACTATTGTAAGAGATAAAGGACAGGATGAACTCAGAGAAACCTGGACTTAAATGACCTGACACTAAGGAAGTGAGAACAAGAACTTTGTACACAGTAATAGTAAAACCATATGTGATCAACTGAATTACTTAGGTATTATCAATAATACAATTATTTAACAAAATTCCAAAGAAATTATGATTTTAAAATGTTATCTATCTGCAGAGAAAGAAGCAATAGAGTCTGAATGAATTTGAAGCCTACATTTGCTTCTTAATTTCTTTTCTTTCTTTCTATTTTTTGTTTTTGGTCTGTTTTCTTTCATAACATAACTAATAGGAAATATTTTTGGCATGACTGTACATCTATAACTTATATAAATTGCTTGCCTTCTCAATGAAGATGAAGTGAGGGAAATAATTCAGAAGTCAAAATTTAAAAATAAAACACCAAAGTTATTTTACATGTAAGTAAAAAATGATGATATACACATATATGTGCATATATTTATATACATGTGTACTTACATGTGTGCAAATATATGCATAGATACACACATACAGTGCAAATGGAAAATCCTCTCAGAAGAATGGCCCTAGCAATACAAATCCCTCTTGCAGAACATGGAATTTTAGCTTAGTCTTGAAGAAAGTCAGGAATGCTTAGCAGTAGAGGTGAGGAGGGAAATAAATTCAGGCATGATGGATAGTAGTGTAAAAACTTGAAGGTAGGATATGTTGCTTTGCATGAGCAGAACAAGGACTGATTTACTAATTAATAGATTTTATATTATATAAAAGTAATAGAGACTCACTAGACTTTACTGAGATGAGGAATAACATGCTCAGACTAGGATTTTCAGAAATTGTTTTGGAGGTTGACTCAAGAATAGATGGATTAATTGACTGGGAATTGAGACAGTGCAAACAACCAGAAGGCTATTATAATATTTCTGGCATTTCACACCTTGGCTAATGCTATCTCTTTTCACTTTTTGAGCATATATGTCTATATGTCCATGTCTATGTGTATGAATGTATGTGTGTATTTTTATGTATATGTATATATGTGTATTCACATATATGCACACACAGGTGGGTATCTGTATACATGTTTACACATGTGTGTATGTTCAAACATATGTGTAGATACGTATCTACACAGGCATACACATATGAGTTTCATATATTTGCATATATACATATACACTGTATATACACGTGTGTACACATATGTTTATGCATATATGTGCATATGTATATGTGTATATGTATGTATATGTGTATATTTATGTGTCTATCTATATATCTCTCTATATATGAAAAAGTGTTCCTAAAGTGTCAGTTTAGTCTTTAGGTACTGAAGCTGAAAATAACACTAAGACTTTTGAGATCCTGCATTTCAAAGGCTTATTTGAATACAACTTTACTCATAAGCTTTCTCTTCCAATTATTCCCCTGCCCACCCTCCAAATGTGACCTAGTCAGTGACAACTTTTTCTCTAGGAATGCACTAAAAGGCATCGCTGTGGACCTTTTACACTCTAAGATTCATAACTTAAAAAAAAAAAAACTAATCAACTTTTTATCCACAGAATAATCACCTCCTCTACTTTCTACAAACGGGTCCTGATTCTTACAGGTTTAGGTAAAGAAAAAAAGTAATTACTTAATAAGTGAACTTAGTTTATTTCAGAATATGGTGAATATTGGACCTGAAAAATATGTGTGTGTGAATTTAGCATATTCTAGAAAATGAAATCTATCCTGTTACCACAACTAAAGAAGCAGTCAATCCTTAAAAGTTATTAGAAAATATATGACAATGAAACACTAAATTCCAAATAGGATTTGATAATGTTTTTGCCAAATTTACAAATTAAAGATAATTGCCTAAACTCTCATAAGGCTTTTGTTATGTTTAATCTACTTTGAAGATATTATCAATGGTCTCTTTAAAAAATGGCTTATCCCAAAACTATTGATTTCACCAAATATATTTTTCAAAATTGTAACATTCTAATTTTTGTGGTAAAAATTATTGGAGTTTAGCTGACTCATTTGGGAGGGGCCACACCTGGCCCACCCTGAAGTTACATATGCTACTGAGGTCAGAAGCATAAACCTCTCCATAGGCAGTTTTTGATGGACCTCCCCTTTTGGGGGAGGAAGGGGAGTCTTAGTGGCTTCTAGAATGCTGGCAATTCTCTTTTCTCTCCTCTGCTCTTTCCAGTGGCATGAGCAACTAGCAGACATCCCAGGTGTGGTGAGTGAACACAAAAGCCCCACATTCCTTTGAATTAGCTTAATTGGAAATGAGGTAGAGATTGTATAGACTTAGGTTAGAGCTAGGAGAATTTATCTGTATTTCTTTTTCCCTAATTCCTTATCTTTGATTCTTATTAACTTCTCCTTTGTTGTTTAATTAATTCCCAAGTAATAAAATCTGATCCTTTTGTGGAAAAGAAGCTGTAAGCCTCCTTTCTTATTGGCCTGGGAGAAATATCTAAAACAACAGTTCAGAGGGAAGGGAGCTTTGAACCTAGAGATCCCTCATTATTTCCGGGACCCCAAAATTTCGGTGAGTCACCCAATTATTCCTCCATATATTAAATTTGGTTCACACATTTTGATTGCAGCAAATAAAACAATGTAATAGGAGAATAATTTCCTTTCAAATTTTATGTTTTCTATTTTAAATAATTGTATTTTATGACTACATTAAAATATACTAATGTATATAAAGTCTTTTAAATGTGTTTAAACTTCCGTCATTATTGTAGGTAGATATATAAGTATGTTTAGCAATTTTTCCAAAGGCAAATTATCTGTCTGATATTTGCAGAAACATAACTTACTACTTCATACCAACAAAGAAATTGCTTTCCTGTAGCACTTCCCAAAATGTTTCTACTTCAAAAATGTCAGCTTTTAATGCATTTTATAACTCTGGACATTGTTGCTCATTCATCAGAGAAATGATCTAATTTAAATGTAATGAGATAGCAATTTGGAAGCAAAAATACAGACAGATATTGACAAGAAACAACAGGAAAGGGGAACTTTGCAAGTAATCATGAAATTAATTGATGATAGAAAAGAAAACGTAAGAGAGAATTAAGAATCTCAGACTTAGAAGGGGCTTCAGAGACCAACCAATCTTGGTACTCTGCAGAAGTAATCATCTAGTCTGTTTTTGGATAACTTCAGTAAGAGGGCAAGTACTGCCTCAAAAGGCAACTCCTTATACTTTAGGACAATTCTAGTTGTTATGAAGTTTTTTCTTACATAGATCTTCTTCTCTGTACTTCCTTCACAGGTAAATTCTATCAAAGGATAGTTGGAAATCTAAAGAGTTGTCTAGAAGTGAAAGGTGATCATTTGAAGCCATGTTGGAGCATTCCAGAATGTGTATCTAGCAGCCCATATTTTAGTGGTTCCTGATTCACTCATGGAAAATGAACATTAGATGAAGACATTTTTAGTATGTAAAATATTATACCTCTGTGTCACTATATGTCTTTCCTTTTTTAAAGACTTAAATGCAAATGGGGAACCTAATTTTATAACTTGAAAGTTTCTATGGATGACTAGTTTCCTGTTCTTTTCTTTATCTTGTCTTCTTCTCATTGTTTTTTCTTTTCCTTTCTCTCCTTTTCTTCTTTTCAGTTTAGAGTTCTCTGACAATTTTCCAATACTTTTCAGAGACCAGTCAGGTGATTATGATCCCATTAGCTCTTCATCTGTCCATGTATTCAGGAAGTTAAAAGGTGGATGATTAGTGTAGCATCAGATTAATTCTGAACAGTCAAAACTTCCAACTAAAGAGAGAACCACAATGAAGAAAGGTAATAGCACACCAGGGTACAGAAAGCTAATTTCCTGTTGCTGCTATAGATTCCCTCACTAACAATGTCAGGAGAGTCGCATTCCATCATATTAACACAAAGGAGAAGAGCTGCTCAAATATAGCAAGTATTTATGATAATTAGGTTTTGCAGAATAATGTGGTTCTTCAAAGAAGATAGTTGTGGATATTGATTTTCCAAATGGACAGAATCATTGATTGAATGCAATTTGAAGAGGAACCAAATTAATCTCTGATTTACCTGTGCCTGTTCCAGGTGAGATACATTAGTTCTGAAATTCTCTGCCTGTGTTTAATAGCTCAAGGGTGCCCCCTGTCTGTTAGTTCATGTTTCATAATTCCTTGGCTAATAACGTCTACAAGTGACTAAGAAATATGTTGCTGAGGAAGGAAGAATATAAGACACAAGAAATTTTGGTATTGCTAACAGTTACGCAATGATGAGAACACCACATAATAACAAATCAGGGGAGGTGATTATGAGATTCTAAAATTCAGCTGTAGTTAGGAAAGAATGGAAATATTTTTGCTTTGGGCCTTAGCTTGATGCTGACTCAGAGACACTTAGACTAAGAGTGAGATAAATAAGCATTCCCAAGAGAAAGAAAATTGAAAGTGCCCTCATGTGACAATCAACAAATGAAGATATTTGCTTTTTTCTTTATTAGGGAAACCTTCATCCTCTGATACTTGTAAGAGTATTCTCATATGTCATATGATGCAAATTAGAGAGTACAAAAAGGTTAGGGAACTACTTATAATCCCCAGAGGTATTCAGAATATGTGAGTTTATTGTGAACCTATTTTATTTTCTAGTTTAGACTTGATTCAATAATATTTAAAACCTATAAACTGAGGGAAGCTAGGTGGCGCAGTGGATAAAGCACCAGCCCTGGATTCAGGAAGACTTGAGTTCAAATTCAGCCTCAAACACTTGACACTTGACACTTACTAGCTGTGTGACCCTGGACAATCACTTAACCTTCATTGCACTACCAAAACAAAGAAACAAACAAAAAGCCCTATAAATTTATTTATTTTTTTATAACAGTAATAAATTGTACCTTAAAAACTTATGAATGTTTGTATGTATTCAAAATCTCATCTTATTTTTTTTTTACCTCTTCCAAATTTTCTTTTGGCAATGAAAAGAAAAGAGGATATAGTTCTATTAATGGACATCTAGGATCTTTTCCTCTTACTTCCAACATAATTTGTATATTGTCCTCCTTCAAAGTTCAGCTTAGGTCTTTACCTCTTCCATGAAGTCTTCTCATGATCTTTCCAGTTGTAAAAACACTTACTCATCTCAATTTCTTTTGCACAATAATCACTTGTGTACACATTATATCTTCCTAGTAGAATGTAGACTTCTGTGTAAGGGTATATTATTATTTCCATAATAACATGTGTTCCAATTATGCAGATTATAAGCCTTCTTTTTTAATATTACATTTTCCCCAATTAAAGGTTAAAAGGATTGCATTTTTTTTACATTTTTAAAAAGTCTTGATTTAAAAACCCTCTTCCTTTTCACTTTCTTCCCTTTTTCCTCCCTGAGATGGTAAGAAATCTTGTAGAGGGTATACATCTTCAATCATGTAAAACATTTCCCTATTAGTCATTTTATCCAAGAATGTTCTAATGAAAGGAAGGAAGGAAGGATGAAGGAAGGAAGAAAGAAAATGGAATATAATATGTTTCAATCTATTAAAACAATATCAGTTCTTTCTCTGGAAGTGGATGGCATGTTGTATCATGAATAATCTTGGATTGTTTTAGATTATCGTATTGCTGAGAATAGCTGTCATGCTATTCATAGTACACAGTATTCATAGTAAAATTTTAGCCTGTTTGATTTTAGAGCATTGCTTCCAACCCCACCTCACAATTCCAATTCATAGAACCTTTGCAAACATTTAGAAGTCTTTTAATATCAGTTTACCCTTTGCATTAGTAAAAAGTTGTTTCTCATTCTCCCTACATAAAAAGCTTTCCTCCATTTCTGAATTTCAAAGTAAGGATTTTTTTTTTGTCATCAAGTTATCAGTAGAAAATCACTGATACATTTTATACTGGTGAGGAGCATAAGGACTTCTGAATTAGGATCATTAATTTGTTCAAAATTTTGGGAGACTGGAAGCATTGAATATAATTAAGAAAGTCAGCTTTATGTTAGGAAGAGATTAAAGAAAGAAGAAAAATAACTAAATGTACTCCCAACATATAGGTAGTAGTACAAAGGTGGAAACTGAGTTTTCATCTATTATTTTAATTATTGAAGGCAGAAAGGACTTTTGAGTTTTAAACCAAACCCATAATGTCTATATAACAATGGATTAGTTATTTAACCTCAAAGTGTCGCAAATACTTCCCTAAAATTTTAAGTTTTAGAGGAGGTGAGACTTTGCCTTGGTAGAAGAAGTTTCCTTATTTAGAGTTCACTTTTCTAATGAAATAATATGGAAGAAAAAGGAGGTAGAAGGAAAAAGAGAAAGAGGAAGAATAAGAAGGAAGAGTAGAAGAAGGAGAAGAAGGAAGATAAGGAGGGGAGAAGGAAGGAAGGAAGGAGGAAAGGAAGAAGAGAAGGAAGAAAATTAGAAAGAAAGAAAGGAAGGGATAAGTGTTATACATATATTTCTGGGAAATATATATATATATATATATATATATATATATATATATATATATATATATATATATATATATAAAATTTGTTCTGTAGAAAAGTTGTAGTAAGTATTCTTTACAGAAGTCTTACTTTAGAATAGTAGAATTTTTCTTCATTCAAAAATCACTTCTGATTAAAGGAAAAGAAGAAGCATGGGTTATGAAAAGGAATAATTGGGGACATGAACTTCTTCTACCCAGTTAACTTTTCTGACTGTTTTCAGAAGCACTTTATTTCATCAAAAAAAAATCCTTTGCATGAAATAAAATACTTTATATAGCCAATGGTGATGTTGGCAGCATACATACAGGTCTTTGTGACTGCTTGAAAATCATTTTTTTATGTTTATTTTCCCAATTTCTTTATATCTAGGAAGTGGGGGTAAACATAATTTTCTCCCGTGCCACCCAGTCTACTATCATATTCTAATACCATAGCAAATGGCCTTGGTTATGCAGAAGATTATGCCTGTAAAAGTAATGGCATATGTTTATATACACATATATACATATATGCACATATACATGCATCTACATGCATACATATATGTATATGTACACAAAGACATATACATACATATATACAATTCGTGTATATATGCATAGAGTAGAGGGATAGAGTTTGCTGCAATGACACAATAACCAAGAGACTTAAGGATTCTGTTTCGACCTTATATTTATCTTCTTTGACAAAGGCTGTGATTAAATTATTTCCTTGCCATGTTAGGAAGTACTTTAAACAGGAAATTCATTTAGGGATAAGAAATAAAAAGACTCTTAGAAAATGCTTGATTAATGAAAGCATATCCAAATGTTTCTTCAAATTCCAATATAACAATATTTGGATGGATATCCATTTCCATCCATATGGGTAATCCCTTCTTAAATCAGATGACACAATCCATCCATCCTCAGCCATCTTGCATAAATTTTTTCTAATTCCTCCAGTAAAATTGAGAAAAGTGGGTCCTACCTAAACAGATCATGTCTTCTTTTCTAGTTGATTTCTCACAGAATTTTTATTTGTCACTGTAAGGGCTAAAATTCTATCTAGTCTGTCTAAAATATCTAATGAGTGGTTGCCAATAAATTATAAGCTTTAGCAAGAGTTAGACTTTTAAGCATTTATTAACGAGAATAAGAAGTTGGCAACGAGAAAGAGAAAGGCCTAGATTCAACTATCTATTAAAGGGAGAGAGCATTCCTAGCTCCGCTTTCTGCCAGAGTCCACAGGAAAGAGGCAGAGTCAGAGCGCCAGCCTCCCCCTTTTTCCCCCCACAAGCAAACGTCACTTCCTGACGCCAAAGAAAAGACACATGGTCTTGCCCTAAGAGACCTTCACCTTATGGCAGAGCTTTTCTACAGTAAGTCTCCAGCAGGTAGCATCATTCCAATAGTTACATCACTAATTCAAAAGTAGGCAATTAATATTGACTAAATATTATCATTGTATGGGGTGGGGAAAAGGTTTTTATCTATGTTACAAAGATTATATTTCTCCACTAATTGCAGTCAGTAATTACACAAATTATGTCTTTAAATTTGCCTATCTAGATATGTTATAGGATGCCTAACAAGAATGATCATTCTTTTTCACCCTTCTAAAGCATGGTGAAGTACAAAAACAAATACAAACAAACAAAAAACCTTAAAGGCTTCCATTTAATGTAAAATAACGCTTCCCATGCTATAGGCAATCCTTATGATTAAATAATACCCTTTATTCCTATCATAAAAGTCTTTTTCATGTTCTTCAACGAGTCAATTACAAAACTGCACTCTTTGAACCAGCCAATTACAAACTTGGTATGTACCTGACAGCTGTTGTCCAGTATTTATAAAATGGAGGTGAAACATAATTAATAGTATACTTCACATAAATGTTGCTATCAATTTAAATTAGTCACTGGATAGCTATGCATTCCAGATGGAATGAGGGTATTTAACAAGTAGGAAAGAGACATTAATAATGTAACTCTGCCTAGTGCAGTCCTCTCAAACAGGCAACAGCTTCATAACTATGAATTATATGGCACAAATGAGCTAATAAGTTGAGTTTCTTTTTTTTTTAACCCAATCACTTTTAGAGAGATTATAACTAGAGAGAAATACATAATTAAATACCCAGGAGAACTGCCATAAGTGTATCTTATAATGCAAGCCATATAGAATAAACTCTCTTTAAATGCTTTCCTAAATCTAAGAAATTAAAACATTTGCAAATAATCAGATGAAATCATATTGTCCCTCATAAGAGCACAACGTTCTTAAGTTCCTTTGAGCAGATATTTAGTTTTGAGTTTATCTACATCCTTCCTTCTTTAATAAGGAAGTTGTGGTAATATACCTCTTCCTCCCCTGCCCCTGCCCCCGAGTACCTTGAAACTAACAGGGATTTTGTATACGATTTATGACAGTGGAGAACTTTCTCTCTCATCAGAGGTTTTTGGCTAGCTACTGTCATTGAGTTGTTTCAGTCAGGTCCATGTTTTCAGACCTTTTGGGGGGATTTCTTGGTAAAGCTACTGGAGTGGCTTGCCATTTCCTTCTCATGGTCATTTTATAGATGAGGAACTGAGGAAAAGAGGGTTAGATGACTTGCTTAGGATCAAAAAGGTAGTAAGTGTATGAGGTTCAATTTCACTAATGAGAATGAATCTTCCTAATTTCCCACCCAGTGCTCTATCAACCATACTGCTTATCTGTCTACTTGACCAATTCACCACACCTATATCCTTAGATTCAATATTCTAATTTATTTTTGGGGGGAGGTGTATTATAGCATTTAAAAATCATTGTGTATTTGATGAAGGTTAAATTTAGAGATGTAGATTAAACATCAAATAAAGAAAGCAGCAAAGACTCTAGCTATTAATTAAAACTAACTGACAGGTAGAAAGCAAAATGTTTTTTGTCTACTGAATATGATGTGAAATGAGTAGGAGTCATTTTGATGAACATCTGTAGTAGCAGCTATTTGTAAGGATACAGCTAAATTTCATTCTGTTTAACAATCACACCTGGCATTTATAGAATACAGTACATTAGTAGGTTATTTTTCTCATTTATTTTTAAGTGACTGACTTTTATCAAATCCAACATCTACATAACTTTGAAAAAATAGTGGTACACATACAAACAATATACACTCTATTATATATAATAAGGTCTATTAGAAGATAATATTTGGTGTGCATTTTGAGTCCCCTCTTAGCCCCTGCTACTCTGCAACTCAGGTTAGGAATCTATGAGGAGTTGGCTGAAATAAATTTAAATGGCAGGCTAGCCCTAGATGAGACAGGTATATGACACAGTGGATATGTTGCTATGCTTGGAGTCAGGAGGACCTAAGTTCAAATATGACCTCAAATACTTACAAGCTCTTACCATGGACCAGTCACTTAACCTTATTAGCCTCAGTTTCCTCATCTGTAAAATGAGCTGGAGAAGGAAATAACAAACTGTTCTAGTATCTTTGCCAAGAAAACTCCAAATAGGGTCATAAAGAGTTGAATGTGATTGAACAACAACATTAGTACTAGGCTGTGGAGATGTCATTTAATGTCAGACCGCAAAATAATTTACCTCCTTCAACATCCTCACCTTCTCTAGTTGTTCAGTATATGTATTTTCCTTCTTGTTTTTCAGATAAAGACATTTAGATGACAATAGTTTCTGGTAATATCTGGATAAATAAGTGCTCTCTCTCTCTCTCTCTCTCTCTCTCTCTCTCTCTCTCTCTCTCTCTCTCTCTTTTTAGTGAGGCAATTGGGGTTAAGTGACTTGCCCAGGGTCACACAGCTAGTAAGTATTAAGTGTCTGAGGCCAGATTTGAACTCAGGTACTCCTGACTCCAGGGCCAGTGCTCTATCCACTGCACCACTTAGTTGCCCCTAATAAGGATCTCTTATAAATGAATACTTGTCAGTGGTGGTGAGTAAAATCCACCTGATAAACAGTCATATCTTGTCTGGTTTTTGTCCACATCTTCCAATAAATGCTCCATAAATATGGCCAAAGTTTGGGGGATTTTCTTCTAGATCTAGATTTTCTTTTAGACAAACAGGCTGTCAATTCACTTTGCTACATGGCTGATATTACTTCTCTTTCTTGTAGTTCTGCTGTCTAATGACATTCTTTATGACACCTTTCCCATTTAACATATACTTCGTGATATTTTATACCTTCCTGTCCCACATGCACCTCTCTATTGTTGCTTCTCTGAGTAGCAACTTGAATCATTTGAGGAAAGTGGGATTCTGTTATCGATATATCATAGTTTAGACAATTAAATTTCTAAATATGGTTGGCTTTGGCCAGGACCTGCTGCAACCAACACGGAGATACATTCTCTTGCAGCAATGGTCAAGGTAAGAACTTTTCTATGTGACAGTAGATGATGACAATCTTACATTGAAGTCAGAGTGGGAGGGAAGCAGCACGGGAACTATGCAAAATAGAAAATAGGAATGATTTGAGTCAAGTAGATACTGTCTTAATTATTGCACAGGCAAACTTCAGTCTAACACAGTATATAAATTTTGGGATAAAAACATCACATGGATAAAGGGATCATTTATTGCTCATCTTGACAACCTTCAACTCTCATTCCAGGCCATCTGTAGTAAAACTGGAGCTAGAGACATGCTTTACTGCAAAGGAACAGAAAGAAATGCAGGAGTTCTTAAGGTCAACTACCAATATTATATGGTCTGATCAGGCATTGTGTATCATTATGCTGTTTGGAAATATTATTCTTACGAGTTAAGAACATATATGTGTGTACACACACACACACACACACACATACATATAAAGACATAGTCATGTATGCACACCTAAACAAACATATTTGTGAATATATATTTATGTGTATGCATGTATGTATGTATAAACAAAGAGGGTAGAGGGAGGGACAAAGAAGGAAAAGAGAGCGAGGGAAAGAGAAAGATTTTGTAAATAGTCTGAGCTGCTTAGGCTGCCTAGCATACTAGAAAATCCTGGTTCATCAGTATCAGTTAATATATCTTGGACAGACAATGCAAATGAACAAAAAGAGAACCCAAAACTAAAGAGGAACACCAATTGTGAAATTCCTTAAAACTTCTAACTTAATAACAAAGAACTATTAAAAAATAACAACATGATAATGGTCATGCACATAATTTGCAGGATTTACATAATTATTTCTTCATTACACCTGAGGGATTATATTATATGTAAAACAAACAAATAAACAAAAACCCCTCTGCTTGAAAATAGATTTTTTTCAAAATTAATGGGAACAAATTCAAGTGAATATTACCCTTTAGTATGACCATAATGTTCTTTGATCCAATATTACCATTAAACCTAGGACTTAAACAGCTATTGTTGGAAAAGTACAAGTATGAAGTGCATATAGGAAATTGGAACTCATGCAGACACCCAAAATTGCAAACCCAGGCATAAAAAAACAAAAAAAACAAAACAAAAACAGGCCAAAAAAAAGCTAGAATAAAGAAAATATTTACTGATAAGGTTTACCATAACCTTCTTGGTCTTTCAAATGTTGTAAATTATTATATGTTATTGTATTAAAAACCAATCCAGAAAATACATTATTGGCAAATGAAGAGGGTATATCAGATAAAGAGTCTATGTGATAACAGGCAAACAATGGTCGTGCTGGGACCATCAGCATGTTTATCCATATTGCTTTGTGTAGATTTTTTATGGGAGGCTAATGCAAAAAAATCATTAAAATTTTGTAGGATGAAAAGGTACAGACACATTGGGAAGTGACTCAAAGTTTTGGGAAGAGTATCTTGAACAAAGTGCTCTGATTCTATTCAAGGTAATAAAAATTATTACCTTTCTACAACTCATCAGGACTAGGTTGAGTAATGATACTACAAAGACAAAAATTGAATGATCTCTGAATGGTTAAGGCAGGCAGAATGGTTAAGAGCAAAGCTTCTTAAATTGTAAGTTGTGACCTTATATGGGATGATGTACCTGGAGGTTGGGGTTGCGCAAAATTTGGCAGTACATTTTGATTTGTATACCTACTTTATATACCTGGGATAATGTAAAAATTTCTCCATCAAAAAGGAATCACGAATGGAAAAAGAAATTAAGAAACCCTGGTTAAAGAAAAGAACAATGGATTTGTAGTGAGTAGAATACAGTTAACATTATGTCCTTGCTACTTTGTTTTCGCATTGTTATGAATATGATATTTATCTTCCTTGTTGCTCAGTTGCCTTATCAGCAAAAAGGGAATGGGGTGGGCTGTTGACTGGATGATTTTTGAGCTACCTTTCATCTCTAATTCTACGATTGTGAAAAATTTAGTCTACTATGATCCACTTCAGTTGGTATTTCATGTAGTATTTTTTTTAATATAACCCGTTATACTAGGACTTTTCCTTTTGTTTTCTTGTTTGTCTGAGCAAGCAGGGGGAAGAAACTAAATATCTGCTATGTTTAAGCATTTTCTACAGTATACTAAAATAATGTTAATGCAGTTGTTAAAGGGCCTTAGAATTTTAGAAATAATAAAACTTGGCAAGTTATTCATAGTATTTCTTGACTTTTCATATTAATCTAAACATTCATTTAATACTAATTAGTTGAAGACCTGCTCATGCAAAATATCCTCCTGTGTTAGGGAAAAACATGTGGAAGGTATTTTCATGCCTTACAGATTCTTATAATCAAGTAGAGGAAAGATACATGAATGAATTAATACACCCCATATGAGAATGAGTCACACAATAATGATATCAACAAAAATTGCTACAGGAATTCAGAGCATAGGATAGCATAATTTTTATAAAGGGTTGTCATTATGGTAAAGTATAGATTAGAACTGGACCCTGAAGAACAAGGATTTTGAGGGAGCAAAATTAAAGGTCAGTGATGGGGGGAATGGTTATACTTTAAGGGAAGAACAGGAGCAAAATATCAGAAATATAACAGCCCAGCATGTAATCAAAATATGGCAAGTAGATGAATTTGATTGTAGCAAAGGTTGCTATATCAGTTGGGAAAGGTACTTTATGAGTCCTGGAGATATGATGGAAAGTATATGTACAACAATATCAGTATTTTCTTATTTTATTTCACAGAATCATAGATATTGAGTAGGAAAAAATATATTAGGTAATCTAACCTAACGCTCCCGTTTTACAAATGAGGAAAAGGAGGTAGAGCAATTTTAAATGATAGATTAAATATCACACTGGCAGTAAATGCAGTTAATTATGCAAAAGATTATTAAATGATTCCTAGGTGTCAGGCAGAGTGGAGGAGAGGCTCTCAGTATACATAGACAAAATTAAAATAATCTTTCCCCTAAAAAGCTTAAAACATAATTAAGATATTTCAATCAATAGATAAATATTTCAAATAATCAGCACAATAAATGCAGGCTAATCATACTAATGAAGTACCTAAAACATGCATAAAAATTCCCAGAGACCAATTATTTCTCCTATATGAAGAACTAAGAAGATATAGTGATATATAGTCTGTATTTTAAATTTTATTGGTATAGTGAGCTCCAGGAGATGGGAATTCCTTCTTTTAACAATTGAGTTCAGCCAGCTTTCTGCAATGTAGAGTGCGAGACATTTGCACCAAACTCTGAGAGATTAAGTGACTTGTCCAAAATAACTTATTCTGTACTTATGAGAGAAGAAACATGAACTCAAATCTTCCTGCTCCAACAGTGGCTCTTTTTCTACTACACTACATTGCCTCTCTAGAAATATTCTTTTCAAACTTTTTTTGTTAAAAAAGAAAAATACTTGAAAAAGAACAAATTAAAAATCCCCAACTAAATACTAAATTAGAAATCCTGAAAATCAAAGGAGAAATTAATAAATTTGAAAGCAAGAAAACTATAGAATTAATCAATAAAACTAAGAGCTGGTTTTCAGGAAAAAAAAGACAATAAAATAGATAAACCTTTGGTTGATTTGATTTAAAAAAAAAAAGAAGAAAAATAAAAATCCCCAGGAAATAAAGATGCCCACAATTCTATTGTTATTTTCTTTTGCTAAGAACAAATGCTTTGGAATAGGATATTTGAAAGTTTCAGTATGTACAATAAAATATACATGCATAATGAAAATTTAAAGTAAAATATCTTTTCAGAACATTTATAGGGTTTACATTAGCACATATAGAGCAGAAAACAAAAGTTTAAAATGTTCACTGAACATTAAATATTATGAGCTATGTAAACTAGATTGTTTCTTTATAAAATTAAGTGCAAACACCAAATTGAAAAAAAAGTAATTACACCACTATTTCAGGAAAAATTCACAAGTGTCTGTCATGAGATTTCTCAAACAAAAGTGTGATATTTTCTTATTAATTGGTTATTTTTGAAGGTGACATTACGTTTCAAATTTACATTGATGTTGCAGAGTATAAACAAAAAAAGAAAAAAAGAAAGATTAATAAGGGCACTTTTAATCTTCCTATTTGAATATGCAAATTATTTAGAAAATTTCTATATTAAATACCACTATCCTTCCAATTACCAAGATTACTTGCTTATAGGTCATTCTCAAATCCTTACTCTAATTTAAACCCCATAATCAGTTGCTAAACTTTGTCAATTGTACTTCCTCAATATAATTATAGGGCACCTTCTTCCCACATAACAACAAAAACAAAACCCTTAGGTATGCACTTATCATTTCACACTTGCACCATTTCAATGTATTTCTCATTGGTCTTAAATATTTTCTCTTCTCTTTTCCTTTGTCCACACTGCTCTTCATTTCCTCAAGTAAAAGTATAATCATATCACATACCTATCAAAAAATGTCTGTCTTTTCTTAATGTCTCTAGGACACAATTATAAGTTTTTTGCTTGGCTTTCAAATTTTGATTTCAACCATTTTTTCCCGAGATCGATTACATTTTATTCACCTGCATGCACCCTATATTATTGCCAAAATGGGCTAAATGCCATAACTCATATGTGACAATTCATCTCCCACCCAAAAGTCTCTTCACAGCTGCTCCTATGCTTTATATGCCCAGTATCAACTTCATTTGTTAAAATCTCTAACTTCTTACAACTACTGTTGCCACCTCCATGAAGAGACTCTTCTGT
Organism: Dromiciops gliroides; assembly: GCF_019393635.1. Classification (NCBI taxonomy): domain Eukaryota; kingdom Metazoa; phylum Chordata; class Mammalia; order Microbiotheria; family Microbiotheriidae; genus Dromiciops; species Dromiciops gliroides. Next base: position 147,576,027 of record NC_057866.1, read on the forward strand.
TTCATCCAGTTATTAGTGCTCACCCCTATCACTTTATGTACTATGTATCAGTATATGTGTGTGTGTATATATACTTTTCCCCCAGTAGCTAACACAATGACTGGCAAATACTAAATACTGAAATTGTTTGTTGATTGACTGATAAAGATTTTTTTTACTTGTTCTACATAAGCCTAAATAGCAATCTCAATCAAAAATATCAATTGTTTCTAGTACTTTCACTCCCCTTGTTTTGTTTTGATTTGTTTGTTTGTTTGTTTTTCCTGGTTGGAATTTTAAATATTTCCCATCCAGGTTTCTCATGCATTAAATGTAGACAAATGAACAAATCAAAGATTTCACAGAATCATAGAAACTTAATTTAAAAACTGATGGAACATTAATGACTATCTAATCCAATCCAAACACAAAGGAAATCCCCAAAAGCCTAACCTTACAAGTGACTGTCTCACCTCAGCTAATTGAATTATTAGTCAGTAAATTAAAAGAACATATGATGATGGCATCATCAGCAACAAGAATTATTGTTCACTTGTTACAATGCAGAGATATGTATATAATTTCAGGCTTAGGATTCATAGAAATAGCGTTTTATTGTTGCACAGTAAATTATATCATTATAAGGCTGGACATTTTTAATTTCTGAGTGATGAGATATCTGCTTAAGAATGCTATTTTCATATTATCACTTATTTATTATATATTTTCAAATTCAGTTTTAATATAAGAAGCATTAAATTTAGCTAATTTTACAAAACATTAATATATATGCATGATGTATATATTTAGCATATATATGCATATAAATATATGTATACAAATGTATATTTGTATGTATTCTGAAATATTAATCGATGAAGAGTAGGATGGTGTGCTCCAAGATGTGTAACTTTGTCTATTAAGAGATATAACTTCTACTACCTACTTTTCCCCTAATTTGTTATGTGACCTTGTACAAATCACTATCTTCTCTAGGCCTCAGTTTCCTCCTCTAAAGAAAATGAGGTAATTTGTCTATTTGATTTCAAAGGCCTCTTTCAGTTCTAAAACTTTGTGGTCTAAGTTAATGTTTCAATTGTTGATTTCAACATGAAAAAATGCATCCTACATTCTAGATTTTTCCACTTTGGTGAAATATTCTAGACCCCTGTAATCAATCAAGGGTTTCACATTCCATATACAGCAGCATTACCTTTTTAAGCATTGTTAAATGCTCTGACATATTTGAAAAATAGAGTTCAAGATCCTAAAGGTTATTTGTTATTGAGGAGAAATAAAGTGTTCTCTGTGCATGCCAGGATGGCAAATGAAGATTGTAAAGATGATAAATCTTGAATGAGATTCGTAAACTGCTTGAATTCATACTCCCCAACTTCATCACACACAAGACGCTGTCAGTAAAGGCCAAAGAAAACCATAACTAGACATTGCATCCAACAGATCATGGCCTGAGACCAAATACAGATAGAAAAAAAAATTATATAGGAAAAAAAAGTGTTTATGATGAATCCTGGATTTTGCTGAAATGATGTCCTTTGGAAACTGTACAATTTTAAAATAAACTTGCCTATCACAATCCAATTTTATGTCACATCACATGGATGGAAGTAGAGCTTACATTATAAAGTTTATACAAACATGTTCTGAGCTTCAAAAAACAGAAGTATGTCTACTTTGAAAAGCAGTGAAGGTCACCAGTGATCTGAATAAATCAAATTCATTCAAGATTAAGTTTAAAGAGTCGTATTCTGACAGCTAGTAATTTCATCCTACAGGTAAAATTACAGCTTTGCCCTGAGGAATTTTGCCAAGCTGCTGTGTGAATGCTTATAAAAACTGGAAGAGATTTTTCTGGGAAACTTCTGTATTTTCTAATACATTTTAACATGTAAAGTTTCCAATGTACTATTTATCAGAGTCATATAAAATATGATATAATTTAAATCTTGTATATCATGAGTTAAATATTCAACCAAAGGATGAAAAAGAAAGCATGGTGTATTTTATTTCTGGTTGTCCTTGATGACTTATTAACAAATTTAAATTATTTTCTTTCTTTTAAATACAAGTCATCAGAAAGTGATAGTGAGTAACAGTTGGTACTTCTTGGACATGCACAAAGGGTGCTTTTAATTTGTCCAATTTATTTTCTGAAATACCCTTTAGTTGTTACTCATTCTAACCATTCAGTTAATCATAGCAGAAAGAACAGAGGATAGTAAAAAATAAACCTGAATTTACTTCCAAGACTAAACACTTACCGTAAAATAAATTTTACACGCATTTATATGATTTAAATGCATCACATCTAATCTTAGCCTAATATTATTAGCAATATAGAAGTTAATTGATTTATGAGAGAAATTCTAATGGTTTGTAGATACTAATCATGAAAGAGGAGCATAGTGGAAAGATTCACAGACTTGGAATCGGGAAGATTATATTCTAGTCCTGATTCTCCCAGTTATGATCTATTTAAACTTACACTACTCACCATCTCTGAATACAGTTGGGATACATTTTACACTTTTACTTCAAAAGGCTATTTTGAATATCAAAGGAAATAATTGAAGTGCTCTGTAACTATCATGTGCCATAGTATTTTAATTATAAGATTCATAAGAATATTAGCTTTGGATAAATGTCTATATATATACATATAGATTTATGTGATGTATACATATACTTATATGTGTATACATATACTTATATGTGTATACACATGCACATATGCATATGTGTATATGCATATACTCCAGTATGGCTGAGTGGTATTGTGGCTTTAGACATAGAAAAATGAGTTAATGTTTAGCCTCTGAAACATGAATCAAAGAATGGATGGATAGATGTAAAAATAATTATTATTTGCTTGTTATGTGCCATTTTATGTATATATAAAATAAACTTAATTGATTATACATGCAAATATGTGTGTTATATGTTTGTGTGTCTAAGCAAGTCCAATAGTCTTCTCAGTGGTCCAGACAACTCTCTAAGCTTATAAATTTGAGAACATCACACACACATAAATACACAGAAAATATTTGGACTGGAACTGTGATAGCATTTTTATAGGTAATTCCAGATAAAGAGTATGGATTAAGATAGATAATAGATAGATGCTTGATAGATGGATGGATGAATAAATGATAGATAGACAAACTATGGCCATATAGATTTATACATTCACTATTTATATTCATTTTCATATTTTACAGAAGAGGAAACTGAATTTCAAAGGTTTGAAGTGACCTTTTCAGTATATACACATATGTGCATGTCTATTCTCACTTTTCATTGCATCCTAGAAATGGAAATGATTTCAAAGGCTTTCTACCCTAATCCATAACTGAACAAGACTATACTTCAACACAAACCAGACATGTGGTTTTGTTTGTTTGTTTGTTTGTTTGTTTGTTTGTTTGTTTGTTTGTTTGGGGTTTTTTGGATTTTGCCTAAAAACCTCAGAAGTGCAGGAATCCACCACATTCTGAAGCAGCCATTGCACATTGAGGCAAAGTCCAATAATTAAGTGCTCCCCCCTTAAATAATTCCCCCCTTATTAATGTGGAGTCATTGCTCCTTTTTCTACCTTAATAGGCTAAGATGAAAAATGCTAGCTCCTCTTCATCTTATAGGTGATCTTTCTTCAAATACTTAAAGGCACTTCTCACATTACTTCCATGACTTTTCCATACCAAACACCTCCAGTTCCATCAGCCAGTCATAATAATGCATGAACTTCTTCAAGATTTTTTCCATCCCCTGTTATGTTTACATTTTATTGTTATTCACTCATGTCCAACTCTTTGTGACCCCATTTGGGGTTTTCTTGGCAAAGATATTGTGATGGTTTGCTGTTTCCTTCTCCAGCTCATTTAATAGATGAAGAAACAGGCAAATGGGATCAAGTGACTTAACCACTTTCACACAGCTAGAAAGTGTCTGAGGTCAGATTTGAAATAAGGAAGATGTCTTCCTGATTCAAGTCCTGGTCGTATAGCTGTCCTCAGGAGACACTCAGAACTGAACAGAATACTCCATGGGTAGTTGCACCAAGGCAAAATTTGGAGCTTCTCTTCTCCTCCTAGCCCTAGAAGCTGGTCTTCTTTTAATGAGCTCAAACTGTTGGAAGTTCCTCATGCTAACTTCTACCAATTTCTCCTTTTTCTGCCCTCGAGAGGCAACCAGAACGTGTTGATTTTCCCTCCTACAACATAGTTATTCTAAAGCTTGTTTGTAAAATTGTTTTCAAGGTTCATTCACTAAAAATGTAAATAAATTCCAGAGAAATTGTAAATAAACTTAAAAAAAATTTTAAATTTGTTTATATAATATCAAAAAATGTTTTGATAGAAAGCATTTAATGCCAAAGTATAAATCCACGGATACACATTTTACCGTAAATTAAAATTTTCAATTAATTAATATATACTGAAGTAATAAAATTAATTTAAATTAATTTAAATATTAAAATTTCTCTTGATCAATTGAAACTCCTTACAATTCAAATTGTACTCAAGAAAATCAAAGCTTAAGTTCTTGGAACTCCAAAGAGATATGTTTTATACACACATGCTCATTTAGTTAAACCAATTCCCTAAACTCTTCTAAAGCCTTCAATTATGTGAATAGCAATTATGCTTTCATATAGTGGCCCACTAACTGTAGATTGACACGTATTGGTAAGATAAAAGCCCATTATTAGCTCTGTACTCTGTACCTTGTTGACTGTGGGCAAACAAAACAATTTAATCTCAAGTGCTCTCGATTCTTTCCCAAAGTACTGCCTTTGGAGACTTTTTAATAAACGTGTGTGTGTGTGTTTAAATTAGGTACAATCAAATTATAGCATGTCAAATTTTCAGCTGGTAGCCTAATGTTATATGTCCCTTTGTTACAAAATACCTGTGCTTGGCCTATACTTGTGTCCATCTACCATGTGGTTTCTTAGAGTTAGTAACGACTGCCCCCTTAAACATACATCTGAACTTCTGAGGCTTTGTTTAGTTATTTTTTTTCTTTGTTGTTTTCCACTTTTTTGTTATAAATGAAAGAACATTTCTTGATCGAAGAAAGCACACTGAATGTACCTTCTAGAATTCTTTTTTCCCCTGTAAACCATGATAGATTATATTAAAATGTTTCCATAATTTAAAAATCATTGGGAGTTATTAATATTCAAGGGTTATGACCACAAATCTCTTTGCAAACCAGTAGTGTTAGACCATTTGAGTGGCATTATGACATTGTTTTCAAGGAAACTGTCCTTGAAAAGCCAATGATTTCCATTTTGCTGAGAGGTTAATTAAGGTCAGATTTATAATGGTAGTGGAATGCAACCTGGTACCAGGATAAAGAACCTCTATATCAGAAAATGAAGTGGTAGTCTATGTAATATATTAATATTTGGAAGGAAAAGGATAAAATTAGTAAATTACTAAGTCCAGAAATACTAAAGCAAGGCATGCATAGGCTGATCTACCTCAGAGTTGGATTTAAATCTATTCTTTGACTTAAATTCTGGAATTTTATGAAGCTTTAGGTCACAGATTTATCAACTATAGCTCCTAGCAAATAGAGAACGGCCTAGCTTTCAGGCAGTACTGGTTAGAAATACTAAGGGATTATAGTATTTTAGTATCTAGAGAATAAGGAGCTTTTCTGCTATAACAAAACTACAGTTGTTCAGCATGAATAAATAGCATAACTTCAGAATGGCTGAGCTTTACAAAATGGCTTAAGGTCTCTCTCTGATTCTCTGTATCTGTTTCTGCCTGTCTCTCTGTCTCTCTGCCTCTCTGTCTTTCTCTGTGTGTGTGTCTGTCTGTCTCTGTCTCTTTCTGTCTTTCTCTATCTCTGTCTGTCTGTCTTTGTCTCTCTCTGTCTCTCTGTCTCTGTCTCTCCATCTCTCTGTCTCTCTCTTTCTCTCTGTCTCTTTCACTCTCACTCTTACCCTGAGAGAGAGCTGGGAAGCAGCTCCCAATACAAAAGGAATCTAAGTGAATCTTTTCTTTTTTTCCTATTCATTTTCCCAAGTAACTGGAATGCAGCAAGTGTGCATTCTAAGTTCAGACAAATTCTAGTATTCAAAAATTAGGTAAACTAAGACTCAAGCTTCACAGCATGATTAATTTGTTGGTTAAGGCTAGCAGCAATGAATAAATTGGGTCAGTGGCCTCTTGCAATGATGAAAGACTCTGAATGAAAGCTGAAAGAATCTTTTATAACAATTAGTGAGAGGGCAGATAAAAATCCCAAGTGATCCAGGCATTCTTCTGATGGGCTATTGATGACATAGACAGAATTGAGGTTGTATCATTTGGACCTCCTCTTCTGAAACTCCGTTAACCACAGCCAATATATGGATAAAGGTATCTACCCAATGGAAGTAGGAGTTGCTACAGTGGTTTAAATTGATGAAATTTGATCTTTGGGTTAATCAAGTTTCCCGTGGAAATGGATAATGGGTACAGTTACAAATGTGGATGTAATTCAAGAAAAAATTTGACCTTTGGGTAAATTGCTCTGTTTATGTGGTTGGTAAGTGAAGTTTACAAAGAGATGGAACCTCAAAAGGGAATATTAACTCTACTATGATTAAGTCTTAGAAAAATAGAATTAAAATTAATTTAAAATTTTACACTAGCCTAGACACATCAATTTTATGCTATTTCTACTAAGTACAGTTATTCATTCCAAATTGAAAATTTACCTATTATGGATTGAGTATATAGGTCAGTATAAGAAATTAAATGGGAACTTTAGGGAGTTTTGCAGAAGCCAGAGAAGACATGTGGTGGTGAACAGACAACACAGAAAAAGCTTAGAAACTCAGAAATACATAGACACACCTATAGTATTGTGTAATAACAACACATTTTATCTTTTAATACTGTAAACACTCCAAAAGAAGAAAAAGAAAGAAATCTTATTTGTACTTTGGTATGAAGGGAGAGCTAAAAATTTTTACATGGATTTGCCAGATTGTAGAGGCAGCAAGAAAGAAGGTGCTAATAAAAATATATACTGGTTAAATAGTTGATCAAAATACTCCAAGTAGTAAGAGGTTCATCATTCAGTGGGTTTTTAGGTCACTGGTGGTACAACACTATTTATTTAATTATCCTTTTCCTGGTTTAAAATGAATGTTAAGGATATTAAATACTCCCTGGAAAATTTCCTGCTCCATTACTCAGAAAAAAAGAATATATTGATCAAATAGTGCCTCTTAGAATAACAAGTACTATAGGATCATAAAGATTAAAACTCAATTAAAAAAGTGACTTAAAATATTAAAACTGCATGAACTATCCTCATCAGAATACTTTTTATTTGATATTTTCAATCAACACTTCAGAGTTGTTCTATTGTAAATTAATAAATCTATATATAAAATTATTTTAAAATACATCAATGTGTATAATGTACTCGGCATAGCATACAGAATTTTGTGTGATATATACATATGATAAATTTATAAAAACATATATGTGTATGTATATTGCAAATATAGTGCAACATGTGTAAAATGCATGTGTGTATATCTGTGATGTCACAAAGCATAAAATTATAAAAGCATATTTATGCACATGATTTTCTGCATATATGTGAAATATAGACAAATACATGTATAAATTATTTTATATATAAGTTGAAATCATATAAATTGTCTATAGGGGATGTGGAAAAATAGGTACACTAATGGGTGTTGGTGTAGCTATAAAACAATACAACCATTTTGGAGAACATTTGGAACCATGCCCAAAGGGCTGTGAAGCAGTGCTTACCCTTTGATCCAGCAATAATACTACTAGATCTGTAGCCCAAAGAGATCAAACGACAAAAGAACAAGGACCCATGTATACAAAAACATTTATAACAACTCTTTTTTTGTAGTGGCAAAGAATTATAAATTGAGGGTATGCTCATCAATTTGAGAAAGTCTGAACAAATTGTGGTATATGACTGATGGAAGAATATTATACTGTAAGAAATGCTGAAGGGGATTATTTGGGGAGGGAGGCAACAACTAGAAAGATTGATATGAACTGAAGCAACGTGAAGTGAGCAGAACAATTCATACAGAAATACCAATATTATAAGCATTATGATAAAAACCCTACATTTACACACATGACAATTGATTTCTGTATCATCCATTATCTTGGTTAATTTACATCATTTATCCTCCTCATCCATTCTTAGATACACTGAGAGTTTTCAATTTTCAACATGATACTAAAAATAAAGAATATTTGGCATAGAAAAAAGAAATATTACCTGTAGACCTTCAGTCAATATTTGCTACTATTTCCCTCTTTTGATTTGTCCTTAAAGTCTTTCCCAAAGGAGCTTTGCTCTATTATAAATTTAAGATGTAACAAAAATCTTCATAGGAAATTTATCAGCCATTTCATAAGTAGGGGAATAACAACTCTTGGTTCTCCAGTTGTCTACAAATGCCATGTCCAATAAACCCAGTTCACCTCATTTTAAGAGCTTTATGGTTGATCCTTTATCATATTGTTCATTTATACAAAGGGATTATATACTTTGTCTCAATGAATTAATGATCCCAATGGAGGAAAGGGGTAAGCTTCAAAGTAAGCCAGGGTTAGTGAAGTAGCTTTTTAGAATATATTTTCATAACTGTGTTTTAATATAATTGATTTCATGTATAATTCTGTGTGCTTTTTTCATGAATTTAAAAAATATTTTGAGTGGGAATCTATAGATTTCACCAAATTGTTAAAGTGAACCATAATGCAGAAAGAGAGAGAGAGAGGGCAGGGGGAATAAAGTAAAGAAACCACATGTTAGAGCATACAAATTTGGACGAATATTATCTATAATTTTATTTAAAAACTAAATGATCTCACATCTTTACAAATTTTATTTTTATATTTGCTTCCAATCAGCAAATAAATATTGCATAATTCTAAACACCGACAATTTATTTTAAAAATCATCTTGATCAACAATATAGGATTTTTTGTATAATCCCATTGCAACAAAAACAAATCTGCCTAGAGAAAATAGTCTAAACTTAATATTCTGAAATAAATCCTATTTAGAAAAAAAGGAGAACAAGAAGAGAAAGAACAAGTAAAAGAAAATATGTCATACAAAATAGCCAAGAGTGAAGTGGTTGTTATCTTCTATTTTGGAGGCTATTTTGTATGACATATGCCCTGCTTTAACAGCTCTATCTGGGGTCCACAACATATTAGAGGACTTCCACTAGTTCTCTTGAAATATTTTTCAAGATTTCATGTCATTATGACCACTCAATGGGATATGTGGGCTTTCTGCTTGTCTCTTACTCTCCATATCTTTTCTGCTTTATTTTCCCTTGTCATACATCATCTTTTACCATATTGTTCCTGTATACTTCTAATAAGCAGTTGTGGCATAAAGTACAGAGACTTGGCATAAGATTCAGAAAGACCTGTGTTTGAGTTCTAAACATAAAAATATACCAGTCATATTACCATAAGCAATAAACAAGTTTGACCATTGGCACCAGAAACTTTCTAAGGCTTTAAGTTATAGTAAACAAACGCTATTACTGGGGACAGTATCTACATTAAATGTTCCCACTCCGTAGAAGTCACACACAATGTATTTTCTATCTCATCTTAATTTACTTTACAGCTAATCTAGTGATCTGTTATTTTTCTTTTTTATGGGCAATGAGGATTAAGTGACTTGCCCAGGGTCACACAGCTAGTAAGTGTCAAGTGTCTGAGGCTGGATTTGAACTCAGGTCCTCCTAAATCTAGGGCCCGTGCTTTATCCACTGTGCCACCTAGTTGCCCCCTAAGATTACTAGGGTTTTTAATAAACTTAAAAAAAATTTCCTGTTCTTTTCTTGTCCTTTTCCCAACTAGAAGGTTATAAACTTTTATACCTTCCTCATAGGCTCCAGATTCATTTAGCTAATAGTAGATTTTTGTTTTGTTTTGTTTTTAATTATAAAAGTATTTTATTATTTTCCAGTTACATGTAGAGATAGTTTTCAACGTTTGTTTTTATAAGAATTCTAGTTTCAATTTTTTTCTCCCTCCTTCCCCTCCTCCCCCCTCCCAAGACAGCAGGTAATCTGATATAGGTTATATATGTGCAATAACATTAAACATATTTCTACATTACTCATGATATGAGAGAACAAAAAGAGCAAAAAGGAAAAACGTCAAAAAAGAAAAACAACAGCAGCAAAAACAAAAGAAATAATATGGTTCAATCAGCATCCATATTCCACAGTTCTTTTTTTTTCTGGATTTGAAGAGCATTTTTCATTATGAGTCCTTTGGAACTATCTTGTACCACTGTGTTGCTGAGAAGAATCAATTCTATTACAGCTGATAAACACATAATATTGATAATACTGTGTACAATGTTCTCTGGATTCTGCTCATCTCACTCATAATCAGTTCGTGCAATTCCTTCCAGGTTTCTCTGAAATCCCCTGCTCATCTTTTCTTACAGTACAATAGAATTCTATTATATTTATATAGCACAACTTGTTCAGCCATTCCCCAATTTATGGGCAACCCCTCAATTTCCAATTCCTTGCCACCACAAAAAAAGCAGCTATAAATATTTTTGTACATGTGCGTCCTTTTCCCTTTTTTATGATCTATTTGGGAAAAAGACCCAATAGTGTTATTGCTGGGTCAAAGGGTATACACAGCTTTATAGCCCTTTGGGCATAATTCCAAATTGCTCTCCAGAATGGTTGGATCAGTTCACAGCTCCACTACCAATACATTAGTGTTCCAATTTTTTCCATAGCTTCTCCAAAATTTATTATTGTGGGAGGCAGGGGTAAGAAGTATAACATTGGTGAGGAGGAATAGGGTAAAAGAAGGGTGGAAAAGTACAAAGGGGAAAATAGAATGAAGAGAAATTGACAACTAGTAATAATAACTGTGAATGTGAATGGGATGAACACTGCCATAAAACAGAAGCAAATACCAGAGTGGATTACACACCAGAATCCTATAATATATTGTTTGCAAGAAACACATTTGAAGCAGAGAGATAAACAGAGTAAAGGTAAAAGGTTGGAGCAGAATATATTATGCTTCAGCTAAAGTCAAAAAACTGGAAGATAGTATGGCAGAAATTAGGCATAAACTAACTACACCTTACCCTAAAATAAGGTCAAAATGGGTACATGATTTACACATAAAAGGTGATGACATAGGTAAATTAGGAGATGAAGAAATAGTTTACAGTTTCAGATTTTTGGACAGGGGAACACTTTATGAGCAAACAAGAGATAGAGGATACTATGAAATGCAAAATGGATGTTTTTGATTACATTAAATTAGAAAGGTTTTGTAAAAACAGAAGCAATGTGTCCAAAATTAGAAGGGAGGCAGAAAGCTGTGAAACAATTTTTATAGCCAGTACTTCTGATAAGGACCTCATTTCTCAAATATATCAGGAACTAAATCAAATTCATAAGAATCCAAGTCATTCCACAATTGAGAAATGGTCAAAGGATATGAACAGGCAGTTTTCTGATATAGAAATCAAAGCTATCTATTCCCATATGGAAAAAATGCTCTAAATCATTATTGATTACAAAGACGCAAATTAAAACATCTCTGAGGAACCACCTGACACCTATCAGATTGGCTAATATGACAAAAAAGGAAAATAATAAATTTTGGAGAAGCTTTGGTAAAATTGGAACAGTAATGCATTGTTGGTGGAGCTGTGAACTGATCCAACCATTCTGGAGAGCAATTTGGAATTATGCCCAAAGGGCTGTAAAACTGTGCATACCCTTTGACCCAGCAATACCACTTTTGGGTCATTTTCCCAAAGAGATCATAAAAATAGAAAAGGACCCTTATATACAAAAATATTTGTAGCTGCTCTTTTTGGGGTGGCAAGGAATTGGAAATTGAGGGGCTGCCCATCAATTGGGGAATGGCTGAACAAGTTGTTATATATGAATGTAATGGAATTTTATTGTGCTGTAAGAAATGATGAGCAGGAGGAGTTCAGAGAAATCTGGAAGGACTAGCATGAACTGATAGTGAGTGGGAGAGAGATTAGACAATCTTAAATATCATGCTTAAAAGTTGTTATTTCTAACAGAGGTACTTGAGTGTCAATGAAGATTTCTGAGCAGATCGAATTACATAGTTAGACTGTGACTTAGGTACATTATTTAGGCAGCCATGTGAAATATGTATGATAAAGGCAAGAGACTAGAAGATAGGAGAGGGGGAGGTGCTCACAAATAAATATATAACATTATAGGATTAAACACATTCAGTGAGCAATTGGAATCTTAAATCACAAAACTGTAAAGCTGGAAAGAAGCCCAGAAATAATCTAGTTTAGTCCTTTTATCTTTTATGCTCCTAAAATTTCCATATTAAAATGTCTGAAAATGGAGGCAAAATGTTATTTGGCCATTCTAGTTATGTCAGATTTTTTCATGACCCCATTTGGGGTTTTCTTGGCAAACATACTAGAATGTTTTGCCATTTCCTGCTCTAACTCATTTTACAGATGAGGAACTGAAGCAAAGGAGGTTAAGTGATTTGCCCAGGGTGACATAACTAGTAAGTGTCTGAGGCCAGATTTGAACTCAGGAAGATGAGTCTTGCTATCTTCAGGAACAATACTCTATCCTCTGTGCCACCTAGCTATGTTTGTGTTTTGCTTTGTTTTCATTTTTGTTAATAATGTCAAAATTTGACTGTGTAGCTATTGTAATAACTAGGGGTTTAAGGCAATCTGCACAATTTCATAAACCAAAAGATCATCTGGAAAACATCTCTTTCTGTAGAGACTATTAAATTTGGACTCTTCAAGAGCACTACTCCATGACATTATTTGGCTTTGTTTCTATGTTTATTCCTAGATGTATTCTGCAGAATAGGAGATCATTTTTATCTTCATGGCTGCATCTAATAAAGAAATATTTCATGAAATTAAATATGCATATGAGAGTGACTGTTTGAGGATAGGTTATAAGGATGTGGTTTTTATCTACTAAACTATTTTTATTATAAATTACAATAAATCCACAGAGGTTTTGTATGCTCTACCCTTTTGCTCGAAAGGTGTGACTGTGATAATGTTGCCTGTTCTATGTAGAAAATGTATGTACAAAATATGAGCAGAGGAGAAAAATAATGTAGAAAATATTCTTTAGAAATCAACATTCAAAATCTGCATGGAAAGGGGCAAAGCCAAGATGGTAGAGTAAAAGCAGGGTCTTAACTGAATTTTCTAAAGTCCCCCTCCAAATTACTTTAAATATTTCATCAACAAATTTCATAGTGTCAGACACCACAGAAACATGAGATGAAACAATTTTGATCACAAAACAGTCTAGAAGGCCATCAGGCAAGGTTTGTCTCACTGGGAGTGAAAGTAGAGCACAATCCACTTCTGGGGTGGAGCCAAGATGGCGGAGGAAAGGCAGTGAGCTCTCGAACTCATGACACAATCACTTCAAAAAACATCCAAATAATGCCATAGGACAATTCCTAGAGCAGCAAAATCCATAGAAGTATGTGCTGAAATCATCTTCCAACCAAGGAAGGCTTGGAAGGTCAGAAGGTGGGAGCTACTGTGCTGAGACAGGAGTGGAGCTCAACCCCACAGTCACCCTGACACAGATCAAGTCCCAGGAAGGCCTCATCAGAGAAAGAGACCCCCTAGAGCCTCTGAATCAGCTGAAGTGCCAGTGTCATCTGGAACTAAGCTCACAGTCTGGTGAAAGTGCTGAGCCTTTGCAGGGAGTCTATGCTGGTGCTGAGGCCGAACCTGCATTTTACACTCCTACTGGGACCTGGAGGTAGGCTTTAGTAGCAGTGGCCCAGGTGGTGGAGGGGCACAGGCTTGTCTGGGAGGGGCACAGGTTTGTCTGAGCCAACAGCCACAACACACAGAGCTGGTAGATTAGCAAGTTGGTCTGGGGTCATCTATGGACCAGGGAATAGGCCAGGCAAGTGAAGAACCTGATCCTCCTTAAATCATACCACCTGGGACCTTCTGAAGCTTGGGATACTACAGCCTGGAAACAGTGCCCCACTTTAAGGAGCTAAAAGTCAAGTGAAAAAAGGCAAGATGAGCAGAGAAAGTTGAGGACCATAGAAAGTTTCTTCAGTGAAAAGGAAGGTTGAGGTGCACCCTCATAGGAAGATGTCAACATCAGGGCCCCTATATCTAAAGCTTCCAAGAAAAATTTGAATTGGTCTCAGCCCATAGAGGCACTCAAAAAGGACTTTGAAGATAAAGTTAGAGAGGTAGAGGAAAAGATGGAAAGAAAAATGAGGGCAATGCAGAAAAGACATGAGAAAAAAGTCAGCAACTTGAAAAGCCAAATTGGCCATGTGTAATTTAAGATTCTAAATGTGGGTTCTAATCTGTTCCCCCAGTTTTGGGGGAAACTGACTAAAATCACTGATAAAAATGAGTTTAGGTTTTTAAGGGTTTATTGAAAGATAAAAAGAGAAAGATTGAGAACAGAATTCCAACAGCATGGCAATCCTATCTTTCCTCAAGTTTCCTGTGAATTCCTCTGCTGCCACCACCACCATAAAGTCAAGAACCAAAAGGAGAGAGACCTCTCCTCACAAGCCTTCCTTCCTCTTTCCTGTCCCCTCCCAGAAAATGGGAGGCTCCTCAAGTTGATTGGCTGGTAGCCTTGGTGGACAGTACCCATGCACAAATGTTACTTCCTGATGCCAAGAAAAAGCCACATGGCCTTGCCCTATGAGGTATTCTACTCATGGTGGAGCTTTCCTATAGTAAGTCTCCAGTAGGTGGCGTCATTCCAATCATTCCAGCCAAATGAAAAAGGAGGTACAAAAGCTCTCTGACAAAAAAGAATTGCTTAAGAATAAGGATTGAACAAATGGAAGCTAGTGAATTTATGAGAAACCAAGACACAATAAAGGAAATCCAAAAGAATAAAAAAATAGAGGGCAATGTGAAATATCTTCTTGGAAAACCTCCTGATCTGTAAAATAGGTCCAGGAGAGATAATTTGAAAATCATTGGTCTACCTGAAAACCATGATCAAGGAAAGAACTTCAATATCACCTTCCAAAAATCTGTCAAAGAAAATTGCCCTGATATTCTAGAAGCAAAAGGTAAAATAGAAATTAAAAGAATCTGCTGATCACCTCCTGAAAGAGATCCCAAAAGTTAAACTCCTAGGAATATTATAGCCAAATCTCAGAGCTCTCAGGTCAAGGAGAAAATATTGCAATCTGCCAAAAAGAAAGAATTCTAGTACTGTGGAGCCCCAGGCAGGCTAGCACAAGATATAGCAGCTTCTACATAAAAGGAGTGGAGATCATGGAATATGATATTCCAGAGGGCAAAGGAATTGGGATTACAACCAAGAATCATGTATCCAGCACATCTGAGTATAACCTTTCAGAGGAAAAAAACAGGACTTCAATGAAATAGAATACTTTTAGGTATTGGTAATGAAAGGACTTGAACTGAATGGCAAATTTGACTTTCAAATGCAAGACCCTAGAGAAGCATAAAAAGTTAACCAGGAAAAATAAATGAAGTGGGGCACTGTTTCCAGCTGCACTGTCCCAAACTTCAGGGGGTCCCAGGTGGTATGATTTAGGGAGGGGTTATATTTTTCACTCACCAGGCCTATTCTCTGGTCCATATTAACCCCAGGCCAACTTGATAATTAACCAGACAGCAAAACTTTGTGTGCTGTGGTTTGTAGATTTGACAAGACTGTGCCCCTCCCCCACCCGGGCCACTTCTACTCAAGCCTACTTCCTCTTTCCCAGCAAGGGTGAAAAACCCAAGTTCACCCTCAGCACCAGCAGAGATTCCTGTAATCTCTCCCTGGCCAACCGTTCATCCCTCTCACCAGACAATGATCTTTTTTCCAGATGACACTGGTGTTCCAGCTGATTCAGAGGCTCCAGGGATCTCTTTCCCTGGTTTGGCCTGCCTAGGACTTGATCTGTGAAAGCAAATTACCTCACATCAAAGAGGTACAAAAGAACTTTTATATAAGAGGTCATAATGGGGGAAGGGAGAGGGAATATTTGACCTTATTCTATTGGAATTGGTTCAAAAATGGAATAACATGCATTCTCAGTTGGGTATGGAAATCTCTCTTACCCTACAGGAAAGTAGTAGTAGAAAAGGATAAGAGAAAGGGAATTAGGATAGAAGAGAGGGAAAATTGGGGAAGGGGGTATTCAGAAGCAAAACACTTTTTTTTTTCTTGCGGGGCAATGAGGATTAAGTGACTTGCTGAGGGTCAAACAGCTAGTAAGTGTCAAGTGTCTGAGAACAGATTTGAACTCAGGTCCTCCTGAATCCAGGGCTGGTGCTTTATCGATACACTGTGCCTCCTAGCAGCCCCCAGAAGCAAAATACTTTAAAAGATGAAAAGGGTGAAAGAAAAGAGAATGTAGGTTAAACAGAAAAATAAGATGGAGGAAAAGACACACTTGGTAACCATAACTGTTTCATATATCTGCAGATATATGAAAAAAATTCTAAATCACTCTTCTTTTGACATTTGGAAAATCATGAAGTGTTTTAATAATTTCAAGTTGCTCTTTGTGTGCATGCCCAAGACACAAACATACACACTATCTACAGAATATCTGAGTGGCAGTTTCTCTCCCTCATTTTTTTAAAAATAAAAGTATTTTATTGTTTTCAGTTACATGTAAGAATAGTTTTCAGCATGGATTTTCATAGGATGTTTAGTTCCAAATTTTTCTCCAACTCTCCCTTCCCTCCCAAGACAGAAAGCAATCTGATATAGCTTATATAAGTACAATCACATTAAACATATTTCTGCATTAGTCATATTGTGAAAGAAGAATGAGAGCACAAGGGAAAAACCTCAGAAAGGGGAAAAAACAGCCCCAAAGTAGAAACAGTATGGTTCAACCTGCATTCAGAATAAATAGTTCTTTTTTCAGGATGTTGAGAACATTTTCTATTATGAGTTCTTTGAAATCATTTTGGATCATTCAACTGCTGAGAAGAGCCAAGTATATCACCATTGTTTATCACACAATGTTGCTGTTACTATGTACAATGTTCTCTTGCCTCTGCGCCTCTCATTCATCATCAGTTCATGTAATTCCTTCCAGGTTTCTCTGAAATCTGCCTGCTCATCATTTCTTATAGCACAATAGTATTCCATTGCATTTATATACCACAACTTGTTTAGCCATATACCAATTGTTGGGCATTCACTCGATTTCCAGTTCTTTGCTACCACAAAGAGAGCTGCTAGAAATATTTTTGTACATACTGGTCCTTATCCCTCTTCTTTGATTTCTTTGGGATTCAGACTTAGCAGTAGTACGACTGTGTCAAAGGGTATGAATAGTCCCATATCCTTTTGGGCATAGTTCCAAATTGCTCTCCAGAATGCTTGGATCAGTTCATAGCTCTACCAACAATGCATTAGTGTTCCAATTTTTCCATGGCTTCTACAACATTTATTATTTTCCTTTTTTTTTTGTTATATTAGCCAATCTGATAGGTGTCAGGTGGTACATCAAAATTGTTTTAATTTGCATCTCTCTAATCAATAGAGATTTAGAGTATTTTTTCATATGGCAATAGCTTTCATTTCTTCATAAGAAAGCTGCCTGTTAATATCCTTTTACCATTTCTCAATTGGGGAATGATTTACATTCTTATGAATTTGATTTAGTTCCCTGATATTTAAATTCTTTCTTGCTGCTTGGACTATTTTCTCCTTTACCTGATAATTCTGAAATTTGGCTATAATATTCCTTGAAGTTTTCCTTTTGGGGACTCTTTCAGGAGGTGATTGATAGATTCTTTCATTGATGATTTTATCCTCTGATTCTACAAAATCAGGGCAGTTCTCATTGATAATTTCCTGGAATATGGTATCTAGACTCTTTTCTTGATCATGGCTTTTAGGTAGTCCAATAATTCATAGATTATCTTTCCAGGATCTATTTTTCAGGTCAGTTGTTTTTTCAATGAGCTATTTAACATTTTCTTCTATTTTTTCAGTCTTTTGATTCTGCTTGATAGGTTCTTGGTGTCGCGTGGAGTTATTATCTTCCACCTGCTCAATTTAAATTTTTAAGACATTATTTTCCTCAGTAAGCTTTTGCATCTGTTTTTTTTTTTCAATTTGGCCATTTTTTTGCCCATTTGGCCAATTGTATTTTTTTAAGGAATTGCTTTCTTCAGCCAATTTTTGTGCTTCTCCTTCCAACATAACTCTCATTTCTCTCATTTCTTTTTTCCATTTTTCCTTCTACCTCTCTCAATGGGTTTTTTAAAAAAACAGTTTTGAGCTCTTCAGAGAAGGCTTTTGGTCTTGAGACAAGACCATCTTCCCACTTAAGACTTCACTTGTAGGCATTTTGACAAACTCATCTGAGTTTGTGTTTTGGTCCTCACTTTCACCACGGAACCTTTCAAATGGTACGGGTCCTTTTTTGTTTCTTTCACATATTGTAGCATGTTTTTAAACTTTTAAAGTTGAAGGTTGATCCTGGGGCACAGGGGTCCCTGTTGCAAGCTTATTACTGCTCTCAGCTGCATACTCTCAGCTGCCCCACTTTCACCTGTGTTGAGCTGCATCTGTGTCAAGCTGTGCTGAGTTATCCTGCCCTTTCACTTAGGTGGGACAGACTTTTCCTGAAGTTTTCTAAATTATCTCAAGTAGCAGGATTGTGTCTCCCTGTCTTTTTGTAGGTTCTATAGTTTCAGAGTGTGTTTAAAGGCTTGATTTAATGTTATTTTTGAGGGAAACATGGGAAACCTCAGGCAACTTCCTGGCTTCTCTCCACCATTTTGGCTCAACCCCTGGGAAAAGAAAAGAAAACAAACAAACAAGAAAAAACAACCTAAATCACTCTGAAAAGAGAAATGTCAATTAAAACCACTCTGAGGTAGTATTCTACACCTATCAGATTGGATTATATGACAGAAAAAGACAGTGACAAATGTTGGAGAGAATATGAGAAAATTAAGACACTAGTACACTGTTGGTTGTAAAGAATTAATTGTTACGTGAGGTTTTTATGACCCCATCTTTTGGCTAGAATTAAAAAAAAAAAACCTCAGCACATGCACTGGCCTCTAGGGCTCCACAAATGCCATGGTGCTCCATCCATTGGTTGTAGATGTTGCATTGGTGCTGGCACCTCATGTCATCACCACTCACCAACGCCTACATGAGCCTGGCAAAATTATAATGATTGGAAGCCTAGTGAGGGAAGTCATGTGACTGTCAGAGTGGCCAGCTAATTGGTTGGGGGCTGCTGGGGTTTGCTGGGAAGGGGGAAGGAGAATTCGCCATTCTAGCTGGAAGCTGGAAGACGACAAGTGTGCTGCGGTGTATTCTCAGCTGATTACTTGGCTGTGGTATTTTTTCAGGTTGTATAATTTCCATTTCCCCATTTTATTTCCTTTCTCTTGATCCTACTGATCCTGTTTGTGTTTTTTATAATGTTCATTCTTATTAAAATAAATCTTGTTCTGTTTTGAGGGAGGCTGCCAGTCTCCTTCCTTGCCCCAATATTGCAGCAAGCCACTTAGCTAACACTCCCCAATTAAAAATTGGTCCCCACATGGTGGAATTGTGGTGGTTCAACCATTCTATAGAGAAATTTGGAACTTTGCCCAAAGTGCTATAAAACCATATATACCCTTTGACACAGAAATATCACTACTAGATCTGTAATCTAAAGAGATTTTTTAAAGGACAAGGTTATTTGCAGCATTTCTTTTTAGTATTATTAAAAAATTAAAAATTGTAGGATGCCCATGAATTTGAGAATGACTGAACCCATATGTCAAACAATTGTAATGGAATACTATGGTGGTATAAGAAATGATGAGCAGGATCCTCTCAGAAATAGCTGGAAAGACCTACATGAACAGATGTAAAGTCCAGTGAACAGAACCAGAAGAATTATACACAGTATCAATATTGTATCATGATCAACGGTGAATGACTTAGCATTTCTCAGCAATACAATGATCTAAGATATTTCCAGAGGACTTATGGTGAAAAATGGTATCCATCTCCAGAGAAGGAACTAGTCTTAATCCAGATAAAAACATATTTAAAATTTTTTTCAACAGTTTTTGGTCTTTGTTTATTTTCACTACATAAAAAAAAAACAACATGTGGGAATATTTTCCATGACTGTATATGTAGGTCTATATGCATGCATTTATATGTATAAATATACATATACATACACACATACAATCTATATCAAATCACTCTCCTTCTCAATGAGGGGTCAAGTGAAGAGGAAAGGAGATAATTTAGAATTCAGTTTTTAAAGGAGTTTTTAATTTATCTTTACATGTCATTGTGAAAATGAAAAGTTATTTTTTAAATTAGGAGTCAGTTTGCACCCTTCTAATATTTTCAACATGAAGTTCCTTAAGAGTTCTGCATACTTTTCTATTGATTTTATATATGTGAAATATATTATTATACTAAAACACAACATATAAATGCGTGATGTTTAAAATCTAAATTGTGGTCGCCTTAAATTAGAAGCTTTAGCACCAGTCCTTGGGCATTAAACATTTATTAAAGCATACAGATATTCCCATGGAGTTCAGAAAGTTAAGAAAAAAGCCTATTTAGCCTAGAGTTCCAGCCTGGTCTGGTTCTTCCTCAAGTCCTCTGCCACTAGCCTGCTTCAATCATGAACTCTCTCCAGCAAACTGACTGTGGAAGCTTTTTATAGGTCTGGAACAGAGGCAGTCCTTATACACTGCTTCAAGCTGATTGGTTGAAGTCATCCAAATCCATTGGTTCTGAAGGTGTTCTCAAGGTGTGATTACAATACAGTTAAGTTGAAGTAGGCTAATCAGCAGTTAATCACTCTCACTTGATTCAGTCAGTCTAGATTAATCTCCAGGTGGGTCTTTGAGTATCTGCTAAATCTCATTATTTCATAACATTTCTCCCTTTGTTTCTTCTAGGAACAGGTGTTCCTTGATGAAACAGTAACAAATAGCTTTGCCAGTAATCAAATCAAACAATGAAAGTTCTTAAAAATGTGAATTGAGAAAGCAAGAATTTTTTAAAATCTTCATTTCATCACCTTTTGTATCATCTGCCTAATTATCCTCATGCCATTATGAGAAATTTTAAAATCTAATATAATTGGTAACATTGTCAAGGCCAAATCCAACACTGTATTTATCATGATATCTGAGATAATTATGGGGATTACCATAGAGCAATATATACAGCACATGCAGTATGCCAGGCTTAAAATAGGTGGATGGGATATACATCCATGCCACCGAACATATTGGAGGAAACTGAGTCAGGCTTAATGAGATGCATGGGATTGAGACATCCATGGCATCAGGCATGTTGTAGGGAAATAGAAGCCAGTTGTAGAATGAGATGGGTGGGATGAAAACTTCCAGTCATCTGTGCAGTACCTGGATTTCATAAGTGTCCCCTCTTCTGTGAGAGTTCAATGCCTGCTTTTGTATGTATTCCTCTCATGGGTAAAGGCAATTAATGTCTTAAATGGTAAATTCCCATAATCCAAGTCTCATATGGATTTAAAAATTTGAGGATAATAATGACAGCAAAAAATGTGAAATGATCACAAAAACTGAATTTGCTTTGAGTCAGAATATAAGTTACAACGTACAATGATTCCAAATAATATTTTTTTGCAAAAATAGTATTTCTAGAATTAATTTACACTTGTCATAGTAATCAATTTACCAAGGAAATACTTTATATAATTTCATCAAATAATAAGTTGGAAAAACAAAACACAATCTTAAAAGAATGAAAATCTCTATGAAAACAAACTCATACTATTAATTTCAAAATGTAGATACAATGGCATAAAAAGAAAACCTTTATGTAATATTTGAACTGACATTATTTCTCTAAGTAAATTTAGAGCATTTTTGATTACGATATCCAAAATCTCCACATCTCATATTAATATCTTGCTGTCTACTTCTGCATTTCGGCAAAATATATGCCAGTTTATGGCAATAGAAACAGATTCTTGAAATATAATGATGATAAAGTTTCTCTTGTTTTTCTTCAACCCCTTTATTTTCTCTTTCATAATACCAATGCGTTATAAAGTTATTAATTAAAGTCAAAAGCAGGTAAAGATAAATCAAAACAGAAAGTCCACAAAAATGAAGCATTAACATACTTACAAACATAAAATTTCTTACCCAATGTGAAGATTAGAAGGTTGAGGGGTTTAGCCATTCCTTTGTAGTCACCAAACTGTGATGTTTAAAATCTAAATTGTGGTCACCTTAAATTAGAAGCTTTAGCACCAATTCTTGGGCATTTAACATTTTTTTTCTTTGGTCGGGGCAATGAGGGTTAAGTGACTTGCCCAGGGTCACACAGCTAGTAAGCATCGTGTCTGAGGTCAGATTTGAACTCAGGTACTCCTGAATCCAGGGCCGGTGCTTTATCCATGCATTTAACGTTTATTAAAGCATACACGTGTTCACATGGAATTCAGAAAGTTAAGAAAAAAGCCTATTTAGCCTAGAGTTCCAGCCTGGTCTGGTTCTTCCTCAAGTCCTCTGCCACTAGCCTGCTTCAATCACAAACTCTCTCCAGCAAACTGAATGTGGAAGCTTTTTATAGGTCTGGAACAGAGGCCGTCCTTACACACTGCTTCAAGCTAATTGGTTGGTGTCATCCAAATCCATTGGTTCTGAAGGTTTTCTCAAGGTGTGATTACAATACAGTTAACCTGAAGTTGGCTAATCAGCAGTTAATCACTCTCACTTGATTTAATCGGTCTAGATTAATCTCCAGAGGGGTCTTTGAGTATGAGCTAAATCTCATTATTTCATCACAAATGAAACTATATCTTATTATTATTCATTACTATAAACATATTACAAGGTCTACTTCCAAGGATGGAAAAAATGGAAAATAATTTATATGTTCTTTAATGTTTTTAGCAGCTTTCTTTGTGGAGGCAAACAACTGGAAATTGTTGGAATGCACATCAATTAGGGAATAGCTGAACAAGTTGTATATGATAGTGATGGATTTCTACTGTGATTTAAGGAATGATAAACTCAATTATCTTAGAAAAACATGGAAATATTTGCAAAAATAATTAAGAATGAAATGAACAGAATCAAGAGAACATTGTATACAGTAACAGAAATATTTTAAATGACTGAGTAAATGATTAATTTTGATTATTATAAATACTTAACTATAAAGGACATATGAAGGAAGACACTATCTACATCCAGAGAAAGAACTGATAAATAGAAGTATGTACAGAATAATTTTATAAATGCACACACATCTATGTGTATTTCTAAAATTACATTTGTATACATAAGGCACATTCAAATGTGTACACATATACATATGCACATATTTATAAATATGTGTATGCATACATATATGTGCACATATGTATTATGTCTAGTGGTAGCCATTTATAGGGCAGGTAGGGGGAAGGTAGAGAAAAGGAGAAGAAAAAAAAGAAATCTACATGATATTTTTGTTGTATATTAGAGGAAGAATAAGTTGTGATTAGTAGATTTTCAGTTTTATGTACAATCATCTTTTTGTTGTACTATGTTAAGGAAATGATTGTTTTATTTCATAAATAGGTATTAATGTAAAAAAGGAGAAATTTTTATATTGAAAAAAGTACCTCACAAGAAAATCTAAGTGTTTTAAGAATGCCTATTGCTCAACTAAAATATGTAGTCCACTGATAGAATCCATCAAAAATATGATAGAGACAAAGCACAATAGCTGTCTCTATTATAAATACATATATAAAGGCAAAAATTCAATATAATTATAGATATTCTGGACACAAAATCTGAGGATAAAATTTAGTCAACTTTAACAAGCTTGACTACATTTGGGAAATTGGGCAGATGATTTTATACAATAATTTCACAAATCAATTGCCTATTGGGAAAATAATTTAATCTCTCTGGGCCTGTATCCTTATTTGAACAATGGCAGGGTGGGACTATATGAGCTCTAAGATCTAGCTCTAATGGTAAAAGATTCAAAGTGGCTTTCATACTTTATTTAGTTAACCAACTAGTAATTACTGAGCATCTGCTACATGAAAAGCTCAGGGTTAGGTGTTATAATAGAAGTGCATGGATAAAGGCAGGATTTGAGCTCATGCATTTAAAAGTACAATGAAGCAGTCCAACCCCTTAATTTCTCTTCTTTAATACTAGTTTAATGGAACCTGATATTGAAACAGATGTGACCTTGAAGTTAGATCTGTACCCATTAAAAAAAAAAAACTTTACACCTAAATGTTATTTAATATTCCATATGTATGCTCACTATTTGAGACCAGGTTTCTTTTCTTTTCTTTTCTTTTTCCTTTAGAAACCATAAAGAATTGGAAAATAGCCCAAATCCCAAGTACTTTAAATTTCAAATTGACTGGACCTTAGATTCATTGGTTACGGATGTGAGTCTGTGACTTGCAAGTATTAGTTGCTTGATTTTTGGTTAATTAAGTTCAAAATGACATAATAATAGAAGAGGATTTAGATCAATTCATAGATATTTTAATGATTATGTATTTTTAAATATAAAAATAATATTTCAAGTTATTTCATTATCTTTCTTGGCCAATTTATCTCATATTTACTTCCTTGTTCCCTCTTCTTATACCATTCACCATCCCAGGAGTAGATAGCATATTTTATAGAATCAAAATTATTGTCATATATTTCCTCAATGTGTTTTTCTGAGAAAAAGTTAGTGATCCAGTTTCGTGTGCATAATATATCAAAATAAATATTAAATGAATGAACATGTAAATGAATGCATGAGTGAATGTTTGAACTTATGGACCAATGAATGAGTGAATGAAAAAAATAGAAAAATGGATATATGAATAATAGATGGGTTTTAGATATATGCATGGATGGATGAGTGAGTGAGTGTGTGAGTGAATGAGTGAGTGAGTGACTCACTATGTGCATGATAGTCATATTCATATTCACTTCTAGGTGGAGTTGGTTAGGGTGTGATAAATTCTGTAAACTTAGAAGAGGGTGTATCAAAACAGGGAGGGATGGCACCTCAGGGAAGAAAGTCCTTCATTTAGTCAAAAGCTCCATGATTTTCCATTTCTTATTCTTTATTTATGCTTTATTTTGTTTGAAGTATTATCCTTTCAGGGGTATTATTTACATTAATTTTTGTGTCAATCCTGTTTTGAGTTATTTAAATAACCCTTTTCTAACTTTATCAGCAATTTTATAATCTATGAAACTAAATACCACATAAAATACAATTTCTGTTTGACAATTATCTCTGTGTTCCAAATAAGATTCTTCAGAACATGAACCACTTTAAAGCTAGTGAATAGCATTTGCTTTTCTTTGTAGAAGTATCTACACTCATCAGATAATCTGAAAAGAATAGGACATTCACAATTTGCCAAATAAATAGGGATATCCTGATTATTAACCAGCTACAGTAATTCTTATGTGTAGTTACCTACTGATTTCCCATTTCTCAGAAGATGATATTGAAGAATCATCAGAAGAGAGAAAAGAAAGAGAGGGGGAGGGAAAAGATCATGATATTTAGAGTTAGAAGGACCTTCTATAAGTCCTGAGGCTAACCACTTTTTTTTTTTTTTGTGAGAGTGTTTTATCTTGTCTTGAATAGTGTGGTAAAATAATGGAATTTGCAGAGGCCCAGGGATCTTACCTGATTGATTTAGTAGTGTTTGAATTGAGTGTAAATGAGAAACTATGAAGTACCCACTTAAAGATGATTAGATTTTAGCCACACCTGGCCGGCCCTGTTAAACCTAGTTTAAACTTGGTCAACTCTGAGAAGGAGTGTCCCCAGAGGCTGTGCACTGTGTCATCAACTGGGAAGCAGTCTCAGCGACAAAACTTGAAGGACTGCCCCTTTGGGATAGGGAGAAAAAAGTAGAAAAAGGGACCCCCACCAGGAAGTGGCGCTCACTCTCTCTCTCTCTCCATTTCTTCTGGCCTTGGAGGATCTTTCATAGTGAACTGGAGACTGGTTGCACAACAGCCTCCCATAGAAATTACAGACCCCTGGTGGTGAATTAATAAAATCCATATTTTTTAATTAGTTGAGCTCAAAGTGAGTTTGGGGATTGTAAAGACCTTTGCTAGAGTTAGGGAGATTATCCATTTTCCCCTTTCCCTATTCCTTTGTCATTGGCTTAATTCATTTCACCTTTGCTGTGTATTATTTTCCAATTTATAAAATCTGATTTGTTTGTGGAAAAGAGGCTGTCTATTCCCTTTCTTATTGAGGCAGGATGGAGGGGACGAAACTTTGGACCTAGAGCTACATCATTATTTTCTGAACCTCAATATTTGGCAAGCCACCCAATTAACTCTCCCCATATCATATTTACCATCAACAATAGGTTAGAAGTTCAGTGGCCACTCACTAGCCCAGTCCTATTGGTGAATGTGGGAGTTCTGTTCTGTTCCATTTTATTCATTTATTTATTTATTCATTCATTCATTCATTCACATTCATCTATTCATTTAGTCATTTATTTATTTAGCCATCTGTTTATTTAAATATTAGTTCATTCATTTATTGATTGATTGATTGATTCATTTATTAATTCACTTATTCATTCATTTATTTATTCATTAATCTTTATTCATTTATTTATTTACTTATTTTCTTTCTTTCTAACTATCTATCTATCTATCTATCTATCTATCTGTCTGTCTGTCTGCCTGTCTGTGTGTTTGTTTTTGTGGAACCAGTTTGCTCCTCTATAGGTAGCCTGGAAGGCTTTTATTTCTTTGTGACTTACCATATTGATGCTGGAATTAGTGTAGATATCTGATCAGCTTTAATTCTCAATAGCTTAAAACTCTCAAGCTGAAGTGATCAACCAGTCTGAGCCTCCTTGGTAACTGGGATCACAATCCAACCCTATCAATTTGTAGCTGCAGAAATGGAAACTCATAGAGTAAAATGATCTAAGTAATCTTACCCTAAAAAAAAATTGTCAGGGTTGAAAGAACACTTGCTCAGATTCTAAATCTAGTTTTCATCCCATTAAAACAAGCTTTTACCTATACAGGGAGGAAATGAGTATATATTAACAGATTGCCATAGAGTTGAAGAATAATCCTTTTTAGCTACTCAAAATATAGTGATGAACTAAAACTTATGTATAATTCAACTTATTTTAATTAAAATGATAATAAACAATGAACATTAATAAAGCGACATGGGAAGAAATATGTGATATTTACTTTTCTCTTTGGATTTGAAAAAATGTTTGTCTTCTTGAGAAATAAAAACAGTGAAATAAAAGCACAATGCAAAATATGTGCGTATCTATGTATATGTATTTATGTATGTATATATATATATATATACATATGTACATACATATATATACACGTATGTGTTTATAATATATTTTTCAAATTGAGAAGTTTTGTGGGGTTTGGAAATGTTTCAAATTCTTCTCCTAAATATATATATATATATATATATATATATTTTCCACTTTCTTGAATTTCCATGTTTCATCTAGGATTGGAAGCTGAAATACCATTTCTTATCCCTCTCTGAAGTCACCTACAACTACATGCTTGACTGGTCTCTTCAGTCTCCAAAAAGATGGAAAAGGAAACCAACCAGAGCTGATTTCCCTTTAATATAAAGGCACGCAGATACACACATACTTCCAAAACCATATAAAGTATGTTAATTCTTACTATGATCTGGCACATTTCAAAGACATCTGCCTATATTTTCGCTAATGTTATACTTCATCAATAAGAATTTGTTAAGCACTTACTATGTGCCAAAAATTCTGCTAATTCTGACACATAGCAATTTGAACAGTCTATCCAAATTGCACTAACTCTATATACTTCCTTCTCAAATGCATGACATAAAAGGAATTTGCTAAAATGCATAATGTATTATATTTAGTAAATTTATAATTATATAACCTATTTTAAATACCATGCAATATGGTGTATCATTTGCTATACAACTGAAACTTCTTAATTTATTTATTTAGTCCTAATTATTATATAATTAATAAAGAATTTACCCTAATTTCCCATGCATACATTTCTTACCATTTAACTCTTTTGCATCTTAGCTTTTCATTCCTCAGTTCTTAATTAGAAAATTGATTTTTCTGTATGTTCGGTGACAAATAGAAATGGTTGTATATTTGAAGGTAAGAGTACATACCCTAGTTAATCTTTTCTCTATATAAGTATATATATATATATATATATATATATATATATATATATATATATCCTTTGCAGTACATATGTGATTTTAGGAAGATCAGTGTGTATTTTGAAAAATGAATAACTATGATATTTACAAATTAGTGTATAAGGTGTCATTACTGTTATCTGTGTGTTTAGGTATGGGTGAAATTCTGAATATAATTTTATGCATTTTTCCAAGATGGGGCAACAAAATCTAAATAGTACTATAGCATTTAAATTCATTCCTTCCACGTCTAATTCATCATTTCTTAAACTTGTGTGTGTATGTGTTTGAGTATTGTTGTTGTTCATTTTGTTGTTGTTAAGATAAGCAAATGATTCTTGAATGGAACTAAATGAACTTTAATAAGGCAGAAAGTGGAATGTCATAGTGGGTGTTGAACTTTGGTGTAGGAAAGATTATGTTCAGATTCCAATTCTGTGATTTAATTCTTGGCAAGTGACCCTGGGTTTGTCACTTAACCTCTCTTACTTTCAATTTATATATCCTTTAAATGGGTATATGAGTACCAATCTCATAGAAAAGTCGTGAGCATTAAATGAGAACCTGTATGGTACATTTCAAATATACACACACAGATATATAGATAGATAGATATAGATATAGACATAGATATATATGTGGGTGTGTGTATATATATCCATCTACCATATATACATACACATACCTATATAGATACACATATATGTGGGCATGTGTATATTCATATATGTATAGTATATAGTCATTTACAAATATATGCATATATATTTCTATGCATATGTATGCATAATACCATAGATTAAGTAATTAATATGATTGTGGTTGTTGATGTGCTTGTTGTTATCCACACATGTGATTTCATCAATTTAGGAAGTTCCAAGGCAGAAACATTTATTACTGGAAATCAATAGTTTCTGTAACACATAGGTTTTTGGATCATTGAGAAGTTAAGGGACTTGCCTAGAGTCAGAGAGCTAGTATGTGATAGTAATGGGACTTGAAGCCAAATCCTTATTGGTCTGAGGCCAGGTCTCAAACCATTATACTATGCTGCCCATTTAAACTAAAAATATTCAATATTATTTTTATATTTATCATCATTATCCTTTATCACAAATATATGTATATGTCAAAAGTATGCATATGTAATGTCAAAGGCTTTTAGATTCTTCCTCAGAAGATCTGAGTTCAAGATAAAATGTTATGCTACAATAATTAAGTCATTTAAAACGTGGGGATAATATGACATCTGCATGTTGCCTTTCTTCTCCATTGTATATAGATAATTTTAGAGGGAAATTATGAATTCAGTCACAATTGCAACAAGCTCCAAATGAGGATAGTTTTTAACATTCAAGCAGAAGTTGTTTCTTTACCTAGATATGTGTATCTATCATGTGGATCAGAGAAAATTCAGTTTAGTGAAAACATTTAAATACTGAAACAGCAGACTATATTATTGTGTCTATGGATAGACAGGCACCAGGAGGGGAAGTAGAAAAATAAGCAATTTTTTTTCTTGATATTTCCTCTAGATTTGTTAATCTGTTCTAAAATACATATAAAGTCTACTTGTGTTCTCTAGACTCTACTATAACTCAGCCCTACTTTTTTCCTCATAGTTGTGCAGAGAATTTACATGCTCTAATTTGTGGGATTTCTCTTTCTTCTCAATTTGTTTATAGTTGATAGATGGTCCCTGATTGTGATCAAGTTTCCCAGACTATTAGAATATTATCTTCCTGTGTGATATTGTCATTTTCACTTCATCCTATGGCTTTCAAAGACTTTTCACACAAGGTATTTTAATTAATTATATATTTTTTCTAGTTAAGGTAACAAAGCCAAAAAGGGGAAAGCTGATTTTAACCCCACCCTTACAATGTCTTAGCTTCAGCTCGTAGCTTTATAACAATGTGTAAGTCACTCATTTTTAAAAATCATGGTGTTGTGTTTTTCTTTCAGTTTGCACATTTGTACCATAGGAACATAGATTTAGTGTTGTTCAAGATATTATAAATCATCTAGTCCACCACCACCCCATTTTGTAGTTGAGGAAATACGTCTAGAGTGGGTGAATGGTAATTATGCTTTATCAGAGAACAAGTGAAAAGGTGGTGATTGGATCTAAATCCTCAAAACCCAACTCTTTTGCATTATGGAATATTAATATTACATGACCAACTTCATGGGGAGGATAAAAGGATTACATAAAATGCTCTCTTTATGAATACTTGGTACTAATGGTCCTTCCAGCAGAAGTGTTTCCAAGACTTAATAGAATGTATTTTTTACTTTAATACTTTTTCCTTTGACATGGGAATAAAAAGAACATGATATAATTCCTTGTCTTCAACAAAAAAACATTTACATCTGTCTAAAAAAATCATACATTATGGCACAAGTGTAATTCTCTGCAAAACTTAAGTCATTATATAAAAGGAGTAGGAGTAGCAGCAGCAGGAATAGTAGTAGTAGTTCTTGTAATTGCTGTTTTTGTTATAATAATTTCTACACTATTTTCCTAACTGTATTTTTATTGGGTATGGATGAAATAATTAAAATATCAAAATGGATAGAGCACAAATATTTCAAATAAACCATGAATAGAATTATTGGATTTTAGACAAGTTAAGAAAGTTAGAGATCAACAAAAGATATTTTCCCATGTTAAGAATCAAAACTTTCTCTAAGGTTTCTTGACCAAGCCATAGACAAACTTTAAAAGTGGAGCTGATTATGGTTAATGAAGAAAAGAGGAAAGGTAAAACAACTCTTTGTGACATGTCTATAAAAGTAAAAATGCATTATTCATATCCTCTAAAAGATTTCATTTTTAAATGAAAAGTACAAATTATGTTTTGATACTAAGAATCTGATTTTGATTAATTGGGGGATTTCTATTCATTTCCAACACAATGATCCTCATCTTCAGGTGATCTTTCCAATAAGCATCAGGCACCTAAAATGTGTCACACATTTAAATTCTCAATGACCTGAGAATCACTTTAATCAATAGAACATAGCTTCCTAACTCACAGCACAAAAACCTCTGTTATACTAATAATTATTTCTTCTTTAAAAATGTTACGTGGGGCAGCTAGGTGATGAAGTGGATAAAGCACCCACCCTGGATTCAGGAGGACCTGAGTGCAAATCTGGCTCAGACACTTGACACTTACTACCTGTGTGACCCTGGACAAGTCACTTAACTAACCCTCATTGTCCTGAAAAAAACAAAATAAAACAAAAAATGTTATGTAAAATTCCTGATAAAACCAAAACTATTTAATAAACCATAAACTCATTTTTACCAAAAATAATATTATAATTGCTTCAGCTTAGGGAAACTGCCTCCAACAATGCAGATCATCACCTTGAATCTTAAAAACTCATATGGGACAGTAAAATTTAGGTTACTTGCCATGGACTCACATGGAATGTGTATGAGGTAGATCTTAATTCAGCTTTTCTTGGTTCCATGTTCAACCACTCTATTATAGAACACAACTTCTCAAGAATATAAGAAATTGAAGACAAGATGATTAGAAGAAAAAAATCAGATTAATTTCTATTCCCAAGCTTATAAAAGGAAGATGAAACATCAATATACCCTAAAAAGGGCAAAGAAAGGGCAATATGTAAAATAAAGTAATAAATAAAAGAAAGAAAAATAAAATAAATAAAATAAGGTAAATGGAAAACAAAGGGGACACAATTAAATGGTCACTATAATGTGCATGAAAGGGATAACAAAGGGATTATATTTTTATTTGAAAGAGTGAAAAGAAATCATGAAAAAATTCCTAAATGTTTGATGTGAGAAGAAGGTTTCTAAATTAGATGCTTTGGAAAAGGAGGGGAGTTACTAAACAAGGCAAATTGATAGAGTTATTTGAAGATACGTTTCAGTTTATGACTTTAATTCATCAAAGAAAAGACTCATAAGAGTGAAGGATAAAAAAGTCCTTTCTGCAGAATTGCTTTTCATCTTATCCTGTTTCTATGTAAGAGCACATGACAAGATTGCTTACATTCTTTGATTGTTTTTGATGGAACATTGTTACATGCTTCAGACATTTGTGATAAAATTGTAATGAAAGCAAAACCTGTGCAAAAATGGAAATCCACTTTGTTGTTGTTGAGTAATTTCATTCATGCCTGACTTTTTATGATCCCATTTTGGGATTTTTTTTTCTGGCAAAAATATTGAAATGGTTTGCTGTTTCCTTTTCCAACTCATTTTATGGAAGTGGAACAGAAGCAAACAGGGTTAAGTGACTGGCCCAGGATCACAGAGCTAGCAAGTGCCTAAGGCTGCATTAGAACTCATGAATATGAGTCTTCCTGATTCTAAGTCTTTCATGATTCTCCATCCATTGTGCCACCTAGCTGCCCATGGAAGTCTATGAAAACCTATAAAATTCATGTTCACCCATTTTTATTCCCGGGCATATTTCTGTTAGGAGAATAAAGAGACATGATTTTTCCAATAATTTATGTGTATTTTTTGAGCAATGAATGAGAGAATGAGAGAAAACATGATGTATTATTAGGCAGGGGGTCAGACTTAGAGTGAGAAAGATAACTTCAAATGCACTCTGACAACTGCCACCTTCATATGAGGAAACAGAACCACCCAGGGGTTTAGTGACTTGCTTAGGGTTACACAGATATTAAGTGTCTGAGGCTGTATAAGAACTCATCTTGCAGCCACCTTTTCTAGTATTGTATATACTGTACCACCTTGTTGCCTCCATATTGATGAAGATAGGTGATTATATAAATAACAATATTTATATTTTTTAATATGTAAGCATTCACAGAATATGTTGCAATAATGCTGCTGCTGCTGAAATGCCCAAAGTATATGCCACAGAGTAGTTAAATATTTTATAAAGATAGCAAAGACACTGGTGTCAGTAGTGATATGGATTTAGTAGTTAAATGGATATGGATATGAATTTAGACTAAGATGTCAATGTAGATATAGGTCCCAGTGACCAACATTTTTGTGATTAGCCACTGAGAACTTAGTTGAATTGATTCTTGGACAATAGGTTTTACTTCAACCCTCTTCTGTAGAGAACCTGCCTGAATATGAAACTTCAAACACAGAAGTCTTCCAGGACTTCTCGATGTGCTGGCCTTTGGAAAGCTAGAGTGCTTCTATACCAGGCAGGGCATTAATGCACATAGAGACATATCAATGAAAAAATATTTTTTACTGTTTTATGTTTTGTTCTCCCTTATTAAAGAAGTATTTCTAGAAGACCATTAAATATTACTATCAATCAGTGGAAATGTGAAACAGTTTGCTGTGATTCTGTTTTGATCTTGGTTATATACATTGAGTTGGATTCTTCTATTATGAAACTATGAAAGATGCCTTGGAGATCCCTGAACCAGGAGTATATAGATGAATCAGCAAACTTCCTACATTAAATGCCCACATACATACATATGAATACACATGGATAGTATCAGTGGTCTATTTAATACTCTTGAGTGAGGGCTTTGAATAGCATAATCAAAAAAAATTGAATTGGTACCAGGTAAAACATTGAAGTGATGGAAAAAATCAGATAAATGCCTTTGTAAATGTTTTGGACTTTTAAAAAAAACACCTGATGAAGCCCCCTCTCCCTACTTAAAAAAAAAAAAAGATATATAGTATTGAATTGGTTACTCTGAACCAAACGTTAATTAAGAATAAAAACAAGGTTTTGAGAAACAAAGCCCAATATATGTTGGCCTAAAAAATACTTTAGTATCCCCCACATGAACTTACATAACAATTAAAGAACTTTTTTGGACATGGACAATATGGAAATTTGTTTTGTTTGCCTATGCAAATTTGTTGCAAGGTTTGCTTTTTTTTTCTTTAAAATTTTTTTTTCTCCCCACCCCCTTGTTTTTGTTTTCATTGGGAGTTGAGTAGTTAGAAGTGAAACAAAATAGGGGCAGCTAGGTGGTGCAGTGGATAGAGCACTGGCCCTGGAGTCAGGAGTACCTGAGTTCAAATCCGGCCTCAGACACTTAACACTTACTAGCTGTGTGACCCTGGACAAGTCACTTAACCCCAATTGCCTCACTAAAAAAAAAAAAAAAGAAGTGAAACAAAATAAATCACCACTAACAGAAAAAAAAAATCTAATTTTAAAAACTACCCCTCTATTTCTAGCTATGGACAATGTTCTACATATATCTATCTATATTTATACGTGTTTATATATTTGTGTATGTATGTATATACACACACATATATATATATACATATATACATACATATGTACACACACACATATATATGTGTGTGTTTGTGTATGTGTGTGTGTGAATATATACATACATCCCTGAACCTCCCAGCTACAAATAGAACCAACATGGAAACTGAGAGTGCGTTTATTATCTATGTAGCTGGGAAGCTGAGGAAGACTACTTGAATCTGAAAAAGAAGTAATCACCAAATACCAAATACCAAAACACCATCCCATAATATTCTAGAAAACTAGGAATAAATGAATAGTAGCAAAAATGAATAGGTGAAAAAAGATAGAAAGCTATGAAGCATGAGTAAGATGCTTGTCCATGACTGTTTACATTTTTTACAATAATGCAAATACTGTAAGAAACAAATATATCTCAGGAAAGAAGCAAAGTGTGAAGATCTAAGATATATCAATCCATTATGATGAGTTTCTTCAGTTTTCCTCTAAGCATATTTTCATTTTAAATGTTTCCATAAAGTACATTTATCAATTAGCTTTTATCTTGTCTCTTGGTTTTAACTCATCTTTTTTTCTATTTTTAAAAATCTAGTTTTTTTTCTATTTTTAAAAATTTGTCCTTTCCATGAATTGACAAGGCCATTTTCCCAAGGTATCTGGCAGAGATGGCCTCAATATTGTTTTATGATAGTAGTATGGTGCCTGGGGATATGATATAGTCACCTGGTCACTCAATAAATATTCACCAATTATGAGTTACAATTACAATTGCAATAAGATTGTAATTGATGTTATTCTCTGGTGAAACATGATGGCTATTTTTTTTTCAGGATTAAAGGTAGTACAGATTTTATGATTCCTGAGGGAGAAAGCAATTTTCAGCATCTGCATCTTATATTAATTCAAGGCTCTTCAACAGAAACCAGGGCAAATGTTCCCCAAAACTCCCCTCAATTAATTGTCTCTTCCTTGTCAGCAATTTGGCTTTCAGGAATTTAGCTGAGACATTTAGATGTGCTAAAAATGCCATATTATACCTTTAATTTGGTCATTTCAAAGATCTGTGATTTTATTGGTCTGAGAACTCCCTGCTATTAATGCCGATGGCAACTACTACATGTTTTATGAGTTGCTATGGCCAGAATACTAGTAATAAGCCTCTTCACACATAGCTAGGCTGTTCCTAGAGAATAGAAATAGGGATACATGTGTAGGACAGATAAGAAAGTTGTTGCTGGCAGGAATGAAGAGCTTTTCAGTCCTGTTAAGTGATTTATTTTAATCATCTGAAGGGGCCCAAAAGAATATGGTGGATTTGAATGGACTAAAGTAACATGTGTTTCCTCTTCCATGTAAGTTTCCAGGCCATATGTGCTCCCTATGTGTGTTTCTCCTCTCACTGATGGTATGGTAATCCTTGTGAGAATATCTCTTTAGTAAAGTTGGAACAGGGAAGAAAATGTAATTTGGATTTGGCTTTACAAAGTATTTAATTATATGACTTTTAATGTAACATTGCACAGCTTCTAGTGGTCAGGTTAAAGAAAGATGGTAAGGATTTTTTTGGTGTATGCATCAGAAATGACTTTTAATAAGAATTAACCCAGAGGAGAACTACTTGAAACTATGATATTGTTTTGGGGGGGAGAACATGAGTGAGGGGTGCCCCAGATTATACACAGTTTTAGAAATCACAGTTCTTTTCATTTTACACTGACAAGGAGTCAAACTTGAATTTAATTTTAAGTTGTTGTTAACATCAAGCAATATGTTAGTTGGGTGAGAATAGAGAAGCCTTCACTTTTATTTCTGTTTTAGTGTAATTTCTTATATTGGACTCAATGCTTCAAGTGATACATAAATGAAATTACTTATGAGAATATGCAGGGAATTTTTATTTCACCAGCAAAGAGAATTCCTGATGTAGAAACTCCTTTCACCAACACAGATGAGTCAGTAAGTATTCATTAAGCATCTCCTATGAAGCAGGCACTATATTATAATAAAGACTGGGGATAAAAGAGACAGTCCTTCCTGCCAAGGAGCTTATAGTCTAAAGTTAGTAACAAAATAGAAACAGCTATGTAGAATTAAACTGCACATGATATAAATTGGAAATAATCCACAGAGGAAAGGCACTAGAATTAAGGGGGATTAGAAAAGACTATATGTGATTTAGTGTATGTCCTAATTTTCTGAGGGTCATAGAAATTAAATGAGTTATACTAGGTCATAGACACAGTAAGGATCAGAGATAGGGCTTGAATACAAGACTTACAAATTAACTCCAAGTCCTAGATTCCAGTCACTGCACTCTACTACTTTTCATTATAGTTTTGGTAGTTGAGGTGGTAGGCAAAACAATTATACAAATTCTTAAAAAAACAAATATTTTAGAGGCCTCTCAGAATTTAAATCCCATTTTATAGTTGAATAAAATGAGATATAGAAAGGTTGAGAAATTTATTTATGACTGTAAAACAAGAAAAATAGAAGTACACAGTAGAGACTAGGAGAAACTGATATTTCATCATTTTCATTGTTCTTTTTGTTATGCCACATATGCTTTAACTACAATTGTTTCAAATCTCTCAATGTGTAAACATGAACCATTCTTTAATTATCAGGTTTTTTTTTTCCAGTAGAAAGGAAGCTCCATTAGGACAATGATCGGTTTTTTTCCATGTTTGCCTTTGCATTCTGAGCACTTAAAATCGGTTATTTTTTGCACATAGTGGTTCTTTTTAAATACATGTTAAATTTAATCCAAACTGACAATTTATGTCATAATCATCATACTCCAAATTCAATGTTTAAGTCTTTGTAGATGATTTGTGTACTATAGGCTTTTTTAAGTCAGGGCCCAAAAGAAAGTCAAAAGATTTGTGCAACCAAAATTTCATATGCCCCATCAACAAGTATACTGAATGGAATGCAAGGTTGGTTTGAAGAGAAAAGGTCAAGATAGAAGAAGGAAGGTAGAGAAAAGAAAGAAAAGTCAAAAAAGTAAATAAAATGCAAATTGTCTTCTGTTCTTGTTATTTTTTCATGATTTTGACCAATTTGTCTCTTAAATACTTTCACTGTGAAATTAAATTTGACATGAATTTTCAGAAGATTATTATGTGTTTCTAAGATGCAAGACAACGCAGGAATCATCTGATATTTTCAAACCTCTAACTTAATAAAGCTAATGGTAACAGATATTTTGTGATTAAAAAAACAAATTGCATAAATTTATAAAAATAACTTTTCAAATAAATGCTTGCTATAACATCATGGCTATTTGTGTATTCTGTATTTGATATTCTTTGTCAGTTTAAGAGCTCTTGAGCTTGAAAATCCACCCACTTCTCATGACCTCCAGTACATAACTTTGGAAAGTAACACACAGCTTAGTGTAACCACACCTTCAATGGGCTAGTCAGTCTAACCTTTATATATCCATGTAAGTTTAGAAGTCAGGGTGCCTTTTGGCTATCAGTACAATCAAAAGCAGAGTAAACTGATGCCATCAAGCTATGTACTTAAGGGTATCCCTGCTAAATCTCTTTTGGAGTTCTTCAGTGTTCAGATAGTGTGACATGATTCATCCATTCATAATTTCTCTAGCACTTGATGTTTACTTAATAATACATTTTGTCTTTAGTTAATGTTGGTTATTCATGCATTTTATTCAATTTATATTTATTACCTAGCTATATACCTAGCTTTGATTCCCTCAAATCTTAGTAATCCAGAGTTAACGATATAAGAAATCAGAGAAAATTCCCATTCATTCCTAAGCATAAACATAAATAAATACACTAGTGGTCTAATATATGATTTTTAATACTTCACCTTTTAACTTTTTTAAATAGATTCTAACACTGAGACTTAAAAGGCAGCCTCAAGTAAGCCATATAATTTTAGCATTGCAGTAAAATCAGTATGTAGTATGCAACCAAATTTATTGATAACATAAAAAATACAAAATCAATGTTTGATAGCAATCTAAAAGGGTTTTGCTAAGTGATATTATCAAACTATTCAGAGAAACTCCTGGGTTTCCAGTGTTATTTTTGACTCAGTTACTCAGTATTACTTATTACTACTATACTTTCCCTCTGAACATTTAAAGAAAATGAAATCTAAAAGTTAAATGTGACATTTTAAGGGTACTATGTTCCCTGACCTAGGAGCACTTGAAAAAACAGTGCTAATAATTCTAAATTGTCAACCTTATGATAGAATCTTTATTATGAAGGCTTTCTATGTTCTCTGACCCCAAGACCTCAGGCATCTTTCTTCTTTGACTATATAAATCTACAAGGATGCATAAAACATCATACACATTCAACGAGATTCATACAACCCACTAAATTAACAATTAGGTGTGGCACCAAGATGGCAAGATAGATTGGAATTAGCAGCCCAGTTGAAATCTTATAACATTCCCTTCCACGCAACTTTAAAATAATTCCTTAAATTACATTCTGGGATGATAGAAACAACAAAAACTTTCAGAGAGACATTTTTTCAGTCTTGGAAGTTTTTTGGAGGATGACAGAAGAGGTCTGTGACACAGAGAGTATGGATTATACCATACTCATTGTCACCACCAGCTGATTTTGACAGGCTTTAGAGGCAGCTGTTACATGGTCAGGAGCAGCATTGGGAGCTCTAAGGTCAGAGATAATGGTAAGGAAGTAAGGCAACTAATGAGAAAAAAATTACAAGGGACCTTTTGCTGTCACTGGGTGCAATCATTGCTGATTAGTAACTTGATTGCCCATAAGGATTTTTGGGTAGCAGTTCCAGGGTGGAACGAGTTTATGGTCAGTCATAAAAGAGTAAGGGCCCTAGTCACAGTTCCAAAACCAAGAGGAGGGCAAAATTTTACAAGTTACCACAGGGTAACAAGGGACCTGGTCCCAATTTCAGGGCCAAGAAAAGTACTAGTCCTTGTAGGTTCAGGGGAGCAGGGCAATTCCCAACACACAGAGCACAGAGCAGACGATCAATTAATACACCTTTCCTTAGATCACATCAACTTAGAAGAACTAAAATCATGCAGAACCTAAATATTAATGCTCAAAACAGAGGCATAAAAAGTCCCGAAGATTAAGAAAATGTCTCCCCTATCCCCAGTTGAGCAGAATACCAACTTGAACATAAAGTTCCCAGTTAAGAAATCAACTAGAAAAAAATTTTAAAAATAAAATAATTCAGTCACCATTACTGCAATAAGACAAACTCAGAAGACAGGAGTGTGGAAACAGCTAAAACCAAAGCCTCAAAAAAAATACTAATTTCACCCAAGTCCAACAAAAATTGTTGTAAGAGTTATACAAAAAGTTAACAAATGTAGAAGAAAAGTTGGGGAAAGTAATGAGAGTGATGCAAAAACTGTATGAAAAAGCTGTGAGTAATCACATTGTTTAGGTCCTGTCCCCCTTTTCCCTTCTCCCTTCCTTCCCTCCCTCCCTCGGGCCACAACGATAATCCTGATGAACAGAGGCCAAGACTTCGCTGCTGCCCTTCCTGTGGTCACCAGCTAGGTGAAGCCTGGGGTGTGGGCTGGCACTGGGAACCTCCCCTCCTGCCAGCGCCAGGAGGTTCTCACCTTCCTTAACCTTCAGAAGGACAGCTACCTACAGCAATTCTTTGCCACAGACCTGTGTTTTCAGATCTCTGATAAGTATCTCTTGGCAATGGTCCTTATTTATTTCCAAGAGCTGGCCTACAGCTCAGTGAATATACCCATAGCAACCTCTTCTTAGCCCTTTATCTAGCTAATAACATGGAGGAAGACAGAGAGGACCCCAAGTATGAGATTTTGCCCTGGGCAGGGGCTGGCAGAAGCTCGTGCCGAGCTTCCTGCATCAGAGGGACCAGCTGTGGGCAAGGAAGGGCTACCAGGCAGCTGTGAACTGGCACTGTTATGAAGAGGCCATGGCAAAGGAACCATTCCATTGGGCCTTGATCCCGGAACATCCTGCCCACCATGGAGGGGGGCGGGTAGGCTTGTCGAGGCTCCCCCCAAGTGACCAGAACTTTCCTGCCATTATGCCCCAGGTCTCTAGTCTCTCTCCACTGGGCTGCACTGTTTGTGGCTGCGGGGTCCGGAGGGGCCATTCCCCATTTCCTCCCAAACAGCTTTCCCCCAAACAGAACCCCTTTAAACGGCAGCAGCAGTCCCCCAAACAGCCTCCAGTTCAGTCCCTTCTCACTCTTTCCTTGGCCCCTTGGCCCCTTGGCCCCTTGGCCCAGGAACTTCCTCATTCTCTCTCCAATGCTGCACCTTAGAACCTGGAAACTACACTTTGCAGATCATGCCAGAGTTGGCTGCTGTTGCCTTCCCTGCTTGCTGGCAGTTAGTAGGATAATACTCAGCTAGGAACAGCCTGATGGCCCCTCTCCGCAGATGCCCCTGTGCAGGGGTAACTGCCCTCCCTGGCTCCAGGCTGGCGTTGCTGCTACCCTCTTCCCTCTTCCCTCCTCTTCTTCAGCCTCCTAATTAGAACTCCTGTCCTTCACACCACAATGTTGGTCTTGGTTCCTTCTTTAATAAAGTGGAGAAGAGACGTGTACAAAAATGTATGAAAAGTAAATTAATGGCTTGGTAAAAGAGGCAGGAAAAATTCTGAAGAAAATAACACCTTATGAAACAAAATCTGCCAAATAGTAAAAGTGGCACTGAAGAAAAGAACTGAAAAGAACTACTTAAAAAAGGAAATTGCCCAAATGGCAAAAGAGGTTAAAAAAAACCCTCATGAATAAAATGATTCCTTCAAATTTTAATTGGGCAAATGGAAGCTAATGATTGGATGAGACATCAAGAAACAATAAAACAAAGATAAAATAATTTATTAAAATGAAGAAATCATCTCATTGGAAAAACAACTGACCTGGAAAATCATTAATGATGGGATTTTTTTTAAAAAGCATAAGCAGCATATTTTAAGAAATTATCAAAGAAAACTGACCTGATAATCCAGAATCATGGAGTAAAATAGAAATTGCAAAAATTCACCAATTACTTTCTGAAAGAGATACCACATTCCAGAGCTCCCAGGTTATGGAGAAAATAATTCAAGTAGTTTGAAAGAAAATGTAAATATTGAGAAGTCAGTGTCAGGATCACAAAAGATTTAGCAGTTTCCACATAAAAATAATGAAGGGCTTAAATATGATATTCCATAAGGCCAATGAGCTACGGTTACAACCAACCATAACCTAAGCTATAAAAGTGAATATAATCCTTCAGTGGAAAAAAAAGTGGACATTGAATGAAATTGGGAACTTCCAATTAGTGAAAAAGTCAGAGATAAATAGTAAATTCTCAATACAAAAATCAAGAGAAGCATAAAAAGGCAAACCTGAAAGAGTAATTATAAGGGACTCAATAAAGTTCAACTGTTTACATTACTATATGGGGAAATGATTCATGACAGTCCTAAGAATGTTATCATTATTTGGGTAGTTAGAAGGACTCTTCATAGGCAAAGAATGTGCGCATGAGTCAAATATGATGGGGAGATCGCCAAAAAAAAAATGAAGGGGTGAGAAAGGGGGAGGCACTAAGAGAAGTGTGAAGGGAGAGGTATAATATAGAAATTTTTTCCCATAAAAGAGGATGGAAGGAAGAACTTTAGGAGTGCAGAAGGAAATGTAGGGCAGGAAGGGTTTTTGTGCAATGCTTTTATCTCACGTTCATTGAAATTGGCTCAAAGAGAAAGAATAAATATACACCCTAAATTTAGTAAAGAAATCTGTCTTATACAACAAAGATACTATAAGGTAAAAATTCTATCTATCACTAGAAAGATAACTGCTTCACTCTGACTGCAAATTGAAATAGAATTTTCTCATTTTATTTTTATTTGTATTTTTCTGTGATATGGCTAATATAGAACTATATTTTGCATGATTCCATAGATATAATTGATAAGTTTTTGTTTGCCTTCTTAGTTGAAAGGGTGGAAGCAGGGGAGAGAATTTGGAAATCAAAATTTTAAAAGAAAAAGAAGGGAAGGAAATAGAATAAGAGAAATGGACTTTGGGGGAGGGCAGATTAAGGGAGTAATGTTTAGAAACAAACCAGGTTTTTGAGGAAGGACAGGATAAAAAGAGAGAGAGTAAGATAAACAGAAGAAAAGTGGATAGAGGAGAATACACAATAATCATAACTATAAACGTGAATGGGATGAGATGAAACCTCTCATAAAAATTGGAACAGATAACAGAATAGATTATAAAACATTATGCAAAATATGTTGTGTACAAGAAACACATTTAAATCAGAAAGACACATGTAGGGTTAAAATAAAGAGCTGGAAGAGAATTTATTTTGCTTTAGCAGAAGTAAAAAAAGGCAGGGGGAAGAATCATGATCTCAAACCATCCAAAATCAAAAATAGACTTGTACAATTTTGTTTGCCTTCACAGTGAATGGGGGAGAGGTAAGAGGGAGGGAGGGAATTTGGAACTTAAAATTTTTAAAGAAATAAAAATAAATAAATAATGAATTTTGTAGGGAAAAGAAAAAAAAGAGAAAACATCCAGAAACAACAGATTACCAAAGCCACAACTGTCCAACAAAGAAGAGGTTTCATCTGATTCTCTTTTTCTCACTTGCTCCAAGAACTACATCTGAAATATAAACTAGATTGCAAGATAAGCTGAATCCAAGGTTCTTGATCTCCTTGCTTTTATCTCCTGTTTAAAAGAAGTTTCATATTGAGAGAGATGGCTTCTCTCCCACCCTCCTTCATTCCTATCTTCCACAAATGAACTTCATTT
Organism: Dromiciops gliroides; assembly: GCF_019393635.1. NCBI lineage: Eukaryota > Metazoa > Chordata > Mammalia > Microbiotheria > Microbiotheriidae > Dromiciops > Dromiciops gliroides. Next base: position 147,619,332 of record NC_057866.1, read on the forward strand.
TTTTTTAATTGCAGTAATAATTGAAATGGGCAAATATCGACTAAAAGATGAATAGTAGATGGGTGGATGGAGAGATAGATAAATAGATGATTAGATGGATGGATGACAGAGATTTGCACATATATAAGCATATCTATTTATCTCATACATATATATATATATATATATATATACATAGAGAGAGAGAGAGAGAGACAGAGACAGAGACAGAGACAGAGAGACAGAGAGAGATAGAGATGTAGCTTCCATAATATAAACTACTAATTTCAGAGAGTGTCTACTGGTCATATCACAGTAAAAGCCAGGATCCAGGAAATTTAGAAATCCTTCAGAATGCTGAATTGGGTTCTTTTTTAAAATAATATTTCCCCCTATTATATGTCAAGAAAATTTTAGCATTCATTTTTATAAGATTTTAAGTTCCAATTTTTTTCTCTATCTCTCCCCTCCCTTCTTCTGAGAATGATAGGCAATATGATATAGGCTACACATATGCTATCCATGTAAAAAATATTTCCATATCAATCACAGTTACAAAAGAAGCAATAGATCAAAATGAGGGAAAAGTATGAAAAAGAATAAAGTGAAAATAATATGCTTCAATCTTTAGTCAGTGTCCATTAATTCTTTATCTGAATCTGAATACCATTTTCCTTCTTGAGTCCTTTGTATTTATATTGGATCATTGTGTTTCTGAGAAGAGCTGTCATTCTTAGTTGGTCATCACAAAATTTTGCTGATATTGTGTACAATGTTTTCCTGCTTCTGCTTATTTCATTTTATATCAATTCATATGGCTTTTCCTGTTTTTTTTAATCTGCTAATCCATTCTTATTGCACAAGTATTCCATTATATTCATACACCACCGTTTGTTCAGCCATTCACCAATTGATGGGCATCTCTTCAATTTCCAATATTCAGCCACCACAAAAAGAGTTACTATAAATATTTTTTCACATATAGATCCTTTTTTCATGATCTCTTTGGGATACAGACCTAGTAGTAGTATGTTGGGATTAAAGGGCATGCACAATTCTATAGCCCTTTGGCATAGTTCCACATTACTCTCCAGAATGTTTGAATAAGTTCACAATTCAACTCTACTAATAATGCATCCCCTTTCCATTTCTTTTCCCACCTGTTGAGAGGGCTGACTCACAATGAAGTTTTCTGATTATACTTCTCCCTTTTTCTTATTTGTAACAAATCTAATATCTATCTTCTATAATTTTGTCAATCCTTTTCTCACTGTTATCCCTATATTGCCTATAATCTATGTCCTTTCAATTCTTGATTTCATTTCTTCTACTACTCTCATATATTTTGGTTCCTTGTCTGTAAGTCTTGCTTCATTCTATCCACCTAACCCTCAGTTACCAAAACATTATTTGAAATGGAAAAACAAAGGAAGGAAGGAAGGAGGAAGAAAGGAATGAATGAATAAAGGAAGGGAGGAAGGAGAGGGGGAGGGAAGGAGGGAAGAAATGAAAGAAGGAAGGAAGTTATTTTTAAGGACCTACTATGTGCCTGACACTGTGATAAGTACTTTACAAATATTACCTAATTTGATCCTCAAAAAACCCTAGGCCTATGTACTAAAACATAGGTTTTCTCATTTCATTCACCACAATTTAAAGTCTAAGGGTTTTATATTATCTCTAGAATCAAATGTAGATTACTCTATCTGAAATTTAACCCTTCACAACCTGACCTCTTTCTATCTTTTCAGTCTCCTTATATTTTGCTCCCCTTTATGTATTCTATGACTTATCCATACTGGCCTAATTACTTTTCCTCAAATAGGATGTTATATCTCCCATCTCTGTGCCATTATACTTACACATGCACAGAAGGCTTTTCTTCCTTATTTCTACCTCTTACACTCCTTTTTTTTCTTTAATACTCAGTTAATATGCTACCTTCTAGAGGCAGCCTTTCTTCACACTTCTTTCCCTTCTAAGGTTATTATTTCCCAACTTAAATGTAAATATATACACACATACATATGCAAATATATATACATATATGAATATAATATATCTGTGTGTGTATAAATGTGTGTGTTATCTATCCATTAGAACATATTTTTTGAGGATAAATATTGTCTCATTTTCATCTTATTATCACTTGTTTTTAGTACAGTACCAACTTATCATAGTTTGTTTTTGTTTTTATAAATACTTGTTGGTTACTTCAATGATTGATTGGAGAAGAGCTGTATCTTTTCTTTCCCAGGGAAATTTCCAAATAACTAGAATTGAAAAGACTCATCATAAAGACTGGCTATGATGTGATGACATTTTTTTAGAGACCTTTCTTTTAATACCATCTAATATGATGTTTCAGGATTGTATTCCCCATTGCTGTGAGGGGCACCCAAACAAAATATATTGGAGGTTTGCTTTTTTTTTTCCTTTGAGATAATGCCCGACATAACATCCAGTACAAGCTCTCCAAATATCAAGGACTTAATCAGTTAATGACAGATTGATCTTTAGTCCTGGCTTATTTCCCATAATGAGTACAACCTCTTGTAAATTTATGCTTTCACTATACCTAGTATTTTAAAATAAATTATTTCCTATTGTAACCTGCCAACAGAAAAATGGATTTTCATACTATGTAAAGCAGGTAGCTTTCCCTTATTAGCAGTACCCTATCTAAAACGATATTGACTTGGCAGATGCTCTGATGCTTATGAAGGTCTTGATTAGCCTTAGATAAGATCAAATTCCATGACTCTTGCTAATTTCATAAAATACAGAAGTCCAAATCCTGAAAATGGAAATAAAGCTAGGTTAAATATATTACCAACTTTTCTTTAAATTTTGTGCATTTAGAAGTATCTTCTTACTTTTTCTGTATTTACTTAAGATTTTCTGTCTAAGTATAGTTTTGTGGAGTGTTCAAGGCTGGAGTAAGAACTACAAATAAAGATAAATGAATATTTACTGGCTTAAGATTAAAGCCCTTATTCTAAGCATAGAACTATAATTCTTTGCAATAAAACTTTCATTTTATTCATTTCTCTCCTAATAAAATAAATTCACATATGAAAATGGCAACACCAGTTACAAGTGAGACTAGATATGGCTAATTATAAAAATGAGCATGAATCTCTCTCACAAAAAGAATGCATTCCCATGATTTAGGTTCTAGTGCCATGAAATTCACCAACACAATAAGTTATATGTGTGTTGAAGTGTTTTCGAGTCTGTGCCCACAAATGGAAATTCTCAGAGAAGAGGTTGTTTTAAGAAAAGAATGCCAGAAGAGTATTTGCATTTCCCATTTATCTACAGTCACACATTTATTGGGCAAGTCAGAGGAGTAACTCTCTTTTTTATAGTTCTGATTTAATTTTTCTCTCCCAATTTTCATGTTTCCATTTTCATTTCAGGCAGAGTACATAAACCAGTTTTTCAGGAATAAAAGCAAATAATACCTGATTTCCCCCATGTCCCACAAATATCTCTGAACCAATAACAAAAAAACAACAAATATAATAAGAGATCATTAAACGAAGGAATAAGGTAAGAAAAATAGACCATGCAGGGAGAATAATTTTCGGATTTCTGGAAATATTTTTGTTTCTTTGGAAAAGAGAGAAGAGGTTATATATTCTTTAGAAAAAAATATCAGCAACATATATAGGCTTTGAAGCTCACATCTGGTAAAATAAGGAATATTATAAAGGTAACTTTAAATTAATTCTTTCAAAATCTTGGTCTTTGTCCCTCAGAGTACTTTTAAGGTATAACATGCTATAACAAATTCCATTCCTGATATATAACATCTGTTATACTGACACAGTATAATACTTAGGTCTAAATGAAAAAAGAGCTAAAGGCATTTCTTCCAGTAGGACAATGACATAAACAAAAATCTGAGCAATGAATTAACCACCCCTACCAAATAGCTTAGCCAAGCATTGGAAATGGTAGAGGAAAATGAGTTACCAAATTTTAACTGTCATTGCTGCCATGCTCAGTGATAGAGTAATTCCTATTCCCTCATCTTTTCTTATCCTCCTCCTCTTCCTCCTCCTGCCTTTCCTTTTCCTCCTTCTTTATATCTTTTCTTTTCCTTCTTATTCTTGTATGTTCCTTATTCTTGTTCTATTTTTTTATTCCTCTCCTTTTTATTGTCTTCCTGTTCCTTTTCATCCTAATTCTTCTTATAATATTTCCCTGTTTTTCTCATGTTGGATGTGCTCTGGCTATTCATGGATAATCACAAAATTGATTTATATGGAAACTTTGACCAAGTCCATTTCTAAACAGCATGATTGCACCTCTCCCTAGGCAAACCCAATGGATCTCTGCTGTTGTGGGCTTAGCACACTACTTTAGTTAATTCAGACATCTTATCAGCATAGTCTACTGCAGTTCAGCATTCTTGGGTTCAACATATCCATAAATCTCAGCCTCCCCAGAAGCAGGGATTAAAGGTGTGTATCACCACTTCTGGACCACCAACATATACTTTCTAAGGAACTACTATGGGATTCCCCATTACCATTTATTTCTATTCCAATAGAAAATGTATTCTGATATATGTAGGGGTATGCTGGTAAGTGTTTAACAACAGGCTCACTTCCCTAAAAAATGTACACATGACACAATTTTAATTTTAATCTTCACTATTAATATTTCTTCTCTCACTTTCTTAAGTCTAGACAACCAACCAATGAATCAAGCCTTGAATCTTAGTGTTTGCTGATAATTAGTTGCATGTCCAATTCATTGATCTACATTTTTCTCCTCTTTTATTGATGTACTCATTTAGAGATATAACTTTTCCCGCAAATACTAATTTAGCTGCATCCCACAAATTTTGGAATGTTGTTTCATTGTTGTCATTTTCTTTATCTGTTTGTTTATTTATTTTTGCAGGGCAATGAGGAAGTTAAGTGACTTGCCCAGGGTCACACAGATGGTCTGAGGTCAGATTTGAACTCAGGTCCTCCTGAATCCAGGGCCAGTGCTTTATCCACTGCACCACCCAGCTGCCCTTCTGATTATCTTTCAATCTATGCCCCCATAGTCCTTTATAACATGTTATTTTTGTTGCATTATGGTCTGCAAAGGGTGAATTTAATATTTCTTTTTTATTTTTATTATTTCTGGGTTTTTTGCATTTGATTATGAGGGTTTTGTACCCTAATACATGATCATTTTTTGGAGGAATCATGCATTTACAGAAGAGAAAAAAATATACTCCTTTCTATGTCCTTTAGATTTTCTGCACAGGTCTATCATATCTTACTTTTATAATGTTCTATATATCTTCTTGACTTCTTTTTTATTTATATTATGATTAGTTATATTTATCCATCTCTGAGAGCGGAAAGTTGAGGTACCCCATTAGTATAGTTTTACTCTCAATTTGTTTGTGTAGTTCACTTAACTTTTTCCTTTAAGAATTTAGATGCTGGGGCAGCTAGATGGCACAGTGGTTAAAGCGCTGGCCCTGGATTCAGGAGTATCTGAGTTCAAATCCAGCCTCAGACACTTAACACTTACTAGCTATGTGACCCTGGGCAAGTCACTTAACCCCCATTGCCCCGCAAAAAAAAAAAAAAAAAAAAAAAAAAAAAAAAAAAAAAAAAAAAAAGAATTTAGGTGCTATCTTATTTGGTGCATATATGTTTAGTATTGATAATATTTCATTTCTGTTAAGGGCTAAAATTCTAGCTAAACTGTCTAAAATATCTAATGAGTGGTCGCCAATAAATTGTAAGCTTTAGCAAGAGTTATACTTTTAGGCATTTATTAAGGAGAATAAGAATTTGGTAAAGAGAGAAAAAGGCCTAGATTCCTATCTATTAAAGGGAGAGCACATTTCTAGCTCCGCTCTCCATCAGAGTCCAAAGGCAAGAGTGTGAGACTGAGCCGCCAGTCTCTTCCTTCTTCCTCCCACTAGCCCGCATCACTTCCTGACGCCAAAGAAAAGACTCCTGGTCTTGCCCTCAAAGACCTTCACTTCATGGGTGGAACTCTTCTACAGTAAGTCTCCAGCAGGTGGTGTTATTCCAATCGTTACAGTTCTATTGTGATAAAATAATGGAATTTGGCAGATGCCCAGGGGTCCTACCTGTTTGATTTAGTAGTGTTTGAATTGGGTGAGAATTAGAAACTAAGTACCTACTTAAGGATGATTGGATGAAGACCACACCTGGCTGGCCCTGATTGAAGTTGTTCGCAGAGATGGTGTACTACTGACATCAGAAAGAGACCACTCTCAACCAATCAGCTTGAAGGACTTCCCCTTTGGGGGAGGGAGAGAGGAACTAGGAAGTGGATGCTCAATCATGGAAGGAAACCTCTTTTTGGTGAGGAACAGGCTCATGGTGGCAGAGAGAGAACAGGAGGGCCCCTTTTAGTCATTCAGACACCTGCTTGGTGGTGACAGATTTCACATGGGCTACTAGGAAAGGAAATTGGTTTCTTTCTCTCTGACTATACCAAATTAGACCTAAGCTAGGATTTCCATGCTATAAGGAATCTATTCTCAACTTCTCTCTTCCTTCACTAACTTATAATATATTTTAATAAATCTTTAAAAGTCTAAACTCTTGCTGAATTTAACAGTGATTTTAGCCAGCTTTCCCCCCAAAACTTGGGGGGGGGTACAGATTAGAACACAAATTTAGATTTTTAAACAACACACTATTGAGACAATCATGATTTCAGTTGTGTTTTTTTTTTTTCCTGTGGAAGCTCTAGGTCTTATTGTAGGTGGCATTCACTGGGCTTCAGGGATTAGACTCTTGCTTTCTCTGTAGTGTAAATTTCCCTTCTGAATGGCTGGGGAGTGGGGGCGGGGCGCAGTTAGTCCTCCCTTTTGGCTTCCCCTGCGTGTGTTGGGTGCTAGGTTGCAAATGTTAACAAAGTCTTTCTGTTGGCTGATTCTAGAATAGTGATCTTGTCGCTCGTCTGACCCAGGGGTGGTGCTCTACCGCTAGGCTGCTCTGTTAACTGGGCCTCTCTGTTAGGAGGCCCTTGAAAGAGTAATGTTGTTGCAAATCTGCACAAGTGTGGGGGCCCTGCAGATGGGTTGCTATGGTAACATAGTCACTCTGTTACCAGGCCCTGAGGGGTAATTTTTTTGCAGATAGCCTGAGGGTTGAATGCCCCTGCTGCTGATTTGCCCTGAAGGAGACTGTGCTTGGGCTGTTACTTGATGTTGCCGAGTCATTGGTGGGGCTTCACTACTGGTCAGCAGTGGGATCAAAGCCTCCCTGGTGGTCTGTGATAGGTGTGAGTTGCTTGGTGAGTATGCTTGCTATGCTTCCCAGTCTGTTAACTTGCCTAGGCAGGGGCTGGTTTGCAGGTGGAAAGATTCTCACTGGTGATTTGCCTTAAACTCAGAGCCCTGTTTAAAGACCCCTGCTGTGAGCCCAGAAGTTGCTGCTGCTGCTGCTGCTGCTGCTTCCCTGAACCTTGAATGATTCACAGGCAGTTTTCTGTTGGTTTGCAAGGGAAAATTGGGTCATCTACAGAGGGTTCCTTCCTCACTCCACCATCTTGCCACAGGAAGTCTTAAAAAAGGAACTAAAGTTTTACTTTGGGGGAGGGGAAATTATCGTGCTCTATAGTGGATTTGAAAGCTCAGGACTATACTTACAGAAGCCTGAAAACAGATTGATTTTTTGTTTGTTTATTTTTGTTTTGTTTTGTTTTTCTGGGCAATGGGGGTTAAATGACTTGCCCAGGGTCACACAGCTAGTAAGTGTCAAGTGACTGAGGCCAAATTTGAACTCAGGTCCTCCTGAATCCAGGGCCAGTGCTTTATCCACTGCACCACCTCGCTGCCCTGATTTTTTTTTAAACATAGACCTCATGACACTAATTCAAGCTAAACAGGAGTCAATAGATAAAATTCAGAGAAAAATCCTCAGAACTCAAAGAGGTCCAGATGTAATTCTGCATGTGATGGTGCACCAATATCTTCAGAAAAAATCTTTCCCCCACTTTAGTCATTTATTTACAACATCAGATTTGTTATGGGTCTCAAGTACACTGACATGGTCCTGAAAGTTCATACTATGAGTACTGGAGATATGTGCCAGATAAGAGAAAATCATTGATATGGACACTTCTTATAAGGATAGGAATTGACCTATTTTAGAAGGAAGAAAACAATTTCAATATATTTGGAAAAGGATATACCAATTTGGGGCATTTGAAGAATTATAATGACAAACTATCAGGAGATTATCTTTTTAAATGCAAATTTCAAAAAAAAAAACAGAATAGGAAAAAAACCCCGAAACCTTTGGAATATCTAAAGCTCTCAAAGCTAGCCTCCAGAGGATATTAAATGTCCTAAAATTCCTCCTATCTAGAGGTCTGTGAACTTTAAAAAAAATTTATTTGATATCTGTATTTAAACACAATTTGTTTCCTTTGTTTTCCTTTGTATTTATTTTATGTACTAAAAACATTATTATGAAAGGGAATACATGACACATACAGAAAAATTAAGAATATTCTAAAGCTAAACGAAATAGGAGAAAAAATAGGTACTCAGCATAATGTAAAAGAATTGGCACTATATAGGAAGAAAATTGGAACAGATAACTAACCCTTACTACTATCAGCATTATTATCTACCAATATGGATCGGATTTGGTCCATTCCCATTTCTTTATTATTTTGTGTGGATAGGTGTTACAGTAGATAGAGAGCTAGCTACTCTTGGACTCGGGAAGACTTGAGTTCAAATTGTTTTAGTTACTAACTCTGTGACCCTGGGCAAATCACTTTACTTCTCTTTGCCTCAATTTCCTCAACTAAAACTTTGGAATAATAACAGCACCTACCTCACAGGGTTGTAGTGAAGATCAAAAGAGATAATATTTGTAAAACACTTAGCACAGGACCTAATGCAAAGACTATATAAATGTTTATTCTCTCTCCCACCCCTCACTCGAATTCAGGTTCAATTCCTGTATAAATTTTTCATCAGCTAATCACTCAGTTTCCTTATATTTATCTCTTAACCATTTGTACAAACCTGCCAATGTAGTGGGTTGGCACCACAACTAAAATTGGGATGAAGTGGAACATTTACATCCTGAGCAGATGTGCATGAGATCAGATATCCTTGGAAGCAACTTTAGTATTCAAAAAAGGATTGCCACACATCCTACTCATCATAGTACAATATATGTTCCTTGAAGACTTGACTGTTTGATTTTTGTCTTGCTCATAGTAAGCACTTCATAAATGGTTGCTGAATGAATAAATTATTTATTTATTTCTGGATCTAATCAGTGTTGTTTTGTGCTGTAGTTTGTTTTTTCCTTTTGTTTTGTATGATATAGTCATTTCCAGTACTGTTTTTCTGACTTGAGAGCTCATTGGACCTTGAGAGGTTACTTCCTGATTCCTCTTATTACTAGTGCTTTCTATCTCCTAAAATTGTTTTGAAATTATTTACTTATCAATTTACAAATTGTAGCCCCCAGTTAAAAGGTAAGGTACATTTTAGGGCCAGAAGCATTTTTTTTTTCATTTACACATTTAACCCATAGTATCTAGCACCTTTCTTTGCATGTAGTGAGTCCTTAATAAATGTTGGTTACACTAAATTGAATATAATTGAATCACAAGACTTAAGTAGTAGAAAGTATCTTAGAAAGCAGGTGGTCTCCCGTAATCTTTGGCTTTTTCAGAGTCCTTAAACATAGTTATTTTTGTTCCCAAAAGACATACATACATATATATATATGATGTCACATTTATTGGGGGAATGTGTACCAGAAAAATTAGACAGTTGTATAGTATCTCTTCTCCAATATGTTTAGTTATCGGTAAAGATATATAATATTGAGATCTAATGTAATATAGTGTAAAGAGCTGCTCTCAAAATCAGAAAAAGATGGATTCTAATACTGCCTCTGACACATCCTATCCATATGGTATTGATCAAGTTCTTTCTTCTCTCACTGTTCTATTTGCTAACCTATTCACATATCAATTAAATCATATTGTTCTATATTTCTCATGAATTTCTATGCCAAGTACAGCCTATATGACATGTTTTTAACTGTTAAGTTTATACCCCATTTCCAAATGTCACATCCATATGACCCTGGCAAATCCTCCCCTGTCCCCAACCAAAGTTCATCCATAATATAGGGACAAGTTTCTTTGCACTACATACCTCATAGAGTTGTTGAGAGGAAAGGGTAATGCAAACTGTTAAGTTCCATAACATTGTAAAATTTTGATGATAATCATGATGATGACAGTGATGAAGATAATAGCATTATATGGTTTTATCTTTTATTCTTTGTCATTTTTTTCTATTGTTTTTCCTTACCTATGCCAACAACTCTTTGAGACAAGGTAACAATTATCTTACGCACTCATTTATTTATCTAATATATATTTGTTAAATAACTATTATGGGGGGCAGCTAGGTGGCGCAGTGGATAGGGCACCAGCACTGGAGTAAGGAGGACGAGAGTTCAAATCTGGCCTCAGACACTTGACACTTACTAGCTGTGTGACCCTGGGCAAGTCACTTAACCCCAATTGCCTCACCAAAAAAAAAATACCTATTATGTACAAAGTATTGTGTTAGGTGCCAAAAAAAGTATAAAAATGGAAACTATCCCTGACCTCAAGGAGCTTACATTTTATTTGCCATATTTTCCCCACCATTTTTCCAAATACCTAACACATTACCAAATATAGAATGAGAGCTCAATAAATATTAGAAGCAGTCTGAATAAAATTTAAATGATCTTTATTGTGACCATTTTTACTATCATATGGGTGATATGTTAACAAGCATCAAGTGTCTTCATAACTGTTTTAAGATTTACAAGCATTTTCTACAATTTGCTATGTTTTAATTGTTTATTTTATATGAGTAGATTTAATACAATATACACAGAGGATATACCATATCCTATAAATAATTTTACTTTTAAACATAGAAAATATTGACATGTATCATTAAGAATATAAGTCCTCAAAAGTCCATTGAGCCATATACAACCTAATATCTTTCTTTAAGAGAATTTTATCATTTAAACTTTTTTCGAACTCTGACACCTTTCATGAGAAAAAAAGATTTATTTTTACTATTTTTTCACACTTCTGTACTTCCATAATTAACTATTTAATGTTCAACTATTTAATTTTTTCTCTCTTCACATCAATTTTAACTGCAATCTCCTTAAAATAAAACTTTTTTTAAAGTTTGGAAGAAATTACATTTTTCTTCCCAACCTTCATTCTCCATAAATAGGGAATATAGAAATGAAAGGCAGTTACATTTTTATCTCCATGCATGTATTTATGTATAACTAATATATTTATACTTTAATATTTTGCTTTATTTAACAGTCAGCTAAAATGGAAAGTGTATTCAACTTTTTATAATTTCCTCGTATTTGATATGCATCAGAAACATTTGTTGAGCTTTTCTGATCATTAGATAATCCCTTTTTCTTTTTTATATCTATATTATCCAAATAGTTCAGAATTGATTTCAGTTACTGAAAGAAAAAGATGACAAGGTAACTGGGAAATTATATATTTTTAGAAATGTGATTCATGCTGTGTGCACTTACAGAATATCTATAAAATGAACATACTAATATTATTCAAGCTTGTTGATCTGACCAAAATGTGTGATAGTACTAGCAGGTCTATTTCACTGTTTTTTCATTCAACTCCATTTTCCAAGGGAAAAGTACCTCAACCATCTCAAGATCCTTCCTATCATCACTAACAATACAGAGGCCAATGCCTATTCAACATTTTCCAGTCTATATGTTTGCCAAAGGGAGAAAGGGTCTGGGAATATTGGGTGGGGTCAAGAGACAGAGCTCTGATCTGTACCTCCATTATAATGTCATACGCATTTATTTATTCATTTATTCACTTGTTTGTTTATTCATTTATAGCAAGACTGTCACATTTCCCTTTCTTCCAGTAATGTAAAACTGAGAACAGTGAGGGGGATAGAAGTGGTCTTCCATTGTATACCCTCATATTGAGAGGAGTGTTTTCCCTAACTTACCCCCTAGCTTAGCAACTTGTATCTAGGACCAAGGTGAAGCACTTTTAAACTATAAAACAGTATAGAAAAATGGGACTGTTAGGATTGTACATAGATGTCAACACAATATGCCATGCCACAGATCTGTTAAAGTTAATAATTAGTTGAAGTGTATTCCACTCTCTTCCATTTGGCATGTTCTATGCTTTGCAAAGTACACTCCTCTACTCCTCACCTTCAACAAAGAAATGCAGCAACCTATATCACCTTGGAATAAAGTATCCCTTAGCAGTACCTCAGTCTCTGATACTTTCCCCATGCTTCTAAACTTCCTTCTTCTCTGAATTATAAATACCTTCTCCAGACTGTATTTCTATAAACCTTGTTGAGTGTCACCAACCAATCAAACAGTAAAGTATCAGTAGGTGTTACAACTCAATGTAATATATTTCCATTTTCAATTATTGGTAGGGGAACTCAGAAAATATGATAAACTATTAAAAAAGGAATGGCTAGAAAAGTTTGAATTTTAGAGAAATGAGGGAAGGATATAGGCAGACAGAGAGACAGACAGACACACACACACACAGAGGGAGAGAGAGAGATGGAGAAATGTTAGAATGCTTGCATAGAACACTGCTTAAGTACCTTAAGAGTAGTTAATTTGGAATTAAAGGAATTGAGTATGAATCCTTGCTGTATCATTAAATATCTATGTGACCTTGGGAAAGTTACTTAAACCCTTTAGACTTTAGTTTTCTCATCTGTGAAATGAGATGATTAGACAAGATTATCCCACATGAAAAGTGCATATATTCAAAGATAGACGTAAAACATTCACATATATATTGGAACTACCTATGTCCATGCCATTCAAATGACAAAACAATGGCAGCCAGATTAGTATAATAAACATTTCTAATCATGCCTGCAATTTTAACATATTCAATATACAAATGCAAAAACTATGATCTCTATAAGTTAAATAATTTGGACAAGGTTAACAGAGGAAGTAAAGAGCTAAGGCAATATTCAAATCCAGTGTTCTTTCTACTACAACATACTTTGCAAAATTTCTTCAAGGTAAAAGGTTTTTATATTGGCAAGGTGGTGGCAGGGTGAGAATCTTTAACAGATGATGAAATTTAAGCTCAGAGAAAGGGTTTGCCTAGGGTTACATAGGTAGTTGTCTATTGAGGTAATACTTGAACTCAGCTCTTATGACTTTAAATTCTATGCCCCAGATGCCCAGCCATGCTTTCCACCCACACTGTTATCCACCCTGTTGTCCTGTGCTATACTGCCCCTTAATTTCCATCTCTTGCTTAGGGAGCTATATACAGATCAATACTGGCATTGATTCTGGAAGAGGTGTGTCATTTGACTGCATTGTTCCTACACTCATCATTCTTGTGACTTTCCAAATCAAGTTCCATATATAGGAATAGATATGGATAGATAGACATAGACACACACACACACACACACACACACACACACACACACACACACACATATATATATGTGTGTGTATGTATATGTATATATATATGTGTGTATATGTATATATGTGTGTGTATATGTATATATGTATTTGTGTGTTCACATATATGGAACTTGATTTTGGGAAGTCATATGTGTATGTGCATATATGTATATTTATGTGTATGTGTATACATACATGCATCTGTATGTGTATGTATGTATGTATGCATGTGTGTGTATATGCATCTGTAGGTATGTGTGCGTGTATAGTCTCCAGCTTTCTCAGGACACTCTTATATTTGTATCCCTAGCACATAACAAAATGCCTGGAATTTAGTAATTGATTAATTATTTTTCCATTAATGCAAAAAATCACCATAAAAATGAATGAAATTGAAAGTCCACAGCCTCATGAATAATATATTATGTGGGAAAAGTAATTACATTTTAATGCTGCTCATATAGATGTATACCACAAAACCCTATAACCCCAAGGTTAATCTGCAGCTGATCACCATTGCCACTGGAAACATTAATGCATTTGGTAATTACATTGTTTTCCCTTTAATTTTTTTTACATGTACGGATAGTTTTCAACATTTGTTTTCATAGCATTTTATTTCCAAAATTTTCTCCTGCCTTCCATTCCCTCCCTTCTCCCCAAAACAGAAAACAATCTAATATAGTTTATATATGTACGATCACACTAAACATAGTTCTGCATTAATCTCCCTTTAACTTTTGAATAGTGATTTCTTTCTCTATCCTTCCTACCTTCCATATTCTATTTATTTCCCTCCTTCCTTCCTCTATTTCTCCCTTCCATTCTTCCTTTCTTCATTTCTTCCTTCCTTCTCTCCTCCATCTCTTCCTTCCTTCCTTCTCTCCTCCATCTCTTCCTTCCTTCCTTCCTTCCTTCCTTCCTTCCTTCCTTCCTTCCTTCCTTCCTTCCTTCCTTCCTTCCTTCCATCCGTCCTTCCCTGCTATTTGTTAGAGCACATGATACCTCTATGTATGTTTTTTTTTTTTTTTTTGCGGGACAGTGGGGGTTAAGTGACTTGCCCAGGGTCACATAGCTAGTAAGTGTCAAGTGTCTGAGGCCGGATTTGAACTCAGGTACTCCTGAATCCAGGGCTGGTGCTTTATCCACTGCGCCACCTAGCCACCCTCATCCTCTATGTAATTCTACAACATACTTAAGAACTCAGAGGACATACTAATCCATATATGATTAACTAGTTAAAATTGATAAAATATCTATATATCTAATCTCAATATTTAAATAATAATTAAACTATCTCCTCTCCTCAATCTAACTATAGAATCATTTATTCTGAATCTGTTTTCTTATGAAAATATAAATATTAGTGTTATATTTCATCATGTAAGTGAATATTTATTTTGCCCTCTGTGCAGAGGATGCTAGTAATATAGCCTTTTCATGGATGACAGCAATCCTTCAAATGTACCAGCACATTGCCAGCAATGACTTGCATGCAGGGATTGGTATAAAATGTATCATATAGGGGCAGATAGATGGCAAAATGGATAAAGCACCGGCCCTGGATTCAGGAGAACCTGAGTTCAAGTCCAGCCTCATAAACTTGACACTTACTAGCTGTGTGACCTTGGGCAAGTCACTTAACCCCAATTGCCTCACCAAAAAAGAAAGAAAGTAGGGTGATGTGAAAATATGATTCCAATAAAATGTATCATGTAGCACATAAGAGCTTAAAGGAAAGTAGGAGAATAGGGACACTGACTAAGTGCTACCCTGGTAGACCTAGATTGTAATAGGACATTATTAGAAGAATTGGAAGATAACGTGCACAGGTGTTGCAATGATTGAAAAGTTACAGTTATCTTTTGATCCTTCCACTGAAGAAAGCTGGATACAATGACAAATGCCTTGAAGAACTCAAAGCCCAAATCATATAGAATTCTACTATCTGGCTTTTTAGGATAGTGTTTGTGTATGTATGTGTACATGTATGTGTTGGAGAGGGTGACGGTTTTAGATAAAATCATGCTCTTATTGAACAGTGACTGCTGTAAGATAAGTCTGCTTCATCCTGTTTATGTTATTTCTATTGCCTGAGGCCCATAGCAATGGTAGAATTAGATGAGAGAAAACCTTGTAACTTTTGACTGCTCATGTTTCCTCGTCTCTACAATGTAAATAAGAACTTCTACCCACTATTGTTGTTATGGGGATGAAATGAGATAATATTTGGAAAGTACTTGTAAATATTAATGTGTCATATTAATGTCAGTCATATAAAATATATTTATAAAAGTTACACCATGCAAATTTACAAAGATAACAAAATATAGCAATTGTGTTAGAGGGTCATGAGAAGATAGATACACAAATACATTTTTGGTGGAGCTGTGAATCATTTTTATTTTCTCATACAGAATTAACAAGAGACAACAAGCTTAAGTGGGTTTCTCTGGATATTATTTCAGCAAAAGTTAGACAAAATTAACAAAAGCAATCACAATACCAGAACCCTCAAAATTGGAAGGAATAAGATAGATTATTTTCTTCCAAAAGAAAAAAAAATACTATGGCCTTTGAAAGTCAACTTCAAAACACTGAATTTTGGGTGTTTCTATTTTCAGTACTTTTCTTTCCCAATATCTTCAAGCTTGTAGGGTACTTTGTTCCATTTTGTCTTTCCTTTGGCACTGAATTAGTAAGAATAGTAGATGAATCTCCAGTAACAAGCTATTCCATAGAATAGCTATTCCAAGAGGATCCTTGCTCCATAATGTCAACCATCTCAGGGACTTTTCAACATTTGATGCCTTCAAGGAAAAGTATTTGGGATAATAATAATGATATCCCCAAAGCCATCGCAAAGATAACTATATGATGATGTGTCTTAACTCAGCCTTTCAGGACCAAGTCAGATGACTTCAATGAGATTTCCAGGAACTACTATCTCCTAAAGGTAATTGAATGGTAAAAAATCAAATTTAAGTTATCTTCCCATTGTATTCCCAAAACATCTGGACAGAGCTAAGGGATCTCTAAACCTTATGCATGATTTTTTTTAGTTCTAGACCATAGTTCCTTACTATTAAATTTAAAGGGACTCAAATTAGGTTAGAATTATGGAGGTGATTGTGAATTTTGCATTAGAGCTGAGGTACTGTGTTAGAATGGGTTTGATTATTCCTGTCTAATGGAGTCTTGCATTCACTTATTTGAAAAAAAAATACTTATAAAGGAAATTATTTTAATTCATAGGATTGTTTAGAGATTCCCATTTCTTTTAGTAATTTTCAAATTGCCTTAAACTTTTTTTATTAGGGGAAATATTTGGAAATATTACATAAATTGTAATATGCACTAGAATCATTTTGTAGGCTCTGAAACATTTGATTTATAAAAAAAGTGAAAATAATATGCCTCATTCTTTATTTGGACTCCATATTTTTTTCTCTGTATGTAGACAGAATTTTCCATCATGAATTCTTTTCATTTGTCTTGGATCATTGTATTGCTGACAAGAACAAAGTCTATTATAGTTGATCATCAAATAATTGAACTGAGATTTTCTCCTGGGCACCCACTCAAACTTAGAAAGTAAAAATTTTTCTAGATGTAATCCTTCGGCATCTAAAAGTTGCTAGAATAATAATTCCTCCTCAAATAAATTTTCATTACTCTTTCATCATTTTTAACATTATGAAATAAAATTTTTGTTTGAGGGGTTTGGGAATATTTACCATAGTGTTACATGTTACTGGCACAAATGAGTTTTGTTCTGCTTGTCTCAGTCTCCAGAAATGACACTTGTAACTCTTCAAATATAGGAGACTTATTGAAACTCTTTCTTTGTCAATGTTATAAATAAATAACTAAATTAATATCTTAGCTTTTAAAAAAGATTATATCTTGGTATGGTGTAAGTACACAAGATTGGAAGTCTGAATACCTTTCTTCTAGTCCTGGTTTTACAAATAAATCCCTCTGTAACTTGAGCAAATTATTTAGCCTCCCTGACCTTAGTTTTATAATCTGTAAAAAATGAGCTTTAGACTAAAACTATTGACAAATTCTTTTCAATTCTAATTGTATATGAAAAGATTTTCTATTTTGCTGAGACAGAGACAGAGTCAGACAACATAGTAGATTTTGAGGAAAAGGAGACATAAGTAAGTTTCATAATTATACATGATAACATGGCCAACTCTTGTATTTTTAGGAGAAAAGTAGAAATAGGAGAGGGAGTGATTAAGTTGCAGGACAACATGGGAAAGAGGATTAGCTGCAAGGGCTCTACCTCAATCAGTAAGTCAGACTATAAACATTTAGTAACAAATTATTATGTTTTAGGCATTGATTTAAGTGCTGGGAATTCAAAAGGAGGCAAAAGACAGTACATGCACTTGAAGTGAGTACAATCTAATGAGGGCAAGAGCAAAACATATATGCAAAGAAGCTACATACAGGATAAATAGAAAATACTTATGAGAGGGAAAGCACTAGAATTAAAATGGGTTGGGAAAGGCTTCACCTAGAATGTGTGATTTTAGTTTGGACTTGTTGGGTTGTTGTTTATCCTTCATTCTCAAAGAGGAACATGACATTAGGGTGAGGTCATGACTAGCAATGAATTGGAATTGAGGGAGGGCTTTGCAAGGTCACCAATCTCAAGTTCTCCTTCAGAGACATCTGGGTCCAGGGGCAAAATATATATCAAGATAACTGTAGATGGCCCCATGTGTTTAAGGCAATTGGGGTTAAGTGAAATGCCCAGGGTCACACAGCTAGTAAGCTGAGGTGAAATTTGAACTCAGGTCCTCCAAACTTCAGAGCCAGCACTCTATCCACTGCACCACATAGTTGCCCATGTTGGGACTGCAAGTAAGCTTGGGAAGCCAGTAGGCATATTTAAGGAGGGAGAAAAGTCCAGGGGACAACCAGAGAAAATATCCAGAACCAAAAGATGGAGTGGTTTATTTGTGAAACAGAAAAAAATTCAATACAGCCAGATTGAATAGAACATGGTAGAAAGTAAAGTGTAAAAAGATTGGAAAGGAAGGAGGGTGCTAAGTTTTGCAGGATTTTTTTTATACTTCATCTTTTCATCCCCTTTCATTGAAATATCTTTTGGAGTTCCATTCAATTGGGCCCCCAGTGAAAGGAAAACTCACCAACATTCCTGGCTATTGGCCAAAATGGAAGAGAAAATGTTTTGATGCACAATGGAGCCATTACTGACACAGAAAAGGCTAACAATGTTTGAGAAACAGATTGGGCACACTCATGCCAAACATTTGCTGATACCTCATTAGGTTGATACCTCATTACTGAAGGCTAAATCAACATGATCCAAGAGCATAAAGTTTGAAAATTCACTCCTCGAGTTCCATTTCAAAATCACATAAAATAAATGGAATAAAGAAACTCCAAAACAGATAACCAGATACTTAGACGGATTTTGAATTTTATGGAAAAAAAATTCTACCAAAAGCATTCATTGATGTTGAGGCATTTTAAAAATTCTTCACCTGATTAGGTTGCACAAGGAAACATATGTCACAGTTAATTCCCTCCAACAGTTAGCAAATTAGTAGATTGTGCCAGTGTTGATGTTTTTGTTTTCTGACTCAGGGCTTCTTTAATAAGCTGATCCATGCTGTCTTCCCAGAAGGTCCATTATCATATAAAATAGAGCCTGGTAAGCTGAATAATGTGAAAAACTGTGTTTTTAACTCTTTTATTTGCAAGATTAATTAGATTATTTGGAATATTTATTATTTATTTGTGACATTTTGATGAGCTCCAAATTCTCTCCCTTCCTCTTACACCTCCTCCAAATACAGAGAGTGCAATCAATATATCCACAATATGTGGGAAATCATGTGAGTCATCTATGGATATTAGCCATATATACAAGAAAAACCAAGAATCCTATGGCCTAAAAAAAGTTAAATTACTTGGAACTGCAAAGAAAATTGAAATAATATAATGGGCATAAATAGGATGCAATATGTCCCTACCATTGACCTGAATATGAGAGTTGGATCAATAGCATTATTAACAATATGAATAACAAGAGAAAAAAGTAGGTTTCTTGGTTGGGATATCAAGGGATAGACTATCATCAGTGCTAGTATTTTAAAGGAAACCATGAAACATTGAATGACTTTAGGAATGGTTGCAGAGTGTTGGATAGATCCTCTCTGGAGGATGGATGAAAAGATACAGGATAAGAAAGTATGAATTGGTTTTGATCTAGCAGAATTCAGGTAGTATTTGCAGCAATGATTTTGTAAGATTCATAGAAATGAACATAATCTATGAACCTTAATAAAGCCCATCAGCCAGCTAACTAAACTATTGGTTAAAATTATGAATTTTCAATAATATAAGCCAGTGATCTATTATTATTGATGACCTTGATTTTAGACATGCATGTATCTATGTAGGTGGCTGCCTGTATGTGCATATTCATGCATGTCTCTACATATATGCATATGTATGTATGTTCTATTTGTGGTCTGACAATAAACGGGAAGAATGAGACTAGCCTATCTGTCATTATGACCACTATACCTCTAATAAAGCAGTCTTACATAGCATGATTTTTTGGACACTATGCCATACTGTGCATTCACATACACACTTTATCTATCTATCTATCTATACATCTATCTAATGTGTCATTCATGTTTTAGCTAGTGGGAAATGTTATAAAGGATAATTGATTTGATTCGATTTAAAATTTAATTCAACAAACATTTCTTGAACATATATTGGGTTCTTAATCGCCACTTCAGTTATAAAGACAAAAAGGAAAATTGTGTCTCCCTAAAGGAGCTTATTTTATACTAATTAGCAGATACATAAGCTGAAAATAAGTTGGGACTAGAATGTGAAGGGTAGTAAAAGAAAAACAGGATTGTTTTTTATTTGTGTGTTTATTTATTTTAATTTATTTTATTGTAAATAGAGAGCCACCATTTTTGCTTTTGTTTTTCTTTTCTGAATCATGAGAACTCTATGGGCTATAAGACACAGAAGTAGGAAGGCAAAATGACAGGTAGATACCAAACTAGAGAATGAGCAATCAACTTTGTGATTATTCCCATAAATTTGATAACAGAGTCAAGGTAAAGACTAGATTAGCGAAGACAGAAACCTGATAATTTTCTGACATTGTTTGCTATGTTAAGTTTGGCTTAAGTCCCCTTTCAACATACTTCCCTCCCTCCTGTGTCATTTGGGGAAAGAAAAAACAAAGTGAGAAATAAGGATAAGTGCCTCCCAAGGTGATAGCCAAAAGTAGGCACTAGTAATATGCTGTATGTATTAAGTTTAAATTTGTTCTATATGAGTTATATTTTGAAGAACTCTCACTGTTTAATTTGATCACTGACAATGCTATACTAAGGATTAGTGGAAATCTAGCAAACAGCTAAAGAAGTAAAAAATGTCCAGAGACAACCAGAATCCAGACCAGAATCCAGCTGATCCAGAGACAACCAGAATCCAGAACACAGACCAGAATCCAGTCTCCCTGATGGCATCTTTATTTTTTTCATTAACATATATATTTTTTTGGTTTTGCCTTTATTTTTAATACAAGTATTTTATTATTTTCCAGTTACATGTAGAGATAGTTTTCAACATTTATTTTTATAAGATTTCCAATTTCAAATTTTTCTCCCTCCCTCCCACCCTCCCCTAGACAGCAGGTAATTTGATATACCTGTGTCTTCACCTGTAAATTGAGAATTAGTTCACTTTATCTCCAAATCTCCTTTGGTTTTAAACATGATGAAATTTTAAGAAAATATTTTCTATTATCTTCTTACTATTCCATCAACCATCTTTGCAAAGTTTTGCCTTAAACAAAACTAAGGATGACAACACACTCTTTGTGACCTCCTTGATAACTTCAAAAGTTTTCCAATAGCCATCCCCCAATCCTCTCAATTCATGATCATTAAACAAATGGATTTTCACTATTTGTTCCTCAGTGCTGCTTCCATCCTTTTGTTTTACACCCATCATGTCTCAGTAAATAAGGAAAGTATAAATGATAAATAAATAACAAATAAATGAGCAAACAAATAAATAAGCAAGCAATAAATCAACAATTAAATATGAAAAATAAATAAAATAGCATAATGTGGTAAAGAGAATTCTGGACTTGGAGTCAAGCAAGGACTGCATATAAATTGTGACTATCACACAAGCTGTGTGACAGTAGACAAGTAACTTATCCTCTATGAGACTCCATTTCTTCCCTGAATAAAATGGGGACAGTTGTTTTCACATTACCAGCCCACAGTGTTATTGTGGAGAAATCACTTCACACACCTTAAAAAACTAAAGAACTAGTAAGGAGTAGGACAAAATCAATTCCATTTCCTTGATGATTCATTATTAATACTTAAAAGTCAGGAGAGTAGCTGGCCACATGCTCAACTACAAAATGAAAAGGAGGAAGAATGAACAAAGAGAAAATAAAACAATCAAATCTTAAACTTGACTATGGGGATTTTAAAATATTTTTTAATATCTGTAAACATTCTGTTCATATATTTAGTGTTATAAATATAAACACACATATGTGTATATTACATATACATATCACTGTTATGAAATCAAGATTTTTAAAAAATGTGGTGACATTGAAATATATGGGTTGCAATAAAGACTTAAAAGTAATTTTAGAGGGCAGCTAGGTGGCACAGTGGATAAAGAACTGGCCCTGGATTCAGGAGGACCTGAGTTCAAATCCGGCCTCAGTCACTTGACATTAGCTATGTGAACCTGGGCAAGTCACTTAAGCCTAACTGCCCCACAAAAAAGTAATTTTTATATCTAGATTCATATAGCTACCCCTACTATCAAGGTAGGTCTGCCAGAAATATCTGTGGCAGTATGGGTATTCTGAATCTGCTAAAACCATATCTCAAAACTCACAATTCTTCCCCAATATATTTACCTTTAATAGCCAGATGATATAATTAGTTGAAAACAAAAGCATTTATTGAAATGACATAGAAAAAAAAGCTAGTTAAATATTCCTCCTATAAACCCGGAATACATTCTACACAGAATATCAGTGTTAAAAAATTGTCAACATTAAGGAATAGGTATGGGGAAGAATACATGTATTTAAGCAATGAACATTTATCCAAGATGCACATGTGAAGGGGTTTATCTATTTATATTATGTAAACACTCATTTATAAAATTTTAACACTTGGCTTCTCTGAAGCCAATAAGAGCTAGCTCCAGCCCAACAAACTCCTCTTTGGATCTCTCCTAAATAAGCCTTAGTATCAATTATGGCAATCATTTTTTTGTATCTTCTGATTTTAATGTCTGAGGCCTAGATTATCATTTTTCTTGTAAAAACTATTCATCCAATAAGTAGGTGTTTTTTTTTTAAATAGAACCTTTTCCATTCTTCCATGTAGATGAGTAGATAGGTAAAAAATACATAAATAAACCTAAATCTGGGAGAAGTTTATTATCTCCTTTAACTCCCTATATGCAGATAAAACCAGCAAACCCCACAAAGATTTTGAGTTCTCTTTTATACATAAAAAGCAGAGCAGTATTTATCTTATATTTTCTTACTTTGCTATGTATATGTAAGATGTTCATGGGCCCAGGATGTGTATGTGTATTCGGTTGTCTAAATCTGGCATTCAGTTGGTACTGATGTATACCTTTGGAGTATTTGCCATATTTCTGGCCTGAACTTTGTGGGTGGTAGGGTGTATGGAATTTTGGAGTTACTCCCAAGAAAGAGTAGATTTGGGATAAAACTGAATCAGTAAAATGTGTGCCTTTGTCAGAATCAATGTGGGCTGGTGAGTCAAAGCAAGGAACTATCTCTTTGAGAAGAGTCTTGGCAACAAATGCAGCTGTGGCTTGGGGGCTTGGAAATACCTCTACCCACTGAGTGAGTTGGTCAATTATGACAAGGCAAAATTTATAATGCCCTGCTTTTGGCATAAGGAAGTAGAATGAGGGCCACAAGAATTGGTACTCATTTCTCCAGTCTTTCAGAAGGATAGGACAAAAAAAATGTACATTTATCTCTGTCTCTATCTCTCTATCTATTTTTATCTATATCTATCTCATACCCAAACTATTGCTGGTCCAGTGTTATTAATTTTAGGTTCTGAACCAAAAAGAAACTTCCCTAGGTGCTAGAATATAGCTTATAATCACCAGTTTAACTCATTGCATACAAATGATCACAAAAGATCATCAACAAGAGTAAAAAAGGGAGTAAATTATTTATTCAAGAAAATAGCAAATATAATCAAAATTCTAAATGTTAAAATACAACAGAAAATACACACCTCAGGTGGCAGTGATATGAGATCTCAGCTCAGCAAAGGGGAAATTCCTTGAAACCTCTAGGAAGGCAAGCTAGAACTCAGGGACATGTTGAGGCTGTGCCCTACACATCTCTGAAAATTCTAGAGTCTTTCTATTTCTACCAGTCTGGAATAAGCCCTGAAAAAGAGTTAAGCATCATTCATATCCTCTCAAAAACAAAAAGTATCTATCCTATGTACCAAAATCTTTCAACAACACCACTGTTTCTACAGGAATATATCAGCATTTTCTCCTTTAATTAAAATTCTCTTTCTGCATATACAGCAACAGACAAAATAGCCCAGGCTTGCCTTTAAACCTAGATGACATAGGTTATGCCATATGTGATAATATGAGAAAGTCTCAGAGTGAGGCATTAGTTAACATGATGTTTTTTTCTCAGCATGAGCCCAGGTCCTATGAGGCATGAAATTCTTTTTAAATAAGCAAATATTTTCAATTCATTCTAATCAATCAAACACCTACTAATTACTTATGTGCAAGGCAGTGAACTAGGGCTAGGGGATACAAAAAAAGGGAGGGGGATGTTCCTAGCTTCAAGGAGCTATCAGCCTATTAATTTCATAGAACATGTTAATAGTTGTGCATATAGTATTTTAATAAAAAGAGATTACTGAGATCTATGGAGAGTAGGAAAGAGTCCCTATAGCAAGTTATATCTAAGCTAAGTCTATAAGGAAGTTAAGAAGACTATGAATTTAGTAAAGAAAAGAAAGCATCCAATTTCAGATGAGATGGAATGCCATATTTGAGCAAAATTAGTAGCTAAATGATCTTCAACTGAACTAAGAATTAGAATGTCAACAATCCCAAAGAAAAACATTATTCAGATCAATTCTCAACTCTAACACTATGACTCATCTCAGAGATAAATGGCCTCTCCAAAGACTTAAAAATTGAGTTACATATTATTATTTATAGCCATAACAAAATTTTAATATGAAGTTGGGTAAATATTTAGTTCATATTGTGGTTAGTTGATTGCATAGATTACTTCCTTTTCTGAAAGAAAAGAAGCAGAAGCAAGACGTGTTATTGGTATTTGCATTGATCTAATTAGGGCATTTACATACTGACTGCCTCTTGAACAACTCTGCACTGAGAAGGTTTCTTGCATATAGAGTGTTCATGACACTCAAAGATAGAATAAAGCTAGCAATTCAGCAAATGACTTTTCACTGAGTGAAAAAGAAAATAAAAGGAGAAGAAAAGAGAATGCCAGTTTTCCAGGGCTGGAAAAATTCTACTTGGAGTTTCTAACTTTGTTAGTAACACATTACTTCACAATAAATGCACAATAAAACACAATTCTGGCAATAAACACAATAAATGCAAGTGTTTATTATGAAATTATCTATCTGCATACATGCATGTGTGCATGTGGATGCAGTGAGTATATGTATATGTATATCTATGCATGTATGTCTACATGAACTGTATAGGTATATGTGTATAGATGCATGATGTATATGTGTGTTGCATACATGTCTACATTTGCACGCATGAGTATGGATATATGTATAACATTTATGACTCTACCCCCAAAAGGCAGTGTATATTTCTGGGATTATGAACATTAACATAGAGCATATGGCAATATGTGACTCCTATATATAAAAACTAACCTGCTATTATTTGATATCTTTTTATCATTAGAATAAATGATACATGGTTAATTTCTATTGCTTTGTCACATAAAATAGTGACAACATATCCATTGGCAACTTCTGCTATTCTCTAAGGTTAAGGAGTGCCTTTCTGTTTTTCATGATCATAATTACAATCATAATTAAGAACTCATAATGATGGAAAATGGCCTTTTAAATTTAAGAATGGAAGATTTTTCATAGCCTACATCTAACCATTCCTTGTCCCTCAATCAAATTATATAAAATTCCTCAATATAGCTGTTTCAGTATGATATTTTTATAACCTCAGAGTCTAGATAAGTGATGAATTGTCAAATGATTGTTTTGTTGGAATTCCAATTGAAGTTGGTTCAATTTTTTTACTTACAGAAATAAATTGTAATTAAAATAAAATGAAAAAAGAGGGTACTAGTAAACACTATTAAGTACTAATCCAGAACTCAAAGCTCTTTGTCTACTTTAATATTTCTGAGAGAAGTTATTGCAACTAGAACTGTGATGTCGTTGATAATAGAAACTCAGGTGAGAAAAATCCCTCTACCAATTTAGGTTAAAACCTTCCCTGTAATTTGTGGTCTGAGAGAGTTTCCTAACAAATGTAGTGGTTAAGTTGCTTATCCAAAGTTAACAAGCAGTATGTATGAGAAGAGGGTTTTACAACAGGTATTACTAGCAAATCTCTCTACCTTTCATTATGTCATGCTATTTTCCATGTCCCTGGAATGTTAAATTAATCCCCTTAAAACAGTTTTCTTATCTTCTTTTTCCTTTCTGCCTTCTTTCCTTCCATCTTGTCTTCCTTCCTTCCTTCCTTATTTCCTTTCTTCTTTCCTTCCTTTCTTGCTTCATACCTTTATTTGTCTTCCATCTATCTAGAGAGATAACATGCATATAATATATGCAGTATATCACATGTAACTTGCTATTCCTTTTAAATATACAACAAAGTTATCACTTTTTAAAATTTTTCCCTTCTTTTCTTCCCTGTTCCCCTCCATTTTAGAGATGGCCACCATTAGACACAAATAGGTAATAGATAGATAGATATACACACATATAAGCATATATGCATGCATATACATAAATAATATATGTATGTATATATATACACTTATATTTATCGGTTCTTTCTCTGGACACAGATAGCATATTTCTATAGTTAATTTGGATATTTACAGTATTGCTGTATACAATGATTTCTTGGTTCTGCTCTTTTCATGCTTCATTATTTTATGCAAGTCTTTTCATGTTTTTCTAAACATTTAAAGAATATTGCTAAGCTTAAGAATATCTAAAAGAGTACAATTAATCAATGAAAAGCCATTTATAAAGTGCCTACTATGTCATTCATTGTATAATGTTCTGAGAATACAAGTATAAATAATAAAACAATACTTATTCAGTCACTGAGTCTATGCCATGTAATAATCAGTTGAAAGAAGAGAAGATATTTAACTTGGAGAAGAGAATACTTGACATATAATAAGGATAGCTATCTAAAATTTTTCAAAGGGCTATTATATAGAAGTAAAATTATATTTGTTCTACTTGGACCTAGAGGAAAAAAATCTAAGAACAATTGGTGGTAATTACAGAGAAGACAAATGTCTACCATGTATAGCTACATCTTAGAATTAAAATTCGGAATGGACAACTTGGGGAGGGAGTAGTTTCCTACTCACAAGCTGTCTTTAAGCACATATTAGGTAAAAACAACTTGTCAGGTATGTTGTAGAGTATTTTTAGGTCTACATTAGATTACATTGCTTCTGAGTTTTCTCCAATCTCTGAGGTGCTATGATTCTGTAACTGTACATACCTCAGAGAAATTTTGAGACCATTAAGTAAAATTTATAAAGCATTCATTCTACTGGCTTCGGTCACTACAAAGTCAAAGTGATATTGTAATATTAAGGAGGAGTTGATAAGGTCAACAGACATGAAGAATCAGTTTGTAAAATGTAGAGTAGAATGGTTTATATGATGTCCTATTAAAGGGACACAGTACCAAGAGGTAGCACTTTTTGTTTGGAATGCTGAACTCCATTTCAGAAATTCTAGATGTTCCAAAATGTTTTCATGAATCTGGAAAGAGTGAAGTGAAAATTTCATAAGGATTATAAAATATGTTTGAAATTCTCTTCAATTTCCCACTGAACTTTTGCACATGAAAAAGAAAATTGGGTCATGGCCTTCTGAACATGTTGCCTGAAGCTTCTCTTTCCCTCTTTCATGTCAACACTTTGAATCTTTGACTAATGAACTCAAGACTACACCCCTTTGATCAGTTAGGACAGATAATCTTGCCAGAAATGGAAGTTTCTTTGGTGGAGAACATTAACTTGGCTCATATGCTATTTGAATTTGGAGAAAAAGATCCTGAATATGAGATTCTGGAATACTGAAAAAAATCTCCCCATTTTTTTACTCTTCATGATTTTAAGAACCTTCTGGTTTGCCTCCACTCCTTCTATTCATTAGATGGATTTCTTTTAAGGGCTTCAAAATGGGATGGAGATGGGTTGGAAATGCAAAGCAATGGGGTTTATATGATACAGTTTACTTAGAAATTTTTCTGGCTGTTTCCATGGTAGCTTGAATCTAAAAATGTGAAACCATATAAATTATTGAAAACCCAACTCCACCTCCAAGAAGTTTGAGTGGCTAACTCTCAAAAGACAGGGAAACAAAATATGGCTATTTTGGAGGTCTACGTCAATGCCTGTAGTGCCAAGAAACTATGGCAATAGGGATTTAGCCATCTCAGAATGCACAAGAAAAAAATTAACTTAATGACCCAGAGTATCTAATGCCTTTTAAGAAGGGCTCTTATAGAGGGCTATAAATTTCAAATATGTTCAATACTTTTTTCAAGTGTCAAACTTGTGTTACCTCTCCAAGTCACAAGGTCTTTGCACTTTATCATATCTTATAGACCACCCCTATGGCCTCTTGTCCCTATGGCAACAAGACTGTCTCTTACAGCAACACCTGGCTCTCTCTTCTTGACTATAGGATGTCTGTTGAACCAGTTCATAAATAATCCATGGGAAAGTGAATGTTGCTGTCATGTTAATTTCTGGCTAACCTGCTTTTGGCAAGTGCATAATTATATTTATAAAATGAATGTAGCAGATTGTTTGCTTTTTTCTCCAGCAATGATTTAACACATAGAGACAGAAACAAATAAAGGGAGTCTCAACAAGCATTGCCTCACAAAGCAGAAAGGACACTTTCATTTTCTGAGAATGAGATTTACTAATTATGGGCTGGCAGCTACTATCCTGACTTTACTCTTGGGTTATTTGAAGTCCAAATTATGGAACCAATAATCTTGAAAAATAAAGTCTCTACTAAATAAATAAAGCATATTATTCTTTTAGTTTACATTATTAGTACTCCCCCCACTTATGCATTTATACGTACATACATACACTAACATAACCATTGCTGAATTAGATTTTGACTGATTATTCAATAAATGCTCAACCCCTCCTCTTGATTTCTCTTAATTATGCATTTTTCATTTTGCTCTTCATGAATTTTAATATCTTTGTAATTTTTTATTTTTACTTAGATGTGTCATATAACTTATTCTTAGTCTGCCAATGTAAATCTTGTCACATGAATAATTTTCATAGGTAAAGGTGAATTTCCTTTTAGGGTGAATTATAGTATCCTATTTTAATCATTTTATGTAACATTGACAAAATTCTATTGGTGTTACAAATTATTGTTTTTGATTCCATACACATTAAGTGTAAAATTATCTTAATAACTACATTATCATGCATATCATTAGTTCTGGCATTTTCAGAGAAATAGCATCTAAAAATATACTCTATGAAAGACTTGTTAAAGGCAATTGGGCATATCAAAAGGAGAGTCAGTCTTAAACTTAGGAAGACAGGTTCAGGTCTTGCCTTTGACACATACAACTGATGTGACTGGGCAAGTCATTAGAACTATTAGTGCGATAAGAAGTTTTTCTCAATCTATAAATTGCAGAGAAGTTGGCAACTTATATTGGTAGAAGGAGATTCCTTATTTGAGAGTTCTCTTTACCACTAAAATCATAGGTCCAGTTTTTGTGAATGACTCATAACCTAACAGCAGAATTTGCAACTAGATTAAAAATAATTTAAGAGAGGGCAGAGCCAAAATGACAGAGCAGAAGAAATAAGTATAGGATCCCTCTCTAACCTCATGCCACCACCCAGAAAATTCCTCCAAACAGAAATTGAAAACATGCCCGACCTAGTACTGATTGAGATATATAAGAAAAAATGATACTGAGTTATTTTTTCCAGCTGAGATCAGCATAGGAAAAGAGAAAGGTCTGTGCTCTTCTAACTCCTCTGAACTTTTCCATCACCTATGCCCTTCAGTTTCGTTCTGTGTGATATCTTCCTCCATTAGATTGTAAGTTCCTTGAGGGCGGGGACTATCTTTTGCCTTTCTTTGTTTGCCTAGCACTTAACAAAACCCCTGGCATATTGAAGGTGTTTAATAAATATTTATTTACTGAAGAATTGATAGGGGATATGTCTGGCCAGGACCTTACAGTATGGACATTCCTGGGCAGGGAGAAGATTTTTCCCAACGCAAAAGGACCACAATCCATCACAGAAGGATCTAATCTTACATAGAATGCAGGAACAAGTGCCAAAGGACATCTCTGTTGCTCACTACCCAGTTCTAGGTCATAGATCCATGGCAGATTGAGGAAGAAACCTGAGCTCAAACATAACATTCCAATGTAAAAAGTAGTTGCTGGACCTAGATTATGTACTGAGTGAGGGAGAAGCAAATTCAGAAAAAAAGCAGCTGGGTGGCTCACATGCCAGGAACAAATCGGGACCTCTGTTCTGGCCTCTGTTCTACTCTGAAGTCTGTAGGAAAATAACCAGGGCAAGAATCTGAGAATAAATAGGCACCTGCAATTCCATCATTCTATTCCTACAAGGTTTTACAGATGGCCAATGACAGCTTAGTCTAGAAGGAATCAACTGAAATTCCAAATAGGGACTGTTGTTCAGATCAGAACCCAGGTCACAGAACTTTCATGGAGCTCATAATCAGGGCAAAGGAATTAGAGCTTACCTTGGATCATAGCAATTTAGGAGCTCTGAAACCTTACAAAGTCCCCAGCCTGAGCTGTCCTCAAGATCCTTAAATAACACAATGCTCAGTACCTAAGGAAAGCAATAGCAGAACCAGCCTAAACATTCCCTAGAGAAGTACACAAAGCCTAGACCTAATATGTCTGAAGTAAAGGAATTGTGATTGTCAGTAGCATTATACAGTCCTTTTCTGCTCACCGTACATCTCTCTGTTCTCCTCGAAATTACCCATAATTTTGCTTCTTTACAGGTTGCGGTATGTTCTGATTCACAATAACATAGCATTAAGGGAATAATAGTGTTATAAAGATGGACTCTTTGCTAATAGTATTGGCTTGGATTATGGAAATGATTGTATAGGTTTACAAATATAGTTCAATCACTTCATTTAATTCTCTCATCTATATGACTGTTACATGAAAGCTTATGTATGTGGAAATATATAGATAGATATATATTTAGATACAGATATTAATGTGGATATGTATATATAGGTACATATAAACACTTATATTTTTTAGGTGTTTCTGTCATGTCTGATTCTTCATGACCCCATTTGGGTTTTTCTTGGCAAAAATACTGGAGTAATTTGCAATTTCCTTCTCCATATCATTTTATAAATGAGGAAAGTGAGACAAACATGGTTAAGTGACTTGCCCAGGGTCACACAAAAAGTGTCTGAGGTCAGATTTGAACTTAGAACTTTCTGACTCCATGCCTGACACCCTGTGCCAACTACCTGCCTCAAACATCACTCTCCGTATCATCAATATCACTATCTCATCTCATCATCTATTTGAACTTAGAACTTTCTGACTCCATGCCTGACACCCTGTGCCACCCACCTGCCTCAAAATATCACTCTCTGTATCATCAATATCTCTATCTCATCTCATCATCTATATCGAGATCTAGATAGATGGAGATATAGATATATACGTATGTAAATATTTATATACAAATAGAGATACACCTATTCCTATACCTAAACCTATGCTTATGCCTAAAAACACAGCCGTATAATAAGTTTGGATCTTAGCAACAGTCTTGTAATTCCTTCTTCCTCCTACCTAGAAGCTAAGAGGTAATTATACTACACCAAGAAGAAAACAGAAAGAGGGTCGTTCATTCAATCTATCAAGATTTTACTTAAGATCCATGGTACAAAAACTATAGTCAGTGTTTTAGGAAATGTAATGGTAACAGAAAACATAATCGTTACCTTTAACCAACCTGCACCACAACTGGGGTTAAATAAAAGTACTGACTGTGTGAATATTAAATGTCTCAAAGTGTACAGGCAAGGGACTCATCAAGATTGAGAGTGAATAGTCTCTTAGATGTTTCATGGAAGCTTGAGTTTAGGATAGAAATATGGGTCAGACAAGAAAAAGAAGGAACATTTCATATAGGCCAATCTATGTTAGGAAAATGATGCTAAAATGGTGACAGCTCACCTACTTAATCAATTATCTTAAGCAGTAGGGAAAATTCACTTTATTAGATATATACTTCAAATAATGAAAAACCATCCTGTTCACTTTCTTTAAAATCACCTCTTTTTTTTCACTGCACCACACAACCTTTATCATATTTACCTAAATGGCATTCACTTTTCTTTTATTATTAGGTGTTATTATTATTATTATTAATAATATTAATTTACTGACCAAATATAGTACTGAATAATTCGAGCTCTGTGTTTTCTCTTTCAGTGCATATTGGAATTACAGAAAAAATGAAACTTGGTGGCATTATTTCTGCTTCAAAAAATAATGAGTCCATCAAGTAACGCTTCTAATATAATTAAGAAAATTCCTTGTTAATCTCTTTATTAAAAATTTAGTTTTCTTATTCACATATTTTGACAACTCAGTGAATTTCTAACTTTGTTTTATCCCCAGAATACCTAAATATGTGTGCATACATATGTACTCTTGCACACACTTGAGTGTGTATCTTTACCCTCCAAGTGTTTTTCTCCTTCCAGTCTCTTCTCTAACAAATTAATCTTTCATACAGTTACTAAATTTATACTCATAAAAGAGAGGTCTGAATAAGTCTTTCCCTTGCTTAAGAAGATTTGAGGTCTCCATACTGTCTCCAGGGTAAAACACAAACTCCTATTTTTTTAACCTTTAAAGCCATTGGACATCTGGCACCAGCCTATTTCCACCCCTTCCCCACTCAGGACACACCTGTGTAGGGACCAATTTTTAATTGGGGAGTGTTAGCTAGGCAGCTTGCTGCAATATTGGGGCAAGGAAGGAGATGAACAGCCTCCCTCAAAACAGAGCAGGATTTATTTAACAAGAATGAACTTAGAAAACACAAACAGGATCAGTAGGATCAAGGGAAAGGAAATAAAATGGGGAAAGGGAAATTATACAACCTGAACAACACCACCATCCAGGAATGAGCTGAGAACACACAGCAGCATCCTGTCACCTTCCAGCTTCAAGCTAGAATGGCCCAAAAACCTCCCTTCTTCCCAGCAGACCCCAGGCTGACCACACATAGCCTCCAGCCAATTAGCTGGCCCCTGTGACAGTTACATGACTGTCCTCACTAGGCTTCCAAACATTAAAATTTTACCAGGCCCATGTAGGTGTCGGCGAGTGGTGAGGATGCAAGGTGCCAGTGCCATGGCAATGGCTACAACCAGTGGGTGGGGCACCATGCAGTTTGCAGAACCCTAGGCTGGTGCCTGCCCCAAGGTTTTGTTTTAATTCTAGCCAAAAGATGGGATCATAAAAACCTCAAATAACAATTAATTCTTTACACCTGTCCATATTAGGTAGAGGGATAGGAATTAAAACCATGATATTTTTGATTTAAAGAATAACTAGACAAAGAAAACTCTCCCTGCTCATGGAAAACTATAACTTTTTCTTCAATTTAAAGTCAGAGAATTGCCAAGAGCAGTGAAGGGTTAAGTGACTTGCTTTACTGTCTTACCCAAGGCTTCCTGGTTTTAAAACCAGTTCTTTCTCTATTATGTCATATAAGTTTTTTCCAGATTTATTTTATTTCCCCTGACTGATTCTCCATTACATACAGACTTGTACCTTGTACAGGACACTTCATTTCCCCCATGTGCCTTTACTCTGTACTACAGGCTGAACCCATGTGCTTAAATATTCTCTTTCCCCACCTCTGATTTTCTTAGAATCCCAAGTTACCATCAATCAATCAATTTTCATATCATGGCAGGCTTTTTCAAAAGGTCAGCTTAAAGTTTCACACCATGATTGGCTTTCCCTGATACTCCTACCAAGTTCATGTTTCCCCACTCCTTTAAATGACTTTGCATTGGTTTTGTGTATAATTTGTATTTATTTCAGTTTGTACTTCCCAGATTTCTCCAGTAAAATAAAATCTGGCATATATTTTATTTTTGTCTTTGTATCAATAGTATCTAATAGTACCTGACACATAATAGGTACCCATAAAACACATGTTGCCTTGAACTGAATTGTTCCCCTAGACACCAGATTGAATTATCACAGTTACCTGCCAAAGGATGTATTATTTGACAAAAATGTCTTCATCAAGATAGAATCTTAATATTTTTAACAATGAAGCAGCAAACAATAATCACAGCATCTTTAATATCCTCTTAAAAAGGATAGAGAAAAAAATTTCTGAATGTCTTTTTTGCTGTAGTTGTGTTTTTTCCTCTTATCATATCTTTTGAAAGAAGAAGCAGATGATAGCATAATGCTTTTACACACAGTAGGGGGTAAAACACTACCTTGAAGGGTACATAAAAGAACAGAGAAAATGTGTTTTCTGCACAGTAGACCTAAATTCCACATCAATTCTATATCGATCAACAGTGTATATGCACAGCCTATATGTGAATAGATAATGGTCCCTGAAATGGATCCAGTGAGGACATGTAGAAAAAGTCGAAGAGTGAGATGCCCATATTTGGACCTTTGGAAGCTTTGGTCCCTAGGCTATGTGCTGAGGTACCAAATAGACACAGAGGAAAGAGAATGACTTCCTTTCCCCCACCCATTCCTCACTCATATAAAACAATAAATTCTAAGAGGAGTCCAAGAAGATTTTATAGCAGCTACCATCACCTAAGTAAACCCAAGAATAATGAGAATTGAGAAACCATAAAAATGAGAATCAAGAAACCATGAAAAAACCCTTAATAAAGACTTCATAAAATATATGTTGGTTGTGATTTGATAGAAGGAAATACTGTGGCAGAAGAGCTAAGATCTAAATGCTCTCACAACAGGCAGCCAGACGGCAGTTATTCGTCACAGGGTAAGATGTTCCTGTGTGATGGTGAATTTTTATTCATTCTCAACATTTTTCATCTTTGTTTTCGATCCAGATTTAGCTGTATCAGAAAGCAGTGTTTGTTCTCCTGTTTTAACACAAGGGAATTCAAGAAAGATGAAAAGCTCTTTTTTTTTTTTTGGAGATATATTCAGTTACAGCAGTTTTGAATTCATTTTTAAAATGCCTAGTGGCTGAGAGATCCAGATTATCTCTAATTTTAATTTTATGGAAAGATTGAGAGTGCTTTCATTTTGTCCAACTCATTTTCTTTTTCAGAAACCCAACATATTTACTATTGACAAGTCCTGTTCTAGGAAATTCTGTATTTTAAATTACTTATATTTACTTTATTTAATATAATGTCACTATGTAAAAAGAAAAAAAAATACCCAGCTTGGTACTTTGCCTGTTTAGAAGCTATGTGATGAAAAGTCTAAAGAATAAAAGTTTTTTTTTTATTTTGTTTTCTAAGGATAAATAAATCAAGGCCTTAACAACTGCAAGATGTATTGTATAGAACACCTATGACTTTCCACAAGATAAAGTTGTGTCTGAATGCCATTAAAAAGCTCAAGGGGTATTCTTGTATGGAAGAAAGATGCCTAGGTTGGGAGAAAGAACATGGATTCAAATTCAGCTCCTCTTAATACTTGTGTGACTTTAAGTTTCTTATAATCATAAATTTAGAGCATAAGGAATCTTTCAGGTCTGTCACTCAGACACCTTTATTTGAGAGATTAGGTCATGACTGACTCAGGGTTACACAGTCATTTAGGCAATAACATTTATTAAGCACTTAGCATTGGCCAGACACTGTGTTAGAATTTGAACACATATGCTCTGAATTTAAATCCAATATTCATTCTATTTTGTCACCTCTCTAGACTTGTTTAGTGTTTTGTTTTTTGTTTTGTTTTGTTTTTAGCCAAATCACTTCTAAGGTCCCTCCCAGTTAAAGTCACATAAATTCAAAAGATTAATTTCTAGTTGTCAACATATTTTGGGACCTAATTTGAATTTTACCTTACAATGTCTCTGGTTTGCCTCTCGTTTCTCCATTACATTCTTCATTGCCCAATAATCTGACTTGCTCTAAAACTACTGAACTTGTACCTATCCTAACCTTTAGTCCTTTCAGAGTGGACA
Source organism: Dromiciops gliroides (assembly GCF_019393635.1). Classification (NCBI taxonomy): domain Eukaryota; kingdom Metazoa; phylum Chordata; class Mammalia; order Microbiotheria; family Microbiotheriidae; genus Dromiciops; species Dromiciops gliroides. Next base: position 147,655,452 of record NC_057866.1, read on the forward strand.
TTAAATTAATATTATAATATCATCATTTCCTGATACATCTTGTCATAAATGTTATTCCTATAGATATACATACATCTAAGCATTTTGTGATGCTTATATTGGCACTTTAACACTGACTATTTTTTCTTTTCTTTTTTTTTTTGTGGAGCAATGGGGGTTAAGTGACTTGCCCAAGGTCACACAGCTAGTAAGTGTCACGTGTCCGAGGCCAGATTTGAACTCAGGTACTCCTGAATCCAGGGCCGGTGTTTTACCCACTGTGCCACCTAGCTGCCCCCTGACTATTTCTTCTTAACCTTTCTTTTCCAAATCAATAATTTAATTCCTTAATGAATGTTCACATAGGAATTCTACTGATGAAGATACTTATAACCCCAACTGGTCAAGTGTGTAACTTTCTAAATATTCCATATATGTATGGGGTTTTTTTTGTAATTTCAGTGCTATAGTATTAGCACATATCAATACTTGTTTATTGATAGAGACTATTATTTTTAATTATATTCAATTTTCCTTCTGTATTTCAGTTAGCAGATATTCTCCTGTTTCACAGTCATCAAATGGGTTGCAAAACAGAATTCTATCCCCTTGTTAACCACAGTGACAACAACAACAAATTGGTAAAGACTTTCTATTATTAATAAAAAATGTTTATGTGGGAGTTAAATGGACTGAGCAAAACTAAGACCTTATCCATAACTAATTCTAGGAAGCCCACAGAAGTGAGGAATAGATATTTTATGTTAAATTAAAGTCAGAATGTCAAGTATCCATTCAACATAAGAACAAAAAAAATTCATTCAGAATAAAAGAAGCAAAGTGATTTTTTCTTACAATGTTTTAGTTGGTGCTTAAATATATTACGAGAGATTTATTAGTTATAGCAGATATTCCTGTGGTACTGTTGCAGTCTCTTTTAATACACTAGATTAACATTTTGCTCAAAATTGAATTGGGAAAAAAATCTAGTGTATAAGAGGTAGGGCATAACATAGAAAAGCGTAGTGTCTAGGACTTAAAAGAAATGTGGCCTGATGGATTGAATAATAAAGAAACTCAGAGATATAGAAGGAAAAAGTAGACCCTAGAGGCCAGGGAGAGAAAGAAAGATAAACAGGGCCTTGAAAATACATAGGAAGGAGAAAAGAGTATAGCTGAGAAACAACAATAAATTGAGGCATAAAATTAAAAAGAAAGATGAAGACAAATAAGCTAAGAAAGAGAGAATCATGAGGCCCCAAGAGAAGGTCATGATAGAAGGTTATGAGAACTGAAAATAACATCTAAAAACATCGGCAGAGGAGACAATTTTGAAAGATTAATCAGGTTCTTTGCTGAAATGTTTTTATGTGCTATTGGGAAATGTTTTAAAACATTTCATGCCAAATTTAAAAATAAAATATATACCTGCATTAACCTATTTATTTAACTAAAATTCACACATTTCCCTCAATATACATGCATATGTGTATATAAACACATATAGAGACAAACACACATATGTATGTACATATGTATGGTAACAACGATTAACCTAAAGTTTCCAGGTTTGGCACCTTTTACTCCTACTCTAGACTCCACCAATGGTTTTCCCCCAGGTAGTATGGGAGTGCTCCCTTGTACCCCAATTCCATTTAACTACTAATAATCAATCACATTAGATTTTACACAGAAACAGATACTTTAAAAAGAAAAATTACAATTACAAAATTGCTCCCCAACACATTGGGCTTAATCCTCCTTTTCCTTTGTGCCAACTCAGTCTTCATGGAGAGGAAACAGATTAGGTCCACAGTTTATCTCATTTCATCAAGATTTATTCCAGTTCCAAGCTCAAAACCTCCTTTAAAAGCATGTACTAGGTACCCTGGCTTCTCAATGCTTCCCTCCTGCACTAGCTGGTTGTAATATCCCTCTTAAAGTTCTGGCTACAAAGACACCATGGGCTGAAACTCCAGGACCATGAGGATCACTGCCAGCACCAAAAAAACTGAGAAGGGCTTCATTCTCAAAGAAGACCATGACATCAGGGAGATGTCATGACTTGCACTGAATTGGACTTAAGTGAGAGAGGGCTGTGCGAACTCATTCCCTCCTCCAGAGTCATCTGGGTCCAGTGACAAGATATGTATCAGGACTATTGGAAATGGCCCCAGATGTTTAAGGCAATTAGGGTTGTGTGACTTGCCTAGGGTCACACAGCTAGTGACTGAGGTGATATTTGAACTCAGGTCCTCCTTTCTTCAGGGCCAGTGCTCTATGCACAGTGCCAACTAGTTGCCCCACCAACAAGAGCAAAAGAAAGAGAACAGAAAAAAAAATATATCCCCAGGCCTATTTTTCAGAACTGGGAAAAAATGGAAGAACAAAGGATTGAAATCATTCTCCCTTCAACAATTAAGTTCATGGTTCCCATACTATGGTTGAACTGTAATCATCACCTTCTGAGTGCATGAAGAAAAAGACTGTATCAGTCTGGCCAGTTTTAAAGCCTCTGTTTTGTCAGCTAGGCAGTCAAACAAGGGAGGTCTATGTTCACCTATGGAGGAGAGATAACGCAAAGTGTCTGCAACTCTGGTGATCTAGGCATACCCAGGACAAGCCCCTTTACAAAATAAAACTGATTTTGATATATTCTTAATTTACCAAGCTTCTAAGCAGTCCCAAAAGAAGATTGCTTAAATGAATAGTGACAAAAAATACTGTTTTACCACCATAAAATCTTTCATGGACACTTCTAGACTATACAGTAAACATTCCGTTTAGATATTTCAAAATATTTTAGTCCATCCTAACTATTTATAAATAAAATTAGTTTGAATTTAAATAAAAAAGAATTGGTAACCAAATTCCCCAAATGAGATAATGGAAGGAAAGTGTTCTTATTTGAGTAAATTCTTGTTAGATTTATTTGAATTATTCATTTAATTTCTTTGACTATCTCTTTGTTCCCATCTCCACCCATTGAACCACAAACTTAATATTTTATAGGGTGGTAGGGATAGTTGAAGGTGTAGGATTCTTAGAATCAAAGTGGGGGAAATGGATTGTGCTCTGATACAGTTACCAAGTTCTCTTTTCCTTGATTCCATTCACTAGATTATAAGATAAAATTTGTATAAAGAGGAATTTTTTCACAAAATTTCTACACACTTTCAAAAGTGGGCTTCAGACTGTCACCAGTATAATACTTCTAAACATAAGTCTAGAATGAGTAGGCATTCTTCGAAGTAAGTGACACATCCAGGGATCCCATAACTTTATCCACAAATGCCAAAAAAGGGAAGTGGAAATCTATATGGGAAAATAAAAAAGTAGCAAACTTCCCGATGATTGTAGAATGACTGAATGTATTGTAGCATATTAACACAGTACAACGAAAATGCAATGTCATGATGCCATAAAATGATAAGATATGGGCAAATGTGGATCAATTGTTCATTTATGCTTCCTTGCTTTAAAGTGAATATTTTTAATTGTCCCTCATCAACCCCCAATACAATCCAAAATGGGAATATAAGAAAGTCTATTCTAGATATTTCAAAACACTAATTTTGACTTTGCACACTAAAGCTGACTACTCATAAATATTATTCATATTGAAATATATATACAATATCATATGCATTTTGTTCCAAACTTTAATGTTGGTTCAGGTTTCGCATTTTGATGGCATGTTGATATTATGATATCATGTGCTGAACAACAGATGGTAGCAACATAGTACATTTGAAAGAGAGTACTAGAGTCAGAGGATACACATATAAATATACATTATATGCATATGTCTATATATGTATGTGTACATATATATGTGCGTATGTGTGTGTATGTATATGTATATATATATATATATATATATATATATATATATATATATATATATATATATATATATATACACACACACATACATACACGATACATATCATATGTATCTGAGCTGCACTGTTGTTGTAGGCATGGCTCTAAATCCAGCACCCTCTTAGTTTAGTTTCAATGTTTGGACAAAATGAGGTCAGGGGACATTTAACAGAGAAGGTTTGCTTGTCCTAACATAGCAAGGATTTAGTGGTACTTAGTTTTTCTGGACACCATATCCCATGTCTCCAACTGAAAATACATCTGATCAGTCATCAGAGGAAAGTATATAGCAACTATTGATGTCTCAGGAATCCATCAAGTCTTAGAGCTGCGTGCACTTTTTATTGGTCCTAGGATGCTACATCAGAAAAGTTAGGGACAATCAGTTTTCATGTGGGGAAGAAGCTTTATCAGGAAAAACAAATCCAACAAATACTTATTAAAAACCTACTTTGTGCCACATACTGCTAAATTCACAAGGATATAATTAATTTAAAAAGACAGTCCTTGTTCTCAAGAAGCATACAATCTAAATTAGGAGATAGCACACAAAAAAGAGGAATAAAAACTAGGGAGGGGGTGTAGAGAGGGACAACATGGGGAAACCAGGCAAACACCAGATGAAAAGTGAAATGAGATGAGTCCAATTTTTGTCCTCTTTCACTGGGAGGAATTCATCTGGGGGAATTTGGTATTCTGACTTCCAGACCTTCAAATAGAGGAGAGAAGAGGCTGAGGGAGATGGTTTCAATCAAGTCTTGAGATAATCAGATTAAAAGTAATGAGGAGCAGGTAGGTGGCAAAGTGGATAAAACACTGGCCCTGGATTCAGGAGGACCTGAGTTCAAATCTGGCCTCAGAAACTTGACACTTACTAGCTGTGTGACCCTGGACAAGTCACTTAACCCCCCCATTGCGAAGAAAACGAAGACGAAGACGAAGACGAAGACGAAGACGAAGACGAAGAAGAAGAAGAAGAAGAAGTAGTAGTAGTAGTAGTAGTAGTAGTAGTAGTAGTAGTAGTAGTAGTAGTAGTAGTAATGAGCTTACCATGGGAGGGGCATCTTGATCCCTGTAGTTGAAACCAGACAGCAGCAGATAATAAGTAGAGTGGCCTGAGGGTCCAGTCAGAGCCCTATCTAAAAAGTATATGTGTGTGTGTTTATATACACTTATAAACACGTCTCTATGGAGACAAAAAAAAAAGAAAAAATCATTTAAGAAAAATGTCTATGTATTAAAATGATTTACATATTTTGTGAATCAAGAGACCAAAGAAGCTTATTGCCAGAAATTAATGTGTATCTACTTATATTTTCTGTCTTGCTTAGATTAGATCTCAAACCAAGGCTTAAGAAAATACTAAAACGAATCCATGAACTGCTCAGGTACTAGAAAGCCTCAATCACAATTTACCTGAATATATGACAAGAACACCAAGGCTTCAGAACTACTAAATTTTAATATCAAAAGTTTTTCCTTAATTAAGAGGCTTTTTATGTTACTGAACAAGGGCGTGGTAGGGGTTGACAGTATGGATCCTTGTAGGACTCGGTAGGAGAATATTAATCAGTTCTTTGACAAAGTGCCAAGACAGTCTGTGAGGGCCAAGATTCTCTGGGGGTACAGCCCATTATAACTAGCATTCTAGAGCTTTCATAATAACCATCATCATATCCTTCTACCCCCAAAGATAACATATATATATATATATATAATGTAAATTATAATATATATATACACACACACACATACATACATATATATATAATGTAAATTATAATATATAAATACACACACACATATATACATATATGTATGTATGTTTCTATGTATGTATGTATGGTAAAAAGCCTGAAACATTATGCTTAATAGAGATTTCATTATTATTGGGAACTTCTAATCTGGACAGTTTCTTCACTCACTCAGATCAGTAATTCATCTATGACTTAGAGAGTCTTCTTAAAGAGTCACTTCAGGCATTGAGGGTGTAAATAACCTGTTCATGGTTACACATGTTTCATTTCAGAATTAAGACCTCAACACAGTTTTCCTGCCACACCAAGACTTAACTATATTGTAAATACAATGGCATCTAATTATCCATAAGAAATACCTACTAATTTGAATTTTTTTTGCATTTTCACATTATTCATTGGTAAATTAATTTACATATTTTAGTCAAAATGATATGCATGAATAAATGAAGCAAATACAACTTGAAGATAGTCTTTTTCTTTGTAGCAAAAATGAACTTTTCTTATTAGGAGTCATCTCAGTTTCAGAAGTAGTATTGTATAATGAATAGCATGCTAAACTAGAAGTCAAGGAGACCTGGTTGAAATCACACTTCAAATGCTTACTAGGTGTGAGATTCAAAGTTAGTCAACTTCCCTGAACCTCACTTTTCTCATCCACAAATGGAAAAATAAACCTATCTTCCAAGGTTTCTGTGAGAGTCAAATAAGATATATAATGCCTGATAATGATAATAATAATGATGAAAATAATGATAATTAACAATAAAAGTCACTAACATTTATATAATACTTTCAAGTTTACAAAGCACTTTACAGATAATATCCTAATGAGTTCTCACAAGTTTTTTTGCAATGTAGTGCTATTATTATTCCCATTGTACCAATAAGGAAACTAAAGTTTGCATAGGTTATAACAAAGGTTATACAACTGTAAGAAAATAATGGGGTTTTGGGACTTCCAGAGACCTCCTCCCTCAAGGGCCTGACTCTCTGACCTTTTAAGACTGGCCCAGAGTCAGTCAAGTAGGATCTGGGACTGGGAATCAGGATTAAAACCATACCCTCAAGAGGGCTCTATACTCTGACATGGGCTCTGTACTCAGACTTCAGCACACACTGCTCTGGACCACCCTCAAATCCAGTGAACCAAGAGATTTGAATGATACTAGCCAATTAGCTTTGAGCAATATGGAAGAGTAGGTTCTCCTCCTGCCCCCAGCAAGCTTACACAGTGACCCACTCTCTTGGCCCTAGAACTTGGTGAGAGCAGACCTGGCCCATTTTCTCTCTCTTCCCCTAGACCCTAGCTAGGTTTTCCTATCTTCCAGAGCCATGTGCACACTCTTTACTAATATTTAATATGCTTTAATAAAGGCTTAATGCCCCAAAATTGATTCAGTAGCCTCTAAATTCTAAATAACAAATATATAATAAACCCCAGCTAAATTTCCCTTGATTTGGGATAATTATAGGGATACCCCATAAGTTTTTATTCACCTCACAGTAACCTAGTAAGCATCTGGAGCAAGATTTGAATGCAACTTTTCCTGTTTCTAAGGCACTGTTCTCTCCATTATACCACTTTATAAACATTAAAGTATCATTAAAATGATTATGATTATGGCTATTATTATTATTTCAACAAAGTTTAAATGAGTACAAACTTTCATTTGAGAAATGAGTCTCTTTAAAATACTCTAATAAAAAATAGAACAAAATATTTCCAATCCTCATTTGACACACATGTAAACAGGAGGCCAATCTTTGTAGAGCCTTTTTACAAACTGAGTATAGCTCCCCACACTTGTTTCCACCAAATGGGCCTAGGAGTTCCAGCATTGGCATGTATCCCTCATTCAGGTGGTTGGGCTACCCATGTGTGAAATCCTCAGTCTGTGCAAAATTAGAAATCGCATTATGACATATCTTCCTGCCCAGGAAAAGTCAAGAGGTGCCAAAGTATTATTACAAGGGAATGAAGCTTACAAGCAGCTGCAGGGAGTATATTGTCAGAGCAAGCACCTGTGTATGTTCACTAGAAGGAAAGGTTCTTCTCCCTTGACTGCTCATGAAATCTTGATCATGTTCAATTTTGTACTATGAGAATCATCCTGGATCTCTCCCCCATACATATATTCACTGAAATGGCTCACATACTTTGGTCCTCCACATCATAAATATACTTCTCCGAACACATGTTCATTAAACTTGGTATGAGCAGGAATAACAGAAAGTTGAGGCTGAAGAGTGTGATACAACAATCATAATAATAATAATTGCTAATATCAATATTGCTCTCTGTTTTCAAAGTGATTTATGAGCATGACTTCAATTGATCCTCATAACAACCTTGTTAGGATTTTATAGCATGTTCCCCACTGTGCATATGAGGAAACTGAGAATTAGAATGCTTGACCAAGTATCAGTAACAGCAAGTATCCAGGGCAGTACTCAAACCTGGTCTTTCCCTGTTGGAAAACTTGTATTCTGCCAGCCCTTATCATTTTATAGAGAATTATCCTGTTTCCCTTTACCCTGCAGGATACTTTTACAGAAATGTCTATGCCTTAACAATAAAGGAATAAAGGGGGATAGATGAATATATAAGAAAGAAAATTGTTGATAGTTACTTTTGATGATAGGCTTTTTTTCTTGTTATATTAAAGGGCTTTTTTGAACTTATATGTTTATAAAATTAAAAAAAAATACTCAAACTGTATATAAGAGTGAAGTTTTCAAAGTTTTACATTGGTTATTGCATTTGATCCTAACAACATTGATGACAAGCAGGTGCTTTTTTAAATCCCTATTTCACAGAGGAAACTGAGGCTTGGAGTGATTAAGTGACTTGCTTAGGTTTCCTCCACATGTAAGCATTTGAAGAAGAACTGGAACTTTTCATTCAAATTCTGGGGCACCACCAACTATGCCCTCTGATTCCCATATCATAGTCACTCACTCAACCTGTTGGCCTCTTATAAGGAAAAAACAAACCAACCAACCTAGCACAACATCCATGTATGGCAGGCAGCCTTTGCATCATTCTAAAAACTGAATTTCCCCACTTCTCACAAAATAGGCAGAGAGTGGATTGTGGCTAAAGACTGCTAGGAATACATGCAATCCTAAAACTTTCATCATATCACAATCTGTAACCTAGAAACATTTTCCCCAAAGTGATGCCATGCTATACTTCGATTCAACCTTATTTCTGGTTGTGAGAAAAATATTTGATGATGTCTTTTATATATTTTAGTCAATCAGTTCTCTGAGACTAGGGTTGAAGACAAGCTGCTCTAGATTCCCCCACTCTCTACCATGGTTCTTTGAGCACTCTACTGTGTATGTGATTGTACTTCACTAACCTACTAATGGCAGTTTTTTTGTTTTGTTTTGTTTTTTGTTTTTAGTAAAAAGAAAGTCGTCCCTTCTTCTTTGACAACATTTTCTAGATACTCATTCACCTGCCCTTAGCATATCATCTCATCAAACTTTTTATCCAAAATCTTTGATTTTTATAGAGTTGGTGATTCCCTTTACCAACATAGATTATACCCCATCTGTAATTTTGTAGGTAGATCTTAGAGAATCAAAGGAGGCTCAGAAAGGTTATCTTACTTTTCCATGGTCATTTGGTTAACAAGGATCAAAACCAAGTTGTTTTTGTTTTTGTTTTTATTATTCAGGTTTTCCAGACTCCAGGTACCCATATCACGCAAAAGTTGAAGACTTAAAATTTACTAATTAAATGGTTTTATGTAATAAGGGTCATATTCTAAGTCACTGATTTCTTTTCCAAAAACTCCCCCAACATTCCAAGAGAATATTTTTTCATAAGATTATAAAATTTAGAATCAAAGGGAACCTTTGTAATAGTCATTGGGTCATAAAATCTTAAACTTTGAAATGAACTTACAGATATTTTTTCCCCAATCTGTCTGTCTCTAAAACCTCAGGAGGAAATTCAAACAGGGAGAGGTTAAGTGATTGTCAAATGTCTTACACCTTAGTTAGTACTAAGTTGGGACTGGGATATTGCTTTCTTGCCTTTAATTTTTCTCTTTTTTCTACTATCCTGCCCTTAAAACCCCATAATCCAGTGACAGTGTATTCGATGAGTTGTACTTATTTTTATCTACTTTTAGCTCTAAGACAAACTTCTACATGGAGAATTTTTTGATGCTCTCAATTGCTAGTGTCATTCCTCCCTAAACTCTATTGTATTCATTATGTATTCATTCTATATGCATTTAAATATTAAAGTTATCTCCTTGATAGCATAAAAGTGCTTTGAGAGAAGAGACTATTTCATTTTTGCACATTGAGCACAGTGCTTGGCAAATAATAGGCACTTAATAAATACTTGTTAATAGATTGATTGTTGATGAAGTTTCTACATCAAGAAGACTAATCCAGTAATCCATGCTTGAGAGCCTAGGAAATGGGAATGGAAATAAAAGGACAGATAAAGAAGGAGATGATTTAAAGGGGGGAAAAATCAACATTTAAAACCTTTAATATATCTATTTTTGACAGCTGTCCATAAAGTTCAACATGGTCTAATTTAAATGCAGCTAAACCAAAAAGTGAGAGCCTTAAATGTCTTCTAATACTTTAACACTGAGGAAAAGAATACATTTTCAGCACACTCAGAGATAAAATGCAGTTGAGGATTGACATGATAAAAGACTAAACCAGTTAAATGAATACATTTATGTCAATCAGCCTTTTCTGTTTTAATCCAAACAACTCTCTGAAATGGATTCCTGTTAAGAGACTGAAGCTCAACAGTGCTCTACTGTAACATTATGCAGAGACCCTAAACCAAAATATAGAACTATGGCCCCCTGGGGAATACCAGCCACAGTTCCGGGCCACCAAAGAAATACCATTACCCATATTGACAGGAAGTCTCTGAATACTCTTAGAAAACTCACTTGTATTTAGTCATCTAAAATGTTGGAATTTGAAGTAAAAATGATATTATTAATTCTTGTCAATAATGTTACATACAAAAGTAAGTCATGTCAACAATTTCACCTAAGAAAATAAAAAAAGAAACCCCAACATAATCGATTAAGATTTTACTTTTAAAATTTGTCAATTGCCTTACTGGGGTGAGTGTGTGTGTGTGTGTGTATGTATAAATACATACATACATGTGTGTATGCATATACATACAGATAGGTAAATGGATGGATCGATGGAAAGATAGAAAGATGATAGATAGACAAACACATGTAAATTTTTCCTAATGTATCCTTACTTCCACCCTCATTGGAAACCTCCTTGATAACAAATAAAATTAATTGAGCAAAAATTTCTTGCCATATCAAACAAGATTGGCCGTAAGTTACCAATAGCCCTCCGTTTCTCTCTTAAGAGAAGGGAATTGTGTTTTGGTATTTTTTCCAATCTTGGCAACTGATTGTTCATAAAACGTTTTTTTCTTTCTTTTTTTTTTTTTGTGGCGTAATGAGGGTTAAGTGACTTGCTCACGGTCACACAGCTAGTAAATGTCAAGTGTCTGAGACTGGATTTGAACTCAGATGCTCCTGGATGCAGGGCCGGTGCTCTATCCACTGCGCCACCTAGCTGCTCCTGTTTTTCATATTAATGATTAGAGATACCCAAAAAAAAAAAAAATGGAAATGTGCTGCTTTAAGAAACCATGAGGGGGCAGCTAGGTGGCACAGTGGATAGAGCACCGCCCCTGGAGTCAGGAGGACCTGAGTTCAAATCCAGCCTCAGACTCTTAACACTCACTAGCTGTGTGACCCTAGGCAAGTCACTTAACCCCAATTGCCTCACCAAAAAAAAAAAAGAAAAGAAAAGAAAAGAAAAAGAAACCATGAGTATTCCAATGCTGAAGACCTTCAAGTAATAGTTGGATGGATACATGTCAAATGTATTGTGATAGAAACTTAGCATCCCTCTCAGCTCTGATTCTGTAAGTCTGTATTTTAATATTTTTTACTATATAATTGTAGTCATTGGGTTTACTCTTTCCCAAGTTTCTCTGAATTCCTATTTCTTGGTTCATTTCTAACTTCACAACTGCATTCTATCACATTCATATCTTTTTTCATAATTTTTGTTCATAACAATTGGCATACTTAGTTCAGCCATTTTGTAATCAATGAATAGTCAATTTATATCCCAATGACAAACTTTTCTGTTTGTTTTCAATGAGGAAAGGAGGGTTTTTGTGGATATTTCCATGAATTTTATATTTTGGAATAAAGTTTGAAGTAACATACCTTCAAAACTTCCTATGAAAAAGCCAGAGCCTTTTAATATATCAGAGATTAGCTATAATCATCTCACATGAAAGGACCACTTCTGAAATGTGTCTATCAAAGAAAAGCCTCCTGATTCTGCTAATTCCTGAGACTTAGAAAGGCCAAAGCTTGAACCAGATTTCTGCAAAGTACATAATAGTCGCATTTATTATTTCCAGTGTATATTTCTAACTTTCCAATTTTAATACATGTATAACATATATTATGCACATATGCGCACACATATGTGTGTGAATATGTCCCTCTTTTTGCATAGTAGTTCAGTGATTTTACTAATGAAAAGTTTTGCTATTCTCTCTCCTTATATCTTCCTTGGAACTTATTAACAGTCTTGTACAGGGTGCACTTTCAAAGTAATTAAAAAAGAATTACATTTTCAACTCTCATAGCAACAAGATTAATGAGATTTACACACCCATTTCCAAAGATTCAGATGGAAAATATACACTCATATGTCAACAGGTTGCATACATGATGAGGATTCACCTGCTGCACAGAAACTCCCTTTGATAAACAATAGTAATGGGACTCCCCTACTTAAGGGACATGGAAAACCCCTTAGCAACCTCATTCACTCTGCGTCAGGATCCCCAAATACTCCAGGGTCCTTTGTGGAAAACACAGTACATCACATGCTGGGGAAATACAAAGAGCATGAGTAAGAAGAGTACAATTAAGAGTGTGGATAATGTTTCGCTCTGTGTCAGACCTCTGGACAAGTGCTTGTATATTTCATAGAATTATGGAATGTTAAACCCCAAAGGGACATTGCAGGCTACCACTCCAACCCCCTCTTTGTCATGGGAAAAATATGATGCTCAGAAAGCTTAAATGACTTATCTAGTTAGGAATAACAAGTTTTACAGAAGGGAAAACTGAGGATCAGAGAAATAAAATGGTTTGTTCAAGATCATAAAGTTAATCCATGTCTAAACTGGGACTAGAGCTCAAATATCTTGACACTCAAAAAGTGTCAAGCATTTAAAAAGTATAAAGTGTCAAGTATTTAAAAAGTATAAAGAATTTATTCATGAAGTGTGTCCTATGTGTCAAATGTAGTGTTAGCAATACAAAGCCAAAACTGAATCAGTCTTTTCCTTAAAGTGATTTACATTTAATTTATATAAAAGAAATGTTAATTCTGTCACAATCATATCAAATTATTGCTAATATTGGGGCAGCTAGGTGGTGCAGTGGATAAAGCCCTGGCCCTGGATTCAGGAGGACCTGAATTCAAATGTAGCCTCAGATACTTGACACTTATTAGCTGTGTGACCCTGGGCAAGTCACTTAACCCTCATTTCGCCACAAAAAATATATATATTGCTAATGTTAGCTTGACTATTTGGGGGAAGTAGCAATATGAGACGGGGGAAGAAGAGAGGAAGGAAGAGGGAAAAGGAGAGGGAGAGGGAGAGGGAGAGAGACAGACCTAGCATTGAACTCAAGAAGACCTGGGTTCAAGTCTAACACCTATCACAGACTAATTCAATGACTTTTAACAATCCATTTTTTTTTCACTTTGCAGTATCCTAAGCAATTTGTTTAAACTTTGAGAGGCAGCTTTGTTTAGTGACTATAAGGACCTTCTTGCAATCAGGCTGTCTATACTCAAGCAACAACTTCTCAGTTCCCCAGCCCCCACCCCCACCCCTCACCCCATTGTATTGAATCTATGTACTATGGATAAGTGCTGATCTTCATCCAGGAATTTCCACACAGGGAGTTCCTTACATTGATGAAATCTCTATTCTAGAACCTTTGGGGTTCCCCCATACATTAGAGATGAGTTGTTGTTCTCTATAAGTGCAGTAAGTTCATCTCATCAAATGAATCACTTGTCTGAGAGACAAATGATAGCTATGGAATCAGATAATTTAAACTTGGAATAAATATTAAAGATAATCTGGTCTAACCCCCTCATTTTATTAATGATGAAACTTATGCTTTGAGTCAACTTCCAATATACATATCACTAATATTCTAAGTATATTTAAACAGAAAAAATTAAAAAGTAATTGGAGCTTAAATTTTATAACTAGTTATCTAGGAGGTCCATGTACAATGAGTATAAAAGAAGAGAATAAAACAAAAAAAATTAATAGCTTGGGTACTTTCATTGGAAAAATAGTTCAGCTTCTGCAAGGGTGAGGAATGTCTCAGTATGTACAAAGCTGCTCTAACAATGTATAACTTTGAAGGCTCAGGAACAGAGAAATACATTTATCCCTATGTCACTCAAGCAGAACCATCATAAGGAAGGTTGGGGTCCTAACCTCAGAAGCCGTATAAATGATAAATACCCCATCAGACTTCCTAAGAGTCTAGATTGGGTCTCCCATGGCTTTGATATATATTGTGCACTCAGACCAATATCTTAAGATCTCTGTCAAGACATTCTGTATGGTGCTTTTATTCTACTTGACTCACTGAACTATCTTAAAATGTGTTCAGTGAATTAACATGTTAACTGATGGAGCCCGAATTTCTTTGTCATACCTTCCAGCTGAGCTGGGCCACCTTTTAGGATGGCTTCCCCAACGAAAGTGTGAACATTTTTCTTGCTTGAATTCTGTAGTCATCAGACCTGAAAACAAAACAATTAAAATTAAATTATGCCCCCAGTGCCTTAACACTAAGGAGATGATTAAAAATAGTTGTTTGTAAGGGAAGGTAATCTGGGGAAATCTGTTTACTGCACCAGGCAGACCTCTAAGGAATTTTTACATGCTGTGTGCCTGAAATGATGTGTGTGAGGGACTCCTTTTTCATCCTGTTGAGTTTCCTAAACAGAAAGCTTTATAAAAGCAAAGTGAACAATAATAGGAGAAACCAAGAAGAGGTAAGGTAGATGCACAGCCAGCCAGATACTTTCATACAAGGAGAATTGATTCTCTGTCCCCCAACATTTTTTTTTCACATTGGTTTAAATGTTCTCTAGTAATTTATATGATGTAAGGTCAGATGTGGTGGGTTAAAATTTCTGCCAAGCAATCTATACTCACATTCCATATTGAAGACATACTTTTGTTTCAGTAGATACTGGAAAACCCCCCTTTATAGATCAGTTGCTGTGGGGATGAACACATCACAGCTCCTTAGTTCTGTTACTCTTCAGTTACTTTTAGATATATTTCTCCTCTTTTCATTTCACCTTTTAAGGTGCAAATTTGTCTCTAGAGTACTAAAAAATTGCTTGGGGGAATCAATGTTATGCATCACTTTCATAGTACTGAGAAAAAGAAAAGGCTTGGCACTGTACTTCTCCCCACTTTTCCATCCATGCTGACCAAGGTCATCTTTAATTCATTTCCCCATACTTCTTATTTAAAGAGGGTTATTACTATTCTATTCTTTCTATTTTTTTCAAGATTTACATGACTGGATTTAGTAGGGACTTTTGTGTACAAAGTGCTGAATATGTTTTTCCTTTGCTTCTAAAAGCTTATACCAAAAATAGGTAATTATGTAGAAACAAAGATTATATACAGAAAGAGAAAGACAATTGGACAGACCGTGAGAAAGAGAAAAAGACAAAAGGACAAAGACAGAGAATCTGAGAGATAGAGAAACAGATTGAGAGTAGAGAGAAAAAGAGAGAGTGAGAGAACATTAAAGGGAATTATAAAAACAGTACTAGTATATTTTGGGGTAAAAACTGCAAGTGTCTTATAAATATAATCAAAATTAAGTGTCAGTTATCTGAGGAAAAGTAGGAAAAAAAAGGAAGAGAAAGAGAGAAAGAGGATTGGTAGGATTGGTAGTAGGGAAAGTTTCCATAAAAGAGAATTTCTCTTCAGATTAAATCACAAGTTTAGGTCAAAAATTATTGTTAAAGTGAGTCTTTGGACAGGAAATTCATCATTTTCCATGTGTAATCGAAGCCCTTCTGGCCGAAAAGAGAATGCTAGGAATTCTACTTTTCTCCCTAGTGAACTTAGGATGACTATCACACCATGATGAAAATCTAAAACAAACTTTTGTGAAGTTTAGTGAGGTATGAACAGGAAAAATAATATTCAGGACCCCTTGATTCCTAGGTTTCTAGAGGAGAAAATGAATAATGTTCTAGTTCAAAATTATGTTACTTGGACCACTTGTTGAATTTCAGAATTCTTATTCCTCGTACCATTCTGTAATTTAGAGAAACCCACAAGGTAGTATACTCCTTCTTTAGGCACTTCCACTGTCATAACCTGATGTGCTGTTCTCTAGTGCTCTAAGTCAATATGTATTTCCATAGCACCTGCCAGTGCCCTGGGATCTGTTAATGAGAAGGATGCAGGTGGCCCAGTCCCACTGGACTCAGCCACCTGCCTTCCTCACATAGCCTGCTTGGTTATGTGAGATATGTTTTATAGTCAGAGAGCTCTCTCTACTGATGATCCTCAAATACTTAGCAGTTCAGTCATATATTAGTTTAGACTTACATCTATAGACCTAGGAATTAATAAATATTTTCCCTGACCATAAATTTTTATCACATGTGGTTATTTTTTAGTCATTCAGTTGTGTCTGACTCTTCACGAGTCCATGGGCCTTAAAACTCCAGGCCCTTCTATCCTGCCACTATCTCTTGATGTCTGTCCAAGTTCATGTTCATTTTTTCCATAAGATAATCTATCGATCTCATCCTCTTTCATTGCCTTTACCTTTTGCTTTTAATTTCTCCCAACATCAGGGTCTTTTCCAATGAGTCCTGTCTTCTCATTATGTGGTCATTTAAGCATCAGCTTCAGCATTTGACCTTCCAGTGAATAACCTGAATTGATTTCTTTAAATATTGACTGATTTTAGGTCCTTGATGTCCAAGGGACTCTCAAAAGTCTCACAGGCACCAAAGTTTCTAAGCATCGATTCTGTGGTTCTCAGATTTACTTATAATCCAACTCTCACAGCCATATCTTGGTACTGGAAAAACTATAGCTTTGACTCTACAGATGTTTGTTGCAATGTGATGTCTCTGCTTTACAGTAGACACTATATAGCTCACCTCTAGGCCACAAATGAAATGTGAATGTACATTAGATAATCCCTTTGCCATCTCTATCACATAGAGATCACCTACTATAATATTCACAATCCATTCCTGGCCTAGAAGTGAATTACAGAGAGATCTCTCTGAGATCTGATGGTCAATCAATAGTCCATGAGAAAGGTAGATTAAGAGAAATCCTATAGTCCAAGGCAAACTGTAAGAGAAGCAGAATGAATGTGCTCAATAAGTTTTCCCATCAATTTGAAAACAACCTGATGATAGATAGATAGATAGATAGATAGATAGATAGATAGATAGATAGATAGACAGACAGACAGACAGACAGATGGGTAGATAGAGTGACTACCCTGGCCCTCACTGCCTAAGAACCAGGTAAGTTGCATTTCACTTTTCCCTCTGAGATCTCTTGTACCTTTAAGTAAATTCGAGTATATCTACTCTCTATTATTGGCTTAAGCCCCCACTGATAACATTCCTTCAATTTTCAGGTCCAGTATCCAGTATTGAGAGAGAAAAAGAGACAGACAGGCAGACACTGAGAAATGCAGAGAGAGAATGAGAAAGACAGAGAGAGACAAAGAGAGGTAGACATACCAACCTAGACTGGTAGTTTCATAGCCTTTAAATCCACAGACTCTTCAGTTGCCCATGCAGCCCATGAAAAGTAGCTATTCCTACTGAGGTAGTAATGGAAAGCATAATGTTTCCAGTCCTTCCCATTTCTGAAATAGGTGTCTTCAATTTCGGTGCCTTGGGCTTGTACAAAGTCCCATTACACACTAAAAAGGGGGAGGGATGTAATGTTCTAAAAATAAAGTTCTGGGCAATTTTTTTAATGCATTGGGCAAGTTCCTTTTCCCCTTTAAACTAAGAAGAAACAGTTTACTACTATAATTTTTAGTTTTGGAAAATAACTAATATTTCCACATTTTCTTTTACTTATCAATAGTAAAAAGGTATTGCCCCAAATCAGATATAATGAACACATTAGGAAGGTTTAAATGCATTTTATTGATATTTTCATTTTCTTTAAAACATCCTAGCAATCCTAAGTGAACTTCTGCTGTCCCTTCCCAGAAAGTGATTCCATATAACAAACAGTGTTAATTAGTGAGGGGAGAAAAATAGCACAACTGATCAAAACTTTGAAAGACTCCAAATACATGTGCAATGTGAAACACTTGTGGACTTCCATCTCCATGAAGGGGTGGGTTTATAGCATCCTTTCTTATCCCTTCCTTTAGGTTCTATTTAATTTTAATATTTTTTTACGTTTTGTTTGCATGTATTGCTCTTTGCATTTCAATTGTAGTTACTGTATAGATTGTTTTCTTGACTACTTCATTCTGTTCAGTTCATTTAAATCTCATAATGTTTCTCTGTATTCCTCAGTGCTTATGGTGTAATAATATATAAGCAATATGTACATCTATGCAACAATTACATATTTACAGTATTCATATATCTTATTTACTATATATAAAACATATATATAATTTATATATGTGCATCTACACATGCATGTTTATATGTATGCATGTATGACATACATATATATGATTGCCTGTATATAAACTATATATATAAGGAAGAGATAGCTAGATGGGAGAGTAAAGAGAGCACTGGGTCTAGAGTCAGGAAGACCTGAGTTCAAATGTAGCATCAGATACTTATGAGTTGTGTGACCTTGGTCAAATCACTTAACTACTGATTTCCTTAATCCAATGGAGAAGAAAATGGCAAACCACTGTAATATATTTTTCAAGAAAAGCTCGCAGACAATATTACACAAATGTTTTGTAGTTTGACACAACAAACTTCCCATAGAATTTTTTGGGGGGCAGGGCAATGAGGGTTAAGTGACTTGCCCAGGGTCATACAACTAGTAAGTGTCAAGCGTATGAGGACGGATTTGAACTTAGGTCCTCCAGAATCCAGGGCCGGTGTTTTATCCACAGCACCACCTAGTTGCCCCATCCCCTAGAATTTTTACCCCATTTGACTCCTCCCCTTATTATCTTAAATGCATTAATATTTTGTTTTTTTCTTTGTTTTGGGAGAGAGGGGTGTGTGTGTGTGTGAGTGTGTATGTGAGAGATATTGAGTTTCAGGTAGTGAATGTTATCTAATTTATCTTTTAAAATTTTCTCTGTTTCTTGTTTGGTTAAGAATATAGCTGTGAGAGGTATATTATCTGTTTAGATAAAGAATCCATTTGGAATGTGTTGTGGATTAAGACCTAAGGTTTTGATTAAGTTTAATTTCTACTAGAATGCTTTAAAGTTTTCCCAGGAGTTTTTATTAAATAAGAAGCTGTTGCTATTATTGTTATTGTTGTTGTTTGGGTAACTTTTGTTTTCCACTTTATCAAACACCGTGTTATTGAGTTCTATTTATTTTCTGATTTCCCATTAGCGAATCTGTTACATTGCTCTATCGCTCTATTTTGTAACTAATAAATAGCAAATGGTTTTAATGACATCTGCTTATAATATAGTTTAAGGTCTGAAAGTACTCTTCCCTCTTTATAACTAATTCTTTTCATCATTTCTATATCACATATTCCTTTCTATCTCTCTGCTTCACCCTCCAAATCCTTTTTATATATCCTCCCATGTTGTAATGCAGTACTACAAAAGTATTAATTCACCTGACGGCAGGTTGTCTTCAAGTTTTGTCCATAATATTTTGGGCCTACCCTTCCACAGTTACCTCCACTGGATTTCTGCCTTCATCTTTGTTTCATTTTGTAAATTTAGAAAAGAGTTTCCTATTGGTTTCTCTGCTATTATTCTGTGGCTGTCCTTGACTACTGTATTTATTCACTTCTCCTGAATTTCTTTCATTTGGGATGTTGAACAAGCAAATTATCTCTTCATGTGTGGTTTTCTTTCTAAAAATGTCCCAAAAGCCTCTTTATTATTGAACATCTATCTTTTTTTTTCATGTAAGGTTAAGTTCAGATTTGCAGGGTAGGCCACTCTGGACTGCCTCTTGAACTCAATTGCTCTTTGGTACATGTCATTCCATTGTTTCCTATATTTTCTGGTTGGTGGACTATCCACATATCTTTAATTCATTTCTTTCTATTGGAACTTATTTTCTTTCAACATATGTTAGTATATTTTTTTCTCCTGATTCTCCTGTTATGTTTATTTTCTTCTACATTAAATAATTTTCTGTCCCTGTAGCTCTGTGACTTAGAAAGGTGGAAGGAGTGTCCCTCTTTAAAAAGGAAATGCTGAAAACTTTCATTTCATGTCACTTAGGACCTATTACAGCTGAATAATGTGGCCATTTAGAAATTCAGATATGAGTTTAAATAGGAGCCAACCCAACTGAATCCCAGAGGTTCAAAGATGGAGGGCATCTGAAATGCGTATACCAGATGTTCAGCCACTGCTGTGAATTCAACAACAAGAAAAGATGAGTTTCTAATTGATAATATTCGAGGTCGACATGTAGGTAAAAAAATATAATCTAGAACTCCATCTCATAGCTTCATGTTGTTGAAAAATTAACATATGTCTATGAACACAGCTTCAAACTCTGCAGGAAATTAATGGAAAATAGCTTTTTTTTTTCAGAGTTTTACATTAGGAAAGGTACAGGCTCTCCCCTGCATCGAAGTAGCTTTTTATTCTCTCTTTTTCTTTCTAGAAGATTTCCATTATTTAAGGGTTTAACTATAAGGTCAATGATCAATCTCAATATCAAAAATCCCCTGGCTGAGTTTTATTCAGGCTCTTTCCTCAAAATCTGATGCATTAATGTTTAGGCAAGAAGCAAATTCCCTGTGCAATCTCCACTTTTGAATCTATGTCAGGGGGTGCCATTCTGATCCTGAGCTACCAGAAGTCAAAGTATTAATTATGCTTTTCCACTACAACAGAAGCAACATCAGCAGTGACTAAAACACCCTTTCTTCAGGTGGCTGAGGAAGCTGCTCACAGATCAAGTTTTGTTTCCCACAGGGAGGCATCTGTCTTAAATTACCCAGCAAAGAGGCAAGAGAAAGGTTGCAAACAATCAGACACTTCCCAGGGGGAGAAGGAATAAGGATCTAACTGAAGGTAGCTTATTAAATAAATAAAATCCTCAACTTCTGTTGCTAATTTCCCAGCACAAGCTATAAATCAAAAAAGGTGTTCAGGTTTCATTTTGACAAAGCTCTGTTGTATTTTTCTGGTTTAGAATTCAGTTCTAGATGGTTAATTTTTACTTAAAAACATAGGGGTCAAACTCTCCTTTGGCATGTTTTATTTAGTTCTGTTTTTCTGTTGGAAACAAGAAAATGATAAAGGAATGCTATAGCTCCTTATAGGAAACTGGAAGCTCCTACCAAAGTGATCAGTATTGAGAATGAACCAAGGAAATCCGGAAAGGATCCTCATTTTCCCCCTTTCCTCTGTAATCTTTTGTATTTTATGTTATGCATTTTAAAAATAATACATTATTCTGGTTCCCTAACCTTCACCTGACTACTAAAGGAATTATGATACACACAGCCCAAAGGTTCAGAATCCCTCATGTAGTCCAACCCCCTCATTTTACAGATGAAGAAACTGAGAGCCAACAAAAATATGTAACTTAGCCTGGGCCCTAGAGAAAATAATCAGAAGTTGAATTTTAACCAATTTATCTGATTCTAGATTCCTTACTTTTCCTGTATAACATGTTCCCCAGCACCTTGGATACTCATAATTAACCAGTCTGCAACTAAACTTAAGATAACTGAAGTATAGTTGTTTTAATATATTGATGCAATCTTCTATGTAACCTTTGCTTATTTATATATAACTTATTAATAGCAACAAGCCTCTATACACATCGACCAATGAAGAAGGCTTTAAAGAAGTCAGTTTTATAAAAGAGTAATGCTTAAAGGAACACCTAATCTATGAAGAATTCAAGTATGTAGTTGTCTCATCTATCAGTAAAATATACTTAAGAATCTAATTGTAAAACTGAAAAAAGTCTCTGGAAATTCAGATTTGAAGGCTCGAGGCCAGCCTGATGTACTTTCCACATTAGAAGGCCTTCTAAATCTCACACACTGTCTATTTGCTCTGATTTTAATCACAATTTGAGCCAGATTAATTATGTGGTTTCCACAGATTACAGGACAATTAAAAGTTTCAATTTAGAAATAGAACAATTGCTATACCTAAAAACCTTGGAAGCTGTAAAAAACAAAAGTGTAGAGGCCCAAAGCAATAAACACAAATAAATAAACAAAACTCCAATAAAAATACCCCCCTACACACACACACACACACACACACACACACACACACACACAGAGTCACACATATAAATCTAAACATAAAACATTCTGGAAGCATATTCTAATAAATAAGCCCTGAAGACATCATGATGTAATAACTGGGTGACTTGAGCAGGAGCAAAAGAGGAGAAATGAGTTCATTATACCTTAGAGGAACATAACAGATATTGGTATTTTTTTGTGTTTTTTATTTTATTATTTTTGTTGTTGTTGTTAAGGCAATTGGGGTTAAGTGACTTGCCTAGGGTCACACAGCTAGTAAGCGTCAAGTGTCTGAGGCTGGATTTGAACTCAGGTCCTCCTGAATCCCGGGTTGGTGCTCTAGCCACTGTGCCACCTAGTTGCCCCTATTGGTATATTTTTAAATTATTTCCATCCAAAATTTAAAATAATGTATTTTTCTTGAAGGGATTCAGATTGCATTATTTTTTTACTAGACTTCACTTATCTTCAGATGTAGAAATAGAAGAAATTAAATATCATCTAGTCTAAATCCCGACTTTTACAGTCAAGCCTAATGATTATCTGTTCTATATAGTTGTTGTTGTTGTTGTTGTTTACATGAGAGTAAAGTGCCCCAAAGAGCAACCAAAAAGTTTAAGCTGTGTTCTTTGATTGTACACGTGTTGCCTTTTATACTATATTGTTCTGTCACATGCCTCAATGAACGATTTCACTTAGAAATCACTTTTCCCAGTGACTGACCAAATCCAATCTGAAAGGCAGAGTTTTAATGTGACAGAGTTTTAATGATATGTGTTGTCTGAATCATTGCATATAGAGCCCAATCTACCACCTTTTCCCTCAATACCTTATCAGGTCCTTTAGATTTACTGTGCCAGTCATTTGAAGTTACCATTAAGTAATGCTATAAGCCTCTCCAAGACTTCTCTTAGATTTGAACAACAGAAATTTTCCTTATCATTCAAAGGAAAAAAACTTTATTAAAAATTTTGAAGGCATTAATACGATGTTCCATATTATATATCTAAAGGAAATTCCTTGCCAATAGAAAGTTAGACAAGGGAATTCACCAAATGTCTGGATTGGACTTCAGAAAGAAAGTTCATCCTCTACTTGAAGGTCACATTTCCTCTGAAACAGACCTGATAAGTGGTCATCTAGCCTTTTTGAGTTAACCTCTAAAGGAAGGAACTCAGTACCTCATGTGACCCACTTTCAAATAACTCCAAATTTTAGGAAGAGTTTCCTTACTAGGGCCTAAAACTACATCTTCAACATCCATTCATTGATTCCAGTTGAGCCTATGTGGCTGATTACAACAAATAGAGTTGTTTGGTTTTATTTTCATGTGGCTGCCCATGAAATACTAGAAGATAGCTGTCATCTGTCATGCCCCTGTCCTCCCCAAATATGTACATGTGTATGCATTTATGTCCATATATATGTGTGTGTATATATATATATATACACATACATAAGTATGACATCTCTGTATATATGCATATGTGTCAAGCTAACTACACATAGTTCCTTCCAATGCTACTTCTGTGGGCATGGTTTCCAGTCCCTTTATCATCCCATATTCCCTTTTCTGAGTGTATGCTTGTATGACAATATTCATCCTAAAATGATATCCAGAACTGAACAAAATACTGACACTTATGATATAGTTTGACCAGGGAAGAATACTGCCGGATACTTGCCTACCTCTTAGGATACAGCTGCCTTTAGGATAGCTAGGTATTTTCTTTCCAGCCACATTGTTATTCCTTTAGTTAACATGTCTATTATCTATAGAAAATTGTTTATACAAACATCCAGAACTCTGTCCTCCCCTAAGGTAGCTTCTTAGAACTTTGGTCTTCAAAAACAATCCTGGTATTTCTTCAAGTTGTAACTTGGTACTTCATCAGTGCTAGTTTTCCTTTGAATTCCTGAAACTCAGCTCCTAAGAGTAGCCTCAGCAGCAACTATAGAAATAGCATGTTTTCTGTTCTGCTCCCTTTATGGTCCTTTCAAAAGAGTCCTTCAGGCTGCTCCCTCAGTGGGGTGGCAATTCCATTCCTGACCCTCTTGTGGTCTGGGTGTACCATAGCTTATTATCTTAATAGTGTCAGGATTCATTATTTAATTTGTGTGGGTATGAATGTGGATATGCCACATTTCTAAGTTGACAGCTTCATTAGTGATTTGGAGAGGGAGAAAGATGGACGGATGAAGGAAGAAAGAGGAAAAGGTACAGTATCTCCAGATAATTCTACCTAATAAAAAGTAGGTATTTTTCATTAGGCTGATCTTAGGAGCAAAATGACTTGTTCAGTCAAGCTGAGAATTTTAAGTTCTATGAGCATAACTTTGAAGAAATCAAGGCTTCCATCTAGTGAGGATGATGATTTAAAGAAGGACTTAAAGAGGTTTAATTATCATAATGATTTTTAAATTTCTCTGAAAAAAACTACTTTAAAAATAGATTTAGGGGCAGCTAGATGGCGCAATGGATAGAGCACCGGCCCTGGAGTCAGGAGTACCTGAGTTCAAATCCGGCCTCAGACACTTAACACTTACTAGCTGTGTGACCCTGGGCAAGTCACTTAACCCCAATTTCCTCACTAAAAACAAACAAACAAAAAAAATAGATTTAAATCCTATGTTTCTTCACATTCCTCAAAACACCCAAACTCATATCCCTGTTGATGTCCTCCTCCGGAGGGCCCATTAACATTATGTAGACATGGGGTCGAACTTCTTGATTTATGGCCTTAAAGAACCCTAGGGATTGAAGGGTTTGAGGAGTAGTAGGGGGAGAAAACCATTACCTTCTAAAAATTCCTTCGCATAATTTAGCTACATTTTACCTGGTAATAAACAGAAAAGTTAACATTAACTAAATTAGAATTTTAAAGTCATTTGTACAATGCAACACCTGCTTCTTGTTCTCATTCTATTTCCTGTGCTTCTTCTGTTATTTGGTCCATAGACTTAACAGCAACACCTATTTAAAATGACTAAATATTGAAAAACATTTACAAATTGATATTTCATACTCCACCATCTCTTATGCAATGGTCATCAGGTTTGGAACGTTTACAGTGTAAATTAAATCATGTTATAAGCTAGCATAGAGACTGTTTGATAAAAATCCTTATGAAATCCCACTGTGTCTGCACGGGAATAGCTTTACACAGTGGAACATTTAAGAGGCTTAGAAACAAACAAAGTAAATGTGATTGATCATCAGATCACTTGCCAGCTTTTACTCTCAAATTAAGTGAAGGGAAAGCCATTTCTGAAAGTGATACAACCACCTGCAATAATCAACCAGTGAAATGTTTACTTAGCCTTTTCTTTTTTTACTTCTTCTACATGCCTTGGCTTCTTGTGTATTGCTCCCATTTGCTTTGGAGATAAAAAAGGGAAATAAGTACATTTGCTACAATGGTATTAAACAAACTAGTGGAAACAACTGAGAAGCCAATTTTATTAATGAGACAGGCAAAAAAAAATCTGTAAAACTTTTTTTTTTTAATTTGACCATTCCTTCTCATTTGTTTATCTGGAATTATTCCAAGAAGGGTAGTGGATTTGAATAGAATTATTCAATAGAATTAACCTTCTTTCTGATTTGAATCCTTAAGTTCAATATGCATTTACTATTACTATGATTACTGCTATTAGCACTATTACTACTACTACTACTACTACTACTACTACTACTACTACTACTACTACTACTACTACTACTACTACTCTACCACTAGGATATATTTAGTACATTAAGGTTAGCAAAGCATTTTCTATTTAGTTGCTTCACTGCATAGTACTATAGAATGTAAAAGGTCTATATTTTTAGTATTCCCACTCTGCTCTCCAATTACAAAGAACAGGAGCTAAAATCTTCAAAGGAAGGTCCTTTCACCAAGCAATGAATATGTGTCCCTAGTCTTTTGTAGCTCCCCAGTCCTGTTGTCTTGGAACAGGGGAGAAATCTGCTCCCTTGGTTCATTCTACCCCCTTAATAAGTTTAGGCACTTTTATGAAAATGATTGGCCATGAACTTAATTTTTTAAATTCTATGTATGCTATAGAATTTGTTAGGTCAGTTTTAGGAATTAAAATAAAATAAACATTTGCTTATTCTGCCCCTTTGTGCTCTTTCTGATCCTCAATGTAGAATATATGGTTCTAACATATAGGGTAGAATATAGAGTTCTAACTTTTCACATGTGGCCCACAATTAAAATCACATTTCATAAAACAGTGAATAATGGAGTAAGAGTGATCAGGATAAAGAGATAGAAAATTCCAATACTGAATCTTTAATGAATATCAAAATGGAAGAATGGAAATCATATCTAAGGATAAAAAAAATAAAACAATGGTATTCCTTAGCTGTCTTGACTCTGCAGTCAAACAAGGAAGTTTACTTACTACCCTTGAGCCTTTTATCCTACTCTGCTTACTGTATCCTAAATCTGTGTTGAAAGATAATTCTTCTACAGCTCTCTTTGTGGTGGAAAAGAATTGAAAATTTAGGGAATGCCCGTCAATTGGCAAATGGCTGAACAAGTTGTGGTACATGAATGTAATGAAGTATTATTTTGCTGTAAGAAATGATGAGCAGACAGATTTCAGAAAAACCTGGAAAGACTCAAGTGTACTGATGCTGAGTGAAGTGGGCAAAACCATGAGAACATTGTACACAGTAAAAACAACATTGTGTGATAATCAACTGTTATATCCTTGGCTCTTCTCAGCAGTGTAATGAATGACCCAAAACAATTCCAAAGAACTCTTGATGGAAAATGTTCTCCACATCCAGAAAAAAAGAAACGCAGATGCTGATTGTAGATTGAACCATACTGTTTCTACTTTTTTGTTATTTTTTTCTCTTTTTTTCAAGGTGTTTCCCTTTTGTTCTCGGTCTTCTTTCACAACATAACTAATGCAGATATATGTTTAATGATATTGTACATATATAGCCTATATCAGTTTGCTTTATGTCTTGGGGAGGGGGAAGTGAAGGAAGGTTGGGAGAAAAATTTGGAACTAAAAATCTTATGAAAACAAATGTTGAAAACTATTTTAACATGTAACTACAAAATAATAAAATGCTATTATGATTATTTTTTAAACAATAAAGAAATATAATGCTTCTGGCTCAGGGTAACCAGAGCAGATCTTGACATTCCACTTGAACAATTTCTTCCCCATTCCACACATCATTATTGCCTCTTCTCTAAAGGCTGTGCTGCCTCCCAACAGTAATCCCCATTGCTCAAATCCAGCACACTGCAAGGTCTCCTACTAATAAGTCCAATGTTCCTTCCTTTTCCTCCATTGTCTCCCAAACTAAAAAAGAGGTAGAGAGTAACTATACTCCCTAAGATATTTTGCTGACATGAAATTTTAGCATAAAACCAAAGCACTTGGCATGAAATTTCATTTCAGCCTAGAAAGAACAATGTGAAGTAAATTTTGTTATTATTCCCATTTTACATATCAGGAAGCTGAATCTGAGAAATGTTAAGTAACATATCCATGGCCACATAGCTCATAAATTCTAGTCATGATTTGTGTCCAATCTTTGTATCTAAAAGTTCAGCTTTCATAGTATTTTAGGATTATAAATCTAAAGCTGGAAGGGACTACTGAACACATGAATATCTATATGGACATGTGTATACACACATAAATTTCATTTTACAAATGAGAAATTTGAAATTCAAACAGATAATGATTTCCCCATGTCTACAGAGATAAGAAATATTACAGTAGAGATTCAAACCTAGGTTTTGTGTCTCCAAGACCAGCTCTCTATCCATATGAAGATGAAAACGAAATAGTTCTTGGCCTTGAACTGAAGGAATTAACAATGTGTGAAATTTCAGGGTTTCCAAAATATCTATGACACTTCAATTATAGTTAATAGAGGCATCATAGCACAGTTGAAAGAGCAACAGTTTTTATGTCTATAAGACCTGGGTACTAGCTCTTAGAATCACAGAAAATTCACTTGAAATATCAATGCACTGAGCAAATTTTTAATTTCTAACTCACAGGATGTGTGTGTGTGTGTGTGTGTGTGTGTGTGTGTGTGTGTGTGTGTGTGTGTGTATAAAATGCGAAGGGATAGAGGACTAGGCAACTGTTCTGGATCTTAACAAATCTACCTATATTCTATAAATGGAGACATGACCTTAAGGGACTACAAAAATAATGTATTGGGAAAATGAGCATGAAAAACCACTTGCAAATTGACCTCCTTCCTCTATTCAGAGTTTCAACATTCATTATTCATGACTAGAGTGGGGGGGAAGAATTTATCAAAAAGAAAAATTCCCAAGTTCCTTCATAACATCAGTGAAGAAGCGAACCATATTTGGAATGACAGTGGGGGCTGACATAACTGAGTGCTCTTTCTGATAGTGTGTTTGCCCATAGTTTGTTCTATGTTGCCCTATGCTTGGGCACCCCCTGCTGGTGTATCAAGAAGACAAATGAAATTATTGAAATTAAAATCATTTTCAATTTGATATATTTGTCTCTTTTCTTCCTCCCTCCTTCATTCCTTCTTCCCTTTCTTTCTTTTTCTCTTTCTCCTTTTCTCTCCCTCCCTCCCTTCCTTCCTTCCTTCCTTCTATCTCTATCAACCTACCTATCTCTATATCCATCTATAGTCCTCTAATTATAGACATCTATGTCTGTCTGTCTATCTAAATATCTCTCATCTGTCTATATCTATTTTCTATCAATCTCTATATTTTTCTATCTATCAACTATCTATCTATCAGCTCAATCTGTGATTTCATTTATATAAAAAACTTTAAAGTGAGGAAACTTCTTCTCCCAATACAAGGTGTACCTTCTCTGCCTCTTTAGAATCTTAAAACTTGCCCAGAGCACTTAGAAGTTAAATGGCTTTCCCAGAGTTATCTACCAGGTATGTATCAGAGGCAGGACTTGAACTAAGGTGCTCTGGGCTTTGAGGCAAAGTCTATCATACCATGTGCTATCATATGCATACATGCATACATATACATTAATGAATGCATGCATGCATACATAGAGATAATAGAATTTTGTAAGACATTACAAGTGCAAAGGTCAAGAGAACTTTTAATTACATTAATTTGTCTTATAAAATTAATGGGTTGTTTAAGGGTTTATTAAGACTTTCTTCCTTGATGTAAGTCAGGAGGCACATTTACGTAGTACCAATGGAAATATGGTTCAATGGAATAAATATATGATTTGGAGTCAAAGGATCTCAATTTGAATCAGCATGGATATGCTGCTCACTGTGACAAAAGGCATTGTACTTACCATATCTGGGTCTCAGTCTCCTCATTTGTAAAATGAGATTATTTTCTTTTATTAAAAAGTCATGGGGGGCAGCTAGATGACACAGTGGATAAAACACCAGCCCTGGATTCAGGAGGACCTGATTTCAAATCTAGCCTCAAACCCTTGACACTTTCTAGCTGTGTGACCCTGAGCAAGTCACTTAACCCTCATTGCCCCACCAAAAAATTAAAATTAAATTAAAATTAAAAAAAAAATAAAGGTCATTAAGCAGTTAGGTGGCACAGTGGATAGAGCACCAGCCCTGGATTCAGGAGTACCTGAGTTCAAATCCGGCCTCAGACACTTAACACTTACTAGCTGTGTGACCTTGGGCAAGTCACTTAACCCCAATTGCCACACACAAAAAAGGTCATTAAAATCTCTATAAGCTTTATGTTTACTCTAAATTATTTCTGTGTATTCTAAGACATTAAAAGTGATATACAGTAGGAGACCTTTAGCAGACTATATCCCCCTATCACTATCTTAACACATTTCTGTCACTTGATTATTATGCAATATCAACTGTGGCAGACAATGAGTGAAAAAAGCATGGAACTTATAATCAGAAGATACATATTTTTATTCCATATCTGTTTTATTACTTGTCTTTGATCAATCTTTAATTTTGAATTGCCTTCTTCATAAAATATAGGGGCTGGATTATATTACTTGTAAGAACACTTCCGTATATATAAAAACATCAACAACATGAAATCTTTTCTAAGTAATATCTGCTGAAATATATTAAGATAAAGATAATAACATGCGTTTATATGAAAATTTTAAAATTTCTAAAGAATTATTTCTTTTCATTATACCTGTGTAAGTATTATTAATAAAACTTTATTCTCCCTTTATAGGAGAAAATAGGTCTCAGAAAAATTAAATGACTTGGCCAAGGTCACTAGCAATAACAACAACAACAATAATGATGGCAACATAATGATAATACAACTAGTAATGAAGGAAATAATACCCGATCTCAAGTCCAATAACTTCCAAGTCCAATATATTCCCATTATCCCTCTATAAAATCATGATTTCAAACAATGTCACTAATCACTAAGAATAGGTTTATCATTTCAGTTCTAATCCACACCCAAACTGCTGAAATGTATGATTATTCTAGGAGTGGAAGAAACCAGAGAAGAATAGTTGGTAAAAGAGAGATCAAAATACTTATAGTTACATAAAATTTTCTTTGGTTCTTATACTAAACCACAGTAGCCCTAGACAAGTCACCTATCAGTGTTTTTTAACCTTTGGAACATAATCTTCCACTTTCATTGTTAGAAAGACAGGATGATAAAAGGAAATGACAGTGGCTATGCATAGTTTGGGGATTTAGGATTTAGAAATAGAAAGTGTCATAGTGCTTAATTCAAAGCTCTCAATTTCTAGAGAGAAAACAAAAGTGAAATTCAAAGGCCATTTAACTAAAAAGTCATACTTTCCCAGAAGGCTTTAGATGTCCTATGCCCCCTAATACTTATAGGAAGTTAAAATGACCAGAGTATATCACTATATGGTGATGCAAATCCATCATAAATGAGAGCAGACCATGTTGTAGATCCATGGAACATAGGGAGCTAGCAAGAGAGCAATAAACTTAGATATCGTCAATTTAATTTGTTATAGTAGGAATAAATATATGATGTTACACTAGCTATTATCAATAGAGGGAGAACATTGGCAGAGGCATGTGACAGGGCAGAGCTTCGACACAAGTAATGAAGATAGGTCTGATTTCTTTTTCTTTTAATCACCTTTTGACCTCACCTACCAGTTAGCTGGTGATCTTATTGGTGACCTTGCTGCTTCCTGAGAGTACCTGTGAAAAAGCAGAGATATAACTCTGTGTTATCTCATAGCTTTGGCATTAGGCAAGTCACTTATCTTCTATGATCTTGTCTCCTTGTCTAAAAAAAGAAGAAATTTAACTCTAAGAATTATTGTGATTTGGGGACCCCATCTTGGCTAAAATTAGAAAGCCTTGGACTTGCCCTGTACTGCTCCCTCTGCACCGGGCATTCCCTGGCCGGCAGGGATAGGCATGGAAAATCTGACCACCAGCACTCTCTGGCCAAGCTGGGATATGCAAAGAAACCCCTCGCCCCAGCTGGCCTTGGACACCGCCCCTAGCGGTGCCAGCGAATTAGCTTGGGATGTATGGGTGGTCAGCCTGGGTTTCCTGTGAGAGAAGGGTTTTTTATTCTGGGGGGTAGAGAAAAGGTAGGAGATGTGGAGAGTAAGGATGAGGAGAAGGGGGGCGGGAACGAGAAGAGAGGAGAGAGAGGAGAGTTCACAGTGGCAGTCAAGAAAGCTAAACGTGGACGGGCATAGGGTGGAGAGAGTTGGATGCAGAACAGCTGAGTTTGGTGGACGAATTCACAGGTCATATTTCCTGCTTGTCTTTGTCCCTATTTCTAAATTTGTTCCCACATGAATAAACCCTGGTTTTTTGTTAATCTGAAAAGAGGCCTTTTTAATCTCCTTTCTCATCAGTCTGAGAAAAATGATTGGGGAGGAGGCAGTGTGGAAGAGATCCCACATTAAATTTGGCCCTTACAGATTGGTGGCCCCCAAGGGGCTTAACGAACCTTGGGGATCTTTAAAAAATAACCTTACAAAACTTTATGAAACTTTCCAAAATATCATATTTATACTGGACCTTGGAACCTGAATAAGGAATCCCTTCAGTTATCTCATGTAAATGGCCAATTTTGTGAATCTCTTTGTCTTTCTTGACAAAACCCCAACTATAGGAGGTTTTATTCCTTGGGATGTAAAGACACTATAGCTATTGAAGGTGTGAATAATAAGATCCAGGGAAACTGACCTGACTTGGGAAGGTTGTTATTAGGGAATATAATTGATGAAAATTGACCCCCTAATTTGGATAAATAGGCTCTTATTAGAAAACCCTTCATGTAACGGAAAAAATAAAATACCTTATACATAAAAAAAAAAAAAGAAAACCCTTCACGTTCCCACAAAGAAGATAAATGGGGAAGAAGACAAAGGTATCTTAACTCGATTTGCAAACTATTTATTAGTAAGCTTACTTATTTTTTCATCACTGAAATGTCAGTAATTGAGGTCAATGATAAAGTAGTCCATTTTTAAAAGGAATCTTGTCAAAAATTATATCTCATGGTAATAAAAGACTGAAATACTACATATCAATTTTCTTTTGCAAGTGCTATATAAAATATTACTAATAAATCATGTACTTAAATCCTTCATTTTATTAGAGTTTTTTAATACCAAGCAGATCATTTAATGAAGCATATTTTGAATTCACAGTCTATAGGTAGAAAAGACATGCTAAAAGATAAAATAAAACCTTTCTTTATGTTTGAAAAAAAATGAACCTGAAAAGACACTCAGGAAAGGATATTATTTATAGAAGTTGGAATCTGAAAGGAAATGCCAGGAGGTGTCAAAACTGATTGAAACACTCAACCTTGACAGCTCTGAAATTTGCAGGTTGAATACCTGCCACAATTTGTGAATGATCCTTTATATTCTTCAACCACTAGGTTGGCTATCAGTGTGATATAAATGGATGAGGGAACGGAAGAACTTATAAGTCATTTGTTCAGTTTCGTTTCACTCCCCCAGCTTTTCATTATGCATATTATTCAGTGTCACAATAAAGCTAGAGCTAGAAGGAAAGAACTCATGCTGATCAGGAAAAGATATTTGTGTGTATGTACATACATACATATATGCATGCATATATATATAGATACATATACATATATACAAATATGTGTGTATGTATATGTGTGTGTGTGTAAATATATATAACCTCTGTGACTAGATTGGGCTTTTATACACATAACCCTACATAAGATTTTGTAGGAAGTTTCTTTTATCCTATTTATATATATATATATATATATATATATATATATATATGTATGTATATATGTATATATATGTATATGTATATATATATATAATTATTTCCTTATCATAATGTGATATTTGCATGTTATGTGTACACTTATGTGTTGTTAACTTATTTTTGTCACACTTTGTTTTTTGCAGGTGTTTTTGTGTACATGTGCATGTAGACTGTCAACCATAACAAAGGCAGAATCCTACAATTTCAGGGGTAAAGTGTTGGCAAAGAGGAGGCAATGTGGCATGCACAGTTTCTATGCATGGAATGCGGTTACCCCAGAGCAAACCTTGACTCTGAATACAAGCTATGTGACTTTAGGCAAATCATTTTACCTTTCTCATATTCAGTTCCTTCTTCTGTAAAATAGACAAAATGATCATTTTTCTACCTACCTCACATGGCTCTTAGGAGGCTTTAAGAGATAACATATGAAGCTCATTGCAAACTTCAAAGTGATATATAAATGTTATTTATGATAAAATTTGAGAGAGCAGAATTTTTAATAGAGACCAATGTTTTCTTTTTAAAAGCTTTTTATTTAGAATTTTATTTTTCCCAAATTACATGTAAAAACAAATTTTAACATCAATTTTAAACTTTGTGTTCCATTTTCTTTCTTGCTCCCTCATTAAGAACTCAAGCAATTCAAAATAATTTATACATGTGTAGTCATGCAAAACATTTTCACATTAGTCAAGTTGTGAGAGAAAACAGATTAAAAAACTAGAAAAATGAACTAAAAAAATATGTGCTTCAATTTGTTTTCAGACACCAGGAGTTCTTTCTCTGGAGATTGATTTTATTTTTCATAAGTCCTTCAGAGTTGTCTTAGATCATTGTATTGCTGAATATAACAAAGTCATTCACATGAGATCAACTTACAATATTGCTGTTATTTTGTATACAGTACATTTCACTTTGCATCAGCTCATGTAAGTCTATCCAGGTTTTTCTGATAGCCTCCTGCTCATCATTTCCTATAGTGGGACCAAGGTTTTCTGACTAAACACCTGAAAGCCCTAGATGCCCAGGCAAGAAAAAAATGTAAGTTTTTAAATGGAGAATGGGTAGATATTAAGTTTAGATATCTACAACTGAGGTTTATGTGCATTTGTGTACAACTGGAAAGAGACATACATGCATTCTCTCCCTCACTTGCTCTCTCCTTCTCACTTGTTCTTTTCCCACCTCTTCCATATACACACACAAACTTACACATATGCACATGTATTTATGTGCATATATGCATACATATGCATATGCATATATGTATGTCTGTTCATGGAAGACCATTGGCATGAGGGAGCAATGATTTTTTTAAATAAAATTTCATCTTTAACAAGGTAATGGGTCCTCTAGGTCCTCCATGTTCTGAGATATAAGAATATTTCAACTCTGAAAACAGCCTATGATCTGAATAAAATATGAATCAAGTTTCCTTATGGGCCAACACCCTATCAGAAAAGTCTGTTAAAGACCATTAACTGGGTATTTCCAATCCCTGAAAATAAAGTCAGTGAGACAAGGACACAGAATAACTTCTCTTTTGATTAATGAGTGGTTTAAAGATGAATAGTGAAAAACACAGAGTAAAAATCCATTGAAAAATACACTAGCAAAATGAAGCGGCCAGGCCACAAAGAAATAAATGAAAATGGGTGCCAACTATGGGAAATGGGTTGTCCATTCTCAGTGATGTACTACGGTCTTAAAGTCCATCAGCTAATAAATATTTATCATATGCCAGGAACTATGCAAAGTGTTAGAGATACAAAGAAAGCCAAAAGACAGTTATTGCCCATGATGCATTCACAATCTAATGGAGAGAACAATAAATGAATAGGAATAAACAATCTATATAAAGCATAGACAAATAAAGGAGAGGATGCATTAAAATTAAGAAAGATGGGGAAAGGCTTTTGCATAAGCTGGGGTTTTAGCTGGGATCTGACAATGCAGGGACACCAGGAGAGAGAGATGAGGAGGGAAAGAATACCATGCTTGAGGGACAGATAGAGAAAAAAAAATGCCTAATTCCTAAATTGAAAGTATCTTGTTCATGGAATAACAAAATCCAGTGTAACTATCTTGAAGAGTACATGTAAATGAGGACTATAAGGTACAAAAAGACAGTAAGCTTGGGACAAGAGTAATGTTAGGTCATGAAGAATTTTGAATGCCAAACAGAGGGTTTTTTTGTTTAACCATGGTGGTGATAGGGAGCCACTTGATTTTATTGAATATGGAGGTGACATGCTCAGATCTGAAATTTAGGGAAATCGTTTTGCATTTGAATGTGTGGTAAAATGCAGTAGGGAAAGATTTGTGGTTTTCAGACTCAACAAAAGACTATTGCATTAATTCACGTATGAGGAGATGAGGCTATAGAATAGGGGAGTGGCAATATCAGAAAAGAAAAGGAGGCATATTTGAGCTAAGTTGCAAATGTGAAACTGACAAGTCTTGGCAAGATTTTGAATGTGGGAGAGTGAGAGATAGTGAGAAGTAGAGAATGACACTTAGATTACATGCCTGGGTGACTGGGAGGATGATGGTATACTCTACAGCAGGAAAATTTAGAAAGACAGAAGATTTAGTGGAAATGATAGTGAGTTCATTTTTGGACATTTCAGTTTCACGATGTCTACTGGACTTCCAGTTTGAGATGTCTGAAGGGCAGTTGGAACTACAAAACTGAATGTTAGCAGAGAAGTTAGGGATAAATAAATAAATTTGAAGATCATAAGCATAGACATGATAATTAACTTAATGGGAGAAGATAAGATTACCAAATGAAGGATAACAGAGGGTAAAGTGAAAAGAACTCGACAGAACACAATGTGACACCTAGAGTGGGTATGACCTGGTTGAGGATGCTACAAAAGAGGTGGGGAAGTAATGGTCAGATAGAAAGGAGGAGATCCAGAAAAGAATGGTCTTCTGAAAACCTAGAGAAGAAAGAGTATCAAAAAGAATAAAGTGATCAATAGTATAAAAGGATACAGAAAAAATTGAGAAGACTGAGGATTTTAAAAAATTCATTGGATTTGACAATGAAGAGATAATTATATACTTCCTAGAAAACAGTTTTGGTTACATGATTAGGTGAGAAGTTGAATGTAAGAATAAATAAGAGAATGAGAAAAGAGAAAGTAGATGCACCTATTGTAGGCAGCCTTCTCAAGGAGTTTAACCACAAAGATTAGAAGGGGTGATAGGAGAGATGGACAAATAATGTGAGGGTGCATAGATTTACCAATCTTCCATTTTAACATCAGTTAAATACCTACCAATATTACCGATAATTGAGGATTTTGTAATTCACAATGTTTTAGAAGCATTTCTTATATTATTTTCATTTCAATATCCTCAAGCCGATTTCCTTGTGAAGAACTGGTCTTAGGCCACTTGATTCAGGAGTCACCATGAAATGAATGATGATTAATTGGGAAATTCATTTGAGATAAATTATCCAATAGAGACTGAAACTATCTGAACTTCCAAATATTTTAACTTATCTCATTTATTCATTCTCTTACTCATTAATTTCACACAGGCCTGAGAATAATTTATGGATTCATTATATTAAGGACACTAAAATTTTAAAGTCACCCAAGACACCCAGATTGTTAATATCTTATGCTTTATTAAAACCAATAGAAGGATATTACTATGATATGGTCAGCTATTTCTAAAAACATTCCTAACCTTTATTTGACATCATTCCTTTTTTAATGTTTTCAGTTATTTTTAGAAGATCTAGAGGTTTTTTTTAAAAGATTCTTATAGTCTTTAACTGTAGGTATTTATAGCAACTGTTAAAAGATAAAACTAATATATACTTGTGTGTTATTGTTGTCATTCAGCCATTTCAATCATGTTTACTCTTCATGAACAAATTTGGGGTTTTCTTGGCAAAAATACTGGAATGGGTTGCCATTTCTTTTCATCTTACAAATGAGGAACTGAGGCAAACAGTGGTAAGTGATTTGTCCAGGGTCACAAGGGTAGTAAGTGTCTGAAACAAAATTTCAATTCAGGAAGATGAGGCTTCCTGAGTTCAATATCAGCACTCTATCCACTGTGCCATACATACATATTCATATGGAATAAAGCAAGACTTAAAAGATATACTTATAATTATAACTAACCCAGGTTTTTAAATGAATAAGCAATTTCACAAGAAAAAAACAGCCTATCTGTATTTCATTGACTAGCAGGCATGTCACGATTAACCTTAAGTTGCATGTATTTTTATCAATTCTATAATATTTTAAGTAATTTCCTTGTTAGCTAATGTTTTCTGACAAATTTGAAGTCTCATTTTACATGAATGTTAGGTTGAACAGAATATTAATTTAAGATAAACATTATAAAAGAAGCACTTATTTTATTTTAATAAATTATAATGACTCAGGAGACTAATAAAAATTACTTATAAAACATATGTGATATGCCAATGCTCCAAACATATAAATTATGTCAGTCTATTAATTAAAAAAAAAGAATGGAAGACAGAAGAAAATTGTATCAATATATTATCTTATTTTACTTCTATCAGAGGAAAATAAAAGTGCTAAGAAAGCAGATTACATTATGAATCCAAAGACAGAAGGAAAAATCATTTCATGATATATTTGGTCATTTCATATTGCAGAGATCATGAGAACTATTTGCAAGAAATAAAAATATTTGCAATTTACGTACCAACACTTACTTAGGCATAATAGTTTGAAAAATACTATTTATACATCAATGAGATTCTCCTAATAAGTATAGTATGATATAAAACAAAGCAAAAAACAAAAAAGAAATCAGCTTGCTTTACAAATTAATTATATGAAACATACATGTTTGTTAATAATGAATAATTAATTCTTATATCAAATAAACATTTCATAGTAATTATGATGAGAAAGAGCACCATTATAATCTTTCTATTTTTAATACAAATAGGGTCTTCATTATTAAACCAGAGAGAGAAAAATAGACCAAAAAAATGAACTTTTTATAAAAAGTCCTTAATGAATATTTATACAATCATTTAAAATTAATATTTAAAAGCAGGCTACAGAATTTGAAAAGTTATTTGAAAGTTAGGACACTATGACTAGTGAGTTTATACCAGGAAGACAGGGGTGGTTCAAAGTAAGCAAATAAAATAACATTTGTTAATAATGAAATTAATAACAATTATAAGATTACATCAGAATTTTAACATAATCCAGTAAGTCTAACAAAAAATCTACAAAACATACACACACATGCACAAAAGGGAGTTTTGCTAAATATAGCAAATCTCTAAATCCAACAGCAAAGTTGAAGGCTTGTTCATTAAGATCAGGGTTAAAGTAGGTATGATCATCGTCATTATTA
Organism: Dromiciops gliroides; assembly: GCF_019393635.1. NCBI lineage: Eukaryota > Metazoa > Chordata > Mammalia > Microbiotheria > Microbiotheriidae > Dromiciops > Dromiciops gliroides. Next base: position 147,694,264 of record NC_057866.1, read on the forward strand.
ATATTTTATATAGAGCTAAAAATGCTGCACATAACAAGAAAACAACAAAGAGAAATTGAAAAGAAACATAAAGAAGAACAAATATTGATTTTTCTAGATGATAAGTTTATCTGCAATAGTCAACCAAAATTAATTGAAACAATAAATTAATCAAAAGTTGGAGAATATGAAAAAACTCATATAAATCATTAACATTCTAATATATTATCCCCCTCAAAAAGAAGAGCTAGAAAAATAAATAACATTCAAAATAACTACAGAAAGTATGAAATATTTAAGAGTGTATCTACCATAATGTACTCAGTGCACCTAAACAAGGTTACAATGTAATTGGGAAACTAATCCAATTATGAAACATTCTATGTAGAAATACAGACAAAAATAATTGGAGAAACCTTAACTGCACTTAGATTTTACAAGTAATAGTATGACATACTAACACCACTAAAGTTAATATACTTTTTTCTCTGCTATACCATTGAAACTACAAAGGAATATATTATAAAGCTAGAAAAAATAATAACTAAATACATATGGAGTTACAAAAGATTGTGAATTTCTCAGATAATACAGAAAAATAATAAGGAAAGATCAGTATCAGGATTCAAACACTAATACAAAGCAATACTCATTTAAATTATTTGTTTCTACTTAAAATGAGTACTTGATTAGGGGAATATATTTAGTATACAATATATAGAAGTAAATAATGACTGTATGGTAGTATTTGATATACCCAATGACTCCAGCTATTTTGGTAATGGCTTCTATTTGACCGAAATAATTTTCTGGGAAATCTGGAATCTGGTGGGAATTAGGCTTAAAGTAATATTCAATACCATATACTAAGAAAAGCTCCAAATGAACAGAATACCTATATAAAAAGTTCACATTTCAAAATGGCATAAAAAAGAAATTATCTTTAGAATAGGTGAATATGTTAATAGTTCATGATTAAATAAGGATATAATGCCATGAAAAATTGTCAAATTTGGTTATCTAAAATCTAGAAGATTTTTTTTCACAGCAATAACCACAACTAACTTATTATTTGTAAGGAAAAATAAATAAGGAAAATCTTTACAACAAGTTAATCTGAATAAATGTCTTATGTTTGTAAAATTTAAAGAAATCACTCAAAGACTAAAAGGCATTGTCCAATATAGAAATGGTTAAAGGATATGAACCAGCAGTTTCTTTTCTTTTTCTTTCTTTTTTTTTTTTTGGTGGGGCAATGAGGGTTAAGTGACAAATAGGGTCACACAGGTAGTAAGCATCAAGTGTCTGAGGTTGGATTTGAATTCAGGTCATCCTGAATCCAGGGCTAGTGCCTTTTCCATTGTGACACCTAGCTGCCCTCAACCAGCAGTTTCCAACAGAAGATCCAAGCTATCTTTAGCCATATGCTCTGTCATTAATAATTATAGAAATGGAAATCAAAACAGCTTTGCCCTCATATCTTTCAACTGTCAAACTAACAAAGTTGACTAAAATAAAATAAAATGAAATGAAAATGAAATGAAATGAAAAATGTTAGAAGGGCTGCAGGAAAAGAGATATGCTTATTCACTTTGAGTGTGGAACTTCAGAATCAGTCAACCCATTTTGTAAAATAATCTGAAACTATACCCAAAATCTTTGTAAACTGCTTACTCTTTTCCCAATTATACCACAACTGGGCTCATACAAAAATGAAGGTAAAAAGGACCTATTTGTATAACAATATTTATAACAAAGTAGTCAAAAATTGGAAACTAAAAGAATATATGTGTATAAAATATTATTGTGCAATAAGAAAAAATGAAATGGACATTTTCTCTAGGAAGTGGGAAGATGTCTATGAATTGATGCAGAGGAAAATGAGAATATTTAGAAGTATAATGTATATAATTATGATAGGTCATGCAGCGGGAAGAGCACTGGCCCTGGATTCAGGAGGATCTGAGTTCAAATTTGGCCTCAGAAACTTAGCACTTACTAGCTGTGTGACCCTGGGCAAGTCGCTTAACACCAATTGCCTCACCAAAAAGTAAAAAATAAAAAAATACCTTTGAAAAAGTTTAGAATAATCAATGTAATGAAAAAGCACAAGTCCAGAAAGCTGAAGAAGAAAAATACCACTTATATACTTCCCGTGAAATGAAGAACTTAAAATACAGACAGATACTAATTTTATGTCATGGACTATTTAGGAATTGATTTTCTGCACTTTGTATGTTGGTGACAAGGGTTTCATTTTTTCATTTTCTTTTTTTTTTTGTTCACTTGGAGTGGGGGGGACAACAAAAGAACAGATTATGAATATGTGAAAATTTTAAAAAGAAATAAAATAAAAGACAATATTAGGTAGTGAATAGACAAAATGCTTCAGTAGTAGGAAAAACTGGTTTCAAGTCCTACTTCAAACACATGCATTCTATGTAGTCCTCAGCATGCCACAACCTCTAAGCAACACAGGCAACAGATTATAAATTTAAGACCAGGTATTAATCGACATTAGTGTTAAGAGTTTCTTCACTGAAACTTCCTTACACCAATGGGGTATGAGTCTACTGTTTTTAACCCCCCACCAAGTACCCATTTTTAAACAAACACACACACACACACACACACACACACATATATATATATATATATATATATATATATATATATATATATACACACACACACACACACACAAATTATATGTAGTGACTTAAATTCACAAGTATGGTTCAATAAAGGCATTGAAAACTATGTGGGAAATATAGAAGAGGAATAAACAGCAAAAGAAGCCAATGATTTGGAAACTACTCAAAAACCTTACAGCCATAAATCTCAAATACTTTCTTTAAGAAAAGCATCTAGGGGCAGCTAGGTGGCACAGTAGATAGAACAATGGCCTGGATTCAGGAGGACCTGAGTCCAAATCTGGCCTCAGACACTTGACAATTACTAGCTGTGTGACCCTGGGCAAGTCACTTAACTCTAACTGCCTCACCAAAAATAAAGAAAAGAAAAGAAAAAAAGAAAAAGAAAAGCAACTAGATTGGGGTAGCTAGGTGGCACAGTGGATAAAGCACCAGCCCTGGATTCAAGAGGACCTGAGTTCAAATCCAGCCTCAGTCCCTTGACACTTACTAGCTGTGTGATCCTGGGCAAGTCACTTAACCCCAATTGCCTAACCAAAAAACAAAAAACCAGAACAAAACAAAACAAAAACAAAAACATAGAAAAGTATCTAGAACTTCCAGGTTACATGACCAAAAACATGGATATATAGACATGCTTGTTTTAGGTCTCACTAACTTCAAAAAAGATGAGCATAGGGGTTATGCACCAGAGATAGAAAAAATGTACATAGTAGGAAAACAAGATGTCCAACAGGGTGCTCAACCACTTTAAAACTTAACAATGAAGAAACAAGCATTCACTCCATGCCCTTCTCCCACTGCATTCCCCACATTGGTAACATGCGGAAATTGATACCAAGAGTTGTTTTGGAACTCATAAAGGAATTTCATTCCTTCTACAGAGTATAAATTGGTCCATCCCACTGTTCAAGATTCCAAACAGGCAAAGGGAAAGGAGAGGGATGCATATAAGAGAGCTAATCAATCTTCCTGCTGCCTGCTTTGATAGGTTAGGGAACCCCAAGGTTGCAAAGAAGTAAAATTAAGCCATAAGAAAAGAAACATGCTCTCCATATAACCAAAAGGTAGTATGTAGCGGCAACTTAAGAATAAATGCCAGAAGAATATCATGAATTGAGAAACCTAAATGTGCTGATAAATGAAATTATATGAGAAAATTGACCAGAACTTCTCATTACAAAAAATAAAGCATCAATTGAAAGAATACACAGATCTTTTTTTACTTGGGGGTGGGGGGCAGATTAAAAAAAAAAAACATTCCTATAACTGCAAGATATTTAGTGACTTCCAATAATAATTTCAAAGACAATCAAGGAATTCTTTAAGAGACCAAGAGAAAGAAAAAAGGAAAACTGAAAAACTAGACTACTTTGTGTCCACAAGAAATTGTAGGAAAAGAATGTAATAATATTTTTTAAAGCAAAAGAGCTCAAGATTCCACCCAAAATAACATTGCCTTACCCTAATTATCAATGAAAAAAGATGAGTAGTCAATGAAAAGAGAACTATTTGAAACATTCTTGATTGTTTAATCTGCAAACATTCCAAACAACAAGATCAAAAGTAAGGTAAATACATATAACTATCAAGAAAAGAATAAACTGTGAAATAAAGTATGCAACGTTGCATGATTATTAAAAGAAAGAAAAACAGAGCAAAAGCCTTTTGTATTTCAAAAGTGACCATGAATATATTTATTTTTATTAAATATAAAATATAGAATAAATATACAACATATAAGGTGATGCAGATGAAAGCAGATTTTTTAAAAGAAAATAAAATTTGGAAAATCTGACCTTTAAAATGAATTAATATTTTGTAGGACTGGAGGATGGTGGATAAAGCACTCTTTCTAATATATGGGTAAACAACAAAAGGAATATAACCTATTCAGTCTCTGAAATAAGAAAAGGGAGGATTCAACAGGAAGAAAGAAAGGAAGAGATTTCAAAACAAAGGAAGCTCTTAATGAAAACTACTTGAATGAATTTAAATATATATGTGTGTGTACATATACATGCATACATACATACATACATATCCTTTAATGGAAATGGAGAGGTACTTTTTGTGGTTCTAATCAGCTAGCAATTTTTGCATAATAGGACCATTTTGTGTGAGGGAGTATTTATTGGAGCTGTTGGGGATAACCAAAACCCAAAAGATTTGGAGGATATTGAACAAGAAAAGGGATTACAGGGCAAATGGGAAAGATAACAATCATGGGGAGGGGAAAAATGGAATTATAAAGCTATTTTGAGGGCACAGGGAAATTTCTAAATAGGCTAGTGCCTTCTCAAATGAATTGATATTTCTAATGGTGAAGCAAAAGAAAACAAAACAAAAAATTGGCAAGAGGACAGGAACTGTAAAGGAATTAGCTAAAGGTCAATATTCAAACATAGTATCAAAGAAGTTTTAATTCCATAAGAAACAAAAAGAGAATAAAATGAATTAATAATAATATGGATTATGAAACAAAGAATAAAATTTCAGAATATAATATAATGAAAGGGATGAAAATTAAGAGAATAAGGTAAAGAAATCCTTCTTTGTAAAAGATGCAGAGAAAAGAACATGTTAGAGGGAGGGAGAGAATATTGAATATAAGTAAATAGTAAAGAAGAAAAACAAAAGGGAATGATTGGATAACTAAACAAAAAAAGGAAAATCATTAAGGAAAGAGAAAATTAGGCACTGAGATGACCACCACAAAATATAACAAAAATAAATGAATTATATTTTGACAGACAGAAAATAGCTGCTAAAATTACTTCCATATAGAGCTTCATTTACAATTCAATCTGTTTTCTGCTTCCATCAAACTACTCAACAAAGGAATGATCAAAATGCCTGCAAAGTTTGAAAGATAGGTGGCTATAATTGGTGTAGGAAACTCCCAGATGAAGAAACTATGCTTTCCAATAGATGATGGCATCTTTATTGCAACCTATAGTGTTAAGATAATTGCTCAGTGGACTCAGAGAATCAAATAAGCAGTATAGACAGAAAAAGGATCTGAACCATGGTTATCCTAAATCCAAGGCCAGCTCTTTATCTCACATCATATTGCTCCTCATGAAGCTTGAAAAAATAGATTAAAAATAAGAAAAAATGAGTTCAGTTAAAAATAACTACAAGCTGTGAGAATTGAAATGACACCCCTGCAAGGAAGCTCCGCCATGAAGAGAAAGCATGTGATTTAGAAACCATGTGACTTTAGCATCCAGAAGTTGCCTGGCATCCAGAAGTTACATCTATAGAACTAACTGTGGGGCCTGTCAATCAAAACTACCAGCCAATTAGCTTGGAGCTGTGTGTGTGGATGGTCCTGTTTCTGCTTTCTCAAGAGGCTTCTAAGAGAAGCCCTGGAAGAAGAGGTTTTTTTGGTGGGAGACTTCAGCAGGGGAGCAACAGATATGCAGGATAGGGAGAGCAAGCAAATTTCATACTTGATCCACATGTTTTTCTTTACTTACCCCTAATATACTTTAATAAATACTTAATGCCCAAAGATTGGTGCTATATGTTTTCTCTTTTTTTTTTAATTAATAAAGTATTTTATTTTTTTCCATTACATGTGAAGATAGTTCTCAACTTTTGTTTATACAAGCTTTACAATTTCAGATTTTTCTCCCTCCGTCCCCTCCCTCCCCCCTCCCCTAGACAGCAGGTAATATGATATAGGTTATATATATATATATATATATATATATATATATATATATATATATATATATATATACACATACATACATACATACATATATATACGTATATATATATGTATATAATAACATTAATCCTATTTCTGCATTAGTCATGTTAAAAGAGAAAAAAATCAGAGCAATGATGAAAAACCTCAAAATAGAAAAAAAACAACAGCATCAGAAACAAAAGAAATAGTATGGTTCATTCAGTATCTATACTCCGCAGTTCTTTTTTTTTTTTCCTGGATTTGGAGATCCTCTTCCATCATGAGTCCCCCGGAACTCTTCTGTACCACTGCATTGGTGAGAAGAATATAGTCCATCACAGTAGATCAACACTCAATGTTGATGTTACTGTGTACAATGTTCTTCTGGTTCTGCTCATCTCACTCATCATCAGCTCACAGAAGACCCTCCAGGTTTCTCTGAACTCCTCCTGCTCATCGTTTCTTATAGCACAATAGTATTCCACTGTATTCATATACCACAACTTGTCTAGCCATTCCCCAATTGATGGGAACCCCCTCAACTTCCAATTCCTTGCCACCACATAAAGAGCAGCTATAAATATTTTTGTACATGTGGGTCCCTTTCCCCCTTCCATGATCTCTTTGGGAAAAATGCCCAAAAGTGGTATTGCTGGGTCAAAGGGTATGCACAGCTTTATTGCCCTTTGGGCATAATTCCAAATTGCTCTCCAGAATGGTTGGATCAGTTCACAGCTACACCAACAATGGATTAGTGTTCCAATTTTGCCACAGTTTCTCCAACATTTATTATTTTCCTTTTTTGTCATTTTAGCCAATCTGATAGGTGTCAGGTGGTACCTCAAAGTTCTTTTTATTTGCATCTCTCTAATCATTAGAGATTCAGAGCATTTTTTCATATGGGAATAGATAGCTTTGGTTTCTTCATCAGAAAACTGCCTGTTCATATCCTTTGACTATTTCTCAATTGGGGAATGACTTGGGTTCTTATAAATTTGATTTAGTTCCCTATATATTTTAGAGATGAGGCCTTTATCAGAAGTACTGGCCTCAAAAATTGTTTCCCAGCTTTCTGCCTCCCTTCTAATTTTGGATGCATTATTTCTGTTTGTACAAAAATTTTTTAATTTAATGTAATCAAAATCATCCATTTTGCATTTTATAATATACTCTATCTCTTGTTTGGTCAAAAACTGTTTTCCTTTCCAAAGATCTGATAGGTAGACTATTCCTTTCTCTACTAATTTACTTATGGTATCACCTCTTATGTCTAAATCGTGTATCCATTTTGACCTTATTTTAGTATATGGTGTAAGATGTTGGTCTATGCCTAATTTCTGCCATACTATCTTCCAGTTTTCCCAGCAGTTTCTGTCAAATACTGAGTTCCTATCCCAGAAGCTGGAGTCTTTGGGTTTATCAAACACTACATAACTAGTGTCATTTACTACTGCATTTCCTGAGCCTAGCCTATTCCATTGATCTACCACTCTATTTTTTAGCCAGTACCAGATAGTTTTGATGACTGCCGCTTTATAGTAGAGCTCCAGGTTTGGTACCGCTAACCCACCTTCCCGTGAATTTTTTTTCATTATTTCACTGGATATTCTTGATTTTTTGTTTTTCCAGATGAATTTTGTTATTATTTTTTCTAGCTGTATAAAATAATTTTTAGGTAGTCTGATTGGTATGGCACTGAATAAGTAAATTAATTTAGGCAGTATTGTCATTTTTACTATATTAGCTCTGCCTATCCATGAGCAATTGATATCTTTCCAATTATTTAGATCTGATTTGATTTGTATGAAGAGTGTTTGGTAGTTGTGTTCATAGAGTTCCTGGTTTTGTCTTGGCAAATAGACCCCCAAGTATTTTATATTATCTACTGTTACTTTAAATGGAATTTCTCTTTCTATCTCTTGCTGCTGGAATTTTTTGGTCATGTATAGAAATGCTGATGATTTATGTGGATTTATTTTATATCCTGCTACTTTGCTAAAGTTGTTAATTGTTTCAAGTAATTTTTGAGTTGATTCTCGAGGATTCTTTAATTATACCATCATATCATCTGCAAAGAGTGATAGTTTTGTTTCCTCCTTACCTATTCTAATTCCTTTAATTCCTTCCTCTTCTTTGATTGCTAAAGCTAACATTTCTAGGACAATATTAAATAATTGGGGTGATAATGGACATCCCTGTTTCACCCCTGATCTTATTGGGAAGGCCTCTAATTTATCTCCATTGCATATAATATTTTCTGATGGCTTTAGGTAGATACTGTTTATTATTTTAAGGAAAGCTCCCCCTATTCCTAAACTCTCCAGTGTTTTTATTAGGAATGGGTGTTGTATTTTGTCAAAAGCTTTCTCTGCATCTGTTGAGATCATCATATGATTTTGGTTGGTTTTCTTATTGATGTGGTTGATGATGTTAATAGTTTTCCTAATGTTGAACCAGCCCTGCATTCCTGGTATAAATCCCACCTGGTCATAGTGTATTATCCTGGTGATCACTTGCTGTAATCTCCTTGCTAATATCTTATTTAAGATTTTAGCATCAATATTCATTAGGCAAATTGGTCTATAATTTTCTTTGTTTTTGCTTTGCCTGGTTTTGGTATCACCACCATATTTGTGTCATAAAATGAATTTGGTAGAAGTCCTTCTTCCGCTATTTTTCCAAATACTTTGTATAATATTGGAATTAATTGTTCTTTGAATGTTTGGTAAAATTCGCCCGTAAACCCATCTGGCCCTGGGGATTTTTTCTTAGGGAGTTCATTAATGGCTTGTTCAATTTCTTTTTCTAATATGGGTTTATTTAAGAATTTTATTTCCTCTTCAGTTAACCTGGGCAGTTTGTATTTTTGTAAATATTCATCCATTTCATTTAGATTGTCAAATTTATTGGCATACAGTTGGGCAAAATAATTCTTAATTATTGATTTAATTTCCACTTCATTGGTGGTAACATCCCCTTTTTCATTTTTGATACTGGTAATTTGGTTTTCTTCTTTCTTTTTTTTAATCAAACTAACCAATATTTTATCTATTTTATTGGTTTTTTCATAAAACCAGCTCTTAGTTTTATTGATTAATTCTATAGTTTTTTTTTGCTTTCAATCTTATTACTTTCTCCTTTGATTTTCAGGATCTCTAATTTAGTATCTAATTGGGGATTTCTAATTTGTTCTTTTTCTAGCTTTTTAAGTTGCATGCCCAATTCATTAATCTCCTCTTTCTCTTTTTTATTCATGTAAGCATTTAGAGGTATAAATTTTCCCCTAAGCACTGCTTTGGCTGCATCCCATAGATTTGGTATGTTGTCTCATTATTGTCATTTTCTTGGATATAGTTATTGATTGTTTCTATGATTTCTTGTTTGGCCCATTCATTCTTTAGAATGAAATTATTTAGTTTCCAATTGATTTTCATTCTACTTTGCCCTGGCTCTTTCTTACATGTAATTTTTATTCCATCATGATCTGAAAAGGATGCATTTACTATTTCTGCCTTTCTACATTTAACTATGATGTTTTTGTGCCCTAATACATGGTCAATTTTTGAAAATGTGCCATGTACTGCTGAGAAAAAGGCATATTCCTTTATATCCCCATTCAATTTTCTCCAGAC